>NC_135884.1:1790484-2183988 GCF_964194155.1 Cetorhinus maximus | reverse complement strand
GGTGTGTGTGCGTGTGAGGGGAGGGTGTGTGTGCGTGTGAGGGGAGGGTGTGTGTGCGTGTGAGGGGAGGATGTGTGTGCGTGTGTGGGGAGGGTGTGTGTGCGTGTGTGGGGAGGGTGTGTGTGCGTGTGTGGGGAGGGTGTGTGTGCGTGTGAGGAGAGGGTGTGTGTGCATGTGTGGGGAGGGTGTGTGTGCGTGTGAGGGGAGGCTGTGTGTGCGTGTGAGGGGAGGGTGTGTGTGCGTGTGTGGGGAGGGTGTGTGTGCGTGTGTGTGAGGGGAGGGTGTGTGTGCATGTGAGGGGTGTGTGTGCGTGTGAGGGGAGGGTGTGTGTGCGTGTGAGGGGAGGGTGTGTGTGCGTGTGTGGGGAGGGTGTGTGTGTGTGTGTGAGGGGAGGGTGTGTGTGCATGTGAGGGGTGTGTGTGTGTGTGTGAGGGGAGGGGGTGTGTGTGTGTGTGAGGGGGAGGGGGTGTGTGTGTATGTGAGGGGAGGGGATGTGTGTGTGTGTGTGAGGGGAGGTTGTGTGTGTGTGTGAGGGGAGGGGATGTGTGTGTGTGTGTGAGGGGAGGTTGTGTGTGTGTGTGTGAGGGGAGGGTGTGTGTGTGTGCGTGAGGGGAGGGTGTGTGTGTGTGAGGGGAGGGTGAGTGTGTGTGTGTGTGAGGGGAGGGTGTGTGTGTATGAGGGGAGGGTGTGTGTGTGTGAGGGAGGGGGTGTGTGTGTGACGGGAGGGGGTGTGTGTGTGTGTGTGTGTGTGTGAGGGGAGGGCGTGTGTGAGTGTGAGGGGGGTGTGTGTGTGAGGGGAGGGTGTGTGTGTGTGTGTGTGCGTGAGGGGAGGGTGTGTGTGTGTGAGGGGAGGGTGTGTGTGTGAGGAGAGGGTGTGTGTGTGTGAGGGGAGGCTGTGTGTGTGTGAGGGGAGGCTGTATGTGTGTGAGGGAAGGCTGTGTGTTTGTGAGGGGAGGCTGTGTGTGTGTGAGGGGAGGCTGTGTGTGTGTGAGGGGAGGGTGTGTGTGTGTGAGGGGAGGCTGTGTGTGTGTGTGTGAGGGGAGGGTGTGTGTGTGAGGGGACGGTGTGTGTGTGTGTGAGGGGAGGGTGTGTGTGTGTGAGGGGAGGGTGTGTGTGTGTGTGAGGGGAGGGTGTGTGTGTGTGAGGGGAGGGTGTGTGTTTGTGTGTGTGAGGGGAGAGTGTGTGTGTTTGTGTGTGTGAGGGGAGGGTGTGTGTGTGTGTGAGGGGAGGGTGTGTGTGTGTGTGTGTGTGTGTGAGGGGAGGGTGTGTGTATGTGTGTGTGTGAGGGGAGGGTGTGTGTGTGTGTGTGTGTGAGGGGAGGGTGTGTGTGTGTGTGTGTGTGTGTGAGGGGAGGGTGTGTGTGTGTGTGCGTGAGGGGAGGGTGTGTGTGTGTGAGAGGAGGGTGTGTGTGTGTGTGTGAGGGGAGGGTGTGTGTCTGTGTGAGGGGAGGGGGTGTGTGTGTGTGCGTGAGGGGAGGGGGTGTGTGTGTGAGGGGAGGGTGTGTGTGTATGTGTGTGTGTGTGTGAGGGGAGGGTGTGTGTGTGTGTGTGAGGGGAGGGGGTGTGTGTGTGTGTGAGGTGAGGGGGTGTGTGTGTGTGTGTGTGTGTGTGTGAGGGGAGGGGGTGTGTTTGTGTGTGAGGGGTGTGTGTGTGTGTGTGAGGGGAGGGGATGTGTGTGTGTGTATGAGGGGAGGGTGTGTGTGTGTGTGAGGGGAGGGTGTGTGTGTGTGTGAGTGGAGGGTGTGTGTGTGTGTGCGTGAGGGGAGGGTGTGTGTGTGTGTATGAGGGGAGGGTGTGTGTGTGTGAGGGGAGGGGGTGTGTGTGTGTGTGAGGGGAGGGCGTGTGTGTGTGTGAGGGGAGGGGGTGTGTGTGTATGTGTGAGGGGATGTTGGTGTGTGTGTGAGGGGAGGGTGTGTGTGTGGGTGTGTGTGTGTGAGGGGAGGGTGTGTGTGTGTGAAGGGAGGGTGTGTGTGTATGTGTGAGGGGAGGGTGTGTGTGTGTGTGCATGAGGGGAGGGTGTGTGTGTGTGAGGGGAGGGTGTGTGTGTGTGTGAGGGGAGGGTGTGTGCGTGTGTGGGGAGGGTGTGTGTGCGTGTGAGGGGAGGGTGTGTGTGCGTGTGAGGGGAGGGTGTGTGTGCGTGTGAGGGGAGGGTGTGTGTGCGTGTGTGGGGAGGGTGTGTGTGCGTGTGTGGGGAGGGTGTGTGTGCGTGTGAGGAGAGGGTGTGTGTGCGTGTGTGGGGAGGGTGTGTGTGCGTGTGTGGGGAGGCTGTGTGTGCATGTGAGGGGAGGGTGTGTGTGCGTGTGTGGGGAGGGTGTGTGTGTGTGTGAGGGGAGGGTCTGTGTGCATGTGAGATGAGGGTGTGTGTGCGTGTGAGAGGAGGGTGTGTGTGCGTGTGAGGGGAGGGTTTGTGTGCGCGTGATGGAAGGTTGTGTGTGTGTGTGAGGGGAGGATGAGTGTGTGCGGCGTGGTGTGGGTGTGTGAACGAGGGACAGTGCGTGTGATGTGTGGACAAACCATCACTATCACCATTGCTGCAACTGAAATAACCCATAACCTCGAGCTTGATCAGGTCGGAAATCAGACCCTGAGCCTGCTGAATATTAACACTGAAGCTGCTCTAAATCTCAGCCAACCCTCATGGAGGGGATCGAAGGAGAAGAGTGGCCCAGCGTTTTCTGGCCTGGGGTAGATTGCATTGGTCCCTGTGAGTTAGACCTCCTTTTCTCATTCTTCAACTCAAACACATTTTGTGCTGTAATTCACTGGGAATGTGAGCTGGCAACAATGGTGAAAGGGCAATAAGGCACCTGGGTTCTCAGTGAAGATTCGCCAGCAGATTCTGGGTCATATTTTCCTTTGAAGATTTTCCTGGTCATTGTGATTCACTTGCTGTTTTGTTATGATATTTGAGCTAATCAGGTGTGAGCAGAACAGAAACTCTGACGTGAAACACTTCCAAATCTGACAGTCACCAAGATGTGAAATCTTTATCAAATATAATATCACTCCTGGGATTAGAAATTGCAATTTAGTTCCGTGTTTTCTAACCTCTCCACTGTCTCAACCTTTGAAGAATGTCCCCTATTGCACCAATGTGACCTTTTCCAATTATGAGTGTAGCTTTCCTGCAGCCTCTGTGAGTCAGTTTGGCAGGTCCAAGCTGCATTAGTTGTGATTTTGTGCAATGGGTCCCATTAGGACTGAACTGAGGCATCTCCAACTTTATGCTCATCTGACTCTCCAGGCCACAGTCAGCTGAGCTTACCAGTCTAGGCTGCTTCTGTTCTCAAGTCCTAGTGAATAACACATGCTGTGTGGCCCAGCCCGTCACCCATACCTGGTCAAACCCTTTAACTCGCTGAGACTGATGCATTTGTCTTTCCCGCAGGTGTGTCCAATGTCCATTTACGTTTGGACCTGGAGGCGGAATTCCACTTCACCCACCTCATCATGACATTCAAGGTAGGTGTGCTGGCGTGCAGTACACTAGGTAGGTGTGCACTGCACTAGGTAGGTGTGCAGGTGTGCACTGCACCAGGTAGGCGTGCAGTACACTAGGTAGGTGTGCACTGCACTAGGTAGGTGTGCACTGCACTAGGTAGGTGTGCAGTACACTAGGTAGGTGTGCAGATGTGCAGTACACCAGGTAGGCGTGCAGTACACCAGGTAGGCGTGCAGTACACCAGGTAGGCGTGCAGTACACCAGGTAGGTGTGCAGTACACTAGGTAGGTGTGCAGATGTGCAGTACACTAGGTAAGTGTGCAGATGTGCAGTCCACTAGGTAGGCATGCGGATGTGCAGTACACTAGGTAGGCATGCAGTACACTAGGTAGGTGTGCAGGTGTGCACTGCACCAGGTAGGCGTGCA
The DNA here is from genome assembly GCF_964194155.1 of Cetorhinus maximus. Classification (NCBI taxonomy): domain Eukaryota; kingdom Metazoa; phylum Chordata; class Chondrichthyes; order Lamniformes; family Cetorhinidae; genus Cetorhinus; species Cetorhinus maximus. Next base: position 2,180,120 of record NC_135884.1, on the reverse strand, counting down.
GTACACTAGGTAGGTGTGCAGTACACTAGGTAGGTGTGCAGTACACTAGGTAGGTGTGCAGGTGTACAGTACATTAGGCAGGTGTGCAGTACATTAGGTAGGTGTGCAGTACACTAGGTAGGTGTGCAGGTGTGCAGTACACTAGGTAGGTGTGCAGATGTGCAGTACACTGGATAGGTGTGCAGTACATTAGGTAGGTGTGCAGATGTGCAGTACACTAGGTAGGCATGCAGTACACTAGGTAGGTGTGCAGGTGTGCAGTACACTAGGTAGGTGTGCACTACACTAGGTTGGCATGCAGATGTGCAGTACACTAGGTAGGCATGCAGATGTGCAGTATATTAGGTAGGTGTACAGATGTGCAGTACACTAGGTAGGCATGCAGTACACTAGGTAGCCGTGCAGTACACTAGGTAGGTGTGCAGGTGTGCAGTACACTAGGCAGGTGTGCAGTACACTAGGTAGGTGTGCAGTACACTAGGTCGGTGTGCAGGTGTCCAATACACTAGGTAGGTGTGCAGTACACTAGGTAGGTGTGCAGGTGTGCAGTACACTAGGTAGGCGTGCAGTACACTAGGTAGGCGTGCAGCACACTAGGTAGGTGTGCAGGTGTGCAGTACACTAGGTATGTGTGCAGGTGTGCAGTACACTAGGTAGGTGTGCAGTACACTAGGTAGGTGTGCAGTACACTAGGTATGTGTGCAGGTGTGCAGTACATTAGGAAGATGTGCAGTACACTAGGTATGTGTGCAGGTGTGCAGTACACTAGGTAGGTGTGCAGTACACTAGGTAGGTGTGCAGTATACTAGGTAGATGTGCAGGTGTCCAGTACGCTAGGGTTAACTGTGCTCTGAAGTGGATCTAGCAAGACACCCAGATGTGTTAAAGCACCATCCACAGTTCAGGAAAAGGCCCACCAGCAAACTTCTCAAGATGCTAGTCGGGCATGAGCAGAAAACGTTAGCCTTGGCAGTGATGCCCACATCCCGAGAATGAATTAAAAATACTCCTTTAATGTGTTTCCCAAGAGTGACTCAGTGTGGTGTGAGCTACAAAAGCCTTGGGTTTAATTCCTGGTCTGTGCTAAATTAGCTGATTTCAGCTCATGTAGGAGAAAGGACACTAAAGTTGGCCCTAGCACCTCTGGTCTAAGGAGGGAGAAATAAACCAGGGTTCCTGCTGCCCTATAACCCCCACACCGCAGCACCCCCATATCCTCCAATGGAAAATGGTCACTTGAATCCTGTGTGGAGAGTGGCCACTTGGGTGAATTACCGGTTGTACTGATAACACCAATAGCAAAGAAAGAGAGGAAATTGGAGGGAAGACTTGAAGGAGTAACCTGTGTAATTGGTATTGTCTCTCCACAGACCTTCCGACCTTCTGCCATGTTGATTGAGCGTTCTGCAGACTTTGGCCGCACATGGCAGGTCTATCGGTACTTCAGTTATGATTGTGCCGCTGACTTCCCGTACATCTCTCGGGGTCCCCTGAGAAAGGTGGATGATGTGATCTGTGAGTCACGCTACTCGGACATTGAGCCTTCGACTGAGGGAGAAGTGAGTGACAAAACAATCACTTGTTTAGGATGTGAGTGAGTGCAGTGTGCTCCTTGGACCTGCCTCTCTGCATTCAGGGCTTGAACCCAGTGCGGTACTGAGGGATTGCTGCACTGTTGGAGGTGATGTGTGTTGGATGAGGCATAAACTGAGGCCCCATTGCCCTCTCAGATGTATGAAAAAGATTCCACAGCCACTGTTTGAAGGAGAGCATGGGAGTTCTCCCCGATGCCTTGGCCAGCATTTATTTTTCTACTAACATCACAGATTTACCTGGTGATTACCACATTGCTATTTGTGAGAGCTTTCTGCACCTGCTGCATTTCCTACATTATAACAGGAACTCATTGGCCATAAAAGTCATGAGGACCCGAAAGGTGTTGTATAATTCTTCCCTCCTTTTTGGGGGCACAGCCAGGCACTTTGAGCAGGGCCCTGAATGAGACCTTGGACCCCTCACAGGGATAGTCAGAAAGAGGCAGCAACCCACACTCCTGCCATTAAATGGGTACTTACATTGAAATGGATAAGTTTAAACATTTCTGCATGTTTCATGCATATTATTAAGTACAATATCTTCATGTAATTCTGTGTATTTTAATGGCGAGATTCTCAGCAAGTTATATTCTGCAGGTTCTGGAGGAGCAGGGCATGTGGGACAGCACCTCCTGATTTACACATTTAACTGTGCACGTGTGTGATCGCTGGAATTTGATGCCTGAATTCTATGTAAGTAACAGTGAATGCTGTTAGCCTCACTGTTACTTCTACCGCGAAACTGTACCAAACCTTTGGATTTGTGGCGCACTTTTCTTTCACTTTTAATCATTTTATTTTTAATATTTGGGGCAAAATTTTCCATGGGGGGTGGTGGGGCCCCCTAATCTCACATTGTAACAGCTTAAATCGGGGAGAAACGTGACACCCACATGATCCATGGGGACAGGAATCCACAGGGAGAGAAGGCTTGATATGGAGCTGACTGTACAGGGAGAGGGTCCTTGGGAAAGGGTCCATGAGGAGGTCAGATCACAATTATGGTGAGGTACCACTCCAGGTCAAAACAATTTTTGACTCAAGCAGTTCCATTTTTCTTGTTTGCGACAGTTTACGTTCTGACTAAAGTTGTTTTCTTGCTTTGCAGGTGATCTACAGAGTTCTGGACCCAGCGATTTCCATTGAAGACCCCTACAGTCCTCAGATCCAGAGTAAGTTCTGTGCTTATAGCCCATGGTAGCTCCGAGGTGAAGCAGAAACCCAAAAACAACAGTGGCCTGATCTTCAGAACTGAATCACTGCTTGGGGTGTCCTGAGGGCATGAAAGGAGCAATTAGTGGAAGAACATTGTTTCTTTTCTAGGAAAGTTTGTCCATACACACAGGAAGGGCAGGGCCCAAATTCCACCTTCTATTTGGTAGCTGGGATAAAGTAGCATTAACAGTGGGTAAAGATCGGCCAAGGATTCTGTCCTTGATTGAGATCCATCAGTGTGTGAATAGTCTGGTAGAGGAAAACATTGGTGGAACAAGCTTGACAGGCTGAATGGCCTATTCCTCTTCCTGTACCCCACACATGAAGAATAGTCCCTTGGGGAGGTAAGAGAGAGGCACACTTCCCAATTGACATTCAAACTAAGATTAGCATCTTCATATCTGACTGAAATCTGATTGTGTTAGAGTTCTTCCCTGTCCCCCTCGTGCTACCTCCTTGTTGGGACACAGTTCCATCTCTGGTATCTTACTCAAGGGACCATCCTTTATCAGCAACTTGCATTTATGCACTCCCTATAACATGGTAAAATATCTCCAGATGTTTCACAGGATCGTTATCAGACTAAATTTGATACAAAGTCAGAGAAGGTAACAGCCCATGGGATCCAAGGCAATTTGGCAAACTGGATCCAGAATTGGCTGAGTGGCAGGAAGCAGAGGGTGATGGTCGAGGGGTGTTTTTGTGACTGGATGCCTGTGTCCATTGGGGTTCCACAGGGTCGGTGTTGGGTCCCTTGCTGTTTGTGACTGATATAAACAATTTAGACTTGAATGTAGGAGGGTTGATCAGTAAATTCGCAGATGACACAAAAATTGGTGGGGTGGTAAATAGTGAGGAGGATAGCCTTAGATGACAGGAGGATATATACGGGCTGGTCAGATGGGCTGATCAGTGGCAAATGGAATTTAATCCGGATAAGTGTGAGGTGACGCACTTGGGCAGGGCAAACAAGGCACAGGAATACATGATGAATGGTAGGACCTGGGAAGTACCGAGGATCAGAGGGACCTTGGTGCACGTGTCCACTGGTTCCTTAAGGTAGTGGGACAGGTAGATAAGGTGGTTAAGAAGACATATAGGATACTTGCCTTTGTTAGCCAAGGCATAGAATATAAGAGCAGGGAGGTTATGCTGGAACTGTATAAAACGCTGGTTAGGCCACAGGTAGAGAGTATTGCATGCAGTTCTGGAATCCGCATTATAGGAAGGATGTGATTGCACTAGAGAGAGTGCAGAGGAGATTTACCAGGATGTTGCCTGGGCTGGAGAGTTTGTTATGAGGAGAGATTGGATAGACTGAGGTTATTTTCCCTGGAGCAAAGGAGATTTAGGGGGGATATGATTGAGGTGTATAAAATTATGAGGGGTATAGATAGGGTAGACAGGAAGGAACTTTTTCCCCTTGGTGGAAGGATCAGTAACCAGGGGGCATAGGTTTAAGGTAAGGGGCAGGAGGTTTAAAGGGGATGAATTTTTTCACCCAGTGGGTGGTGGGAATCTGGAACTCACTGCCTGAAAGGGTGGTAGAGGCAGATACCCTCATAATATTTAAGAAGTATTTGGATGTGCACTTGCGATGCCATGGCATACAAGGCTATGGGCCTAGTGCTGGAAAATGAGATTAGAATAGTTAGGCACTTGTTTGACTGGCGCAGACTCGATGGGCCGAAGGGTCTTTTTCTGTGCTGTAGACCTCTATGACTCTATGAGAAGCCTTGCTCAAAAAGCTAGATTTTAAATAGCGACTTGAAAGAGGAGAGAGAGATAGAGAAGTGGAGAGGTTTAGGGAGGGAATTCCAGAGCTTAGGGCTTAGGTAGCTGAAGACACTGCTACCACAGTTGGACTGATGACAATCAGGGATGCGCAAGAAATCCGAACTAGAGGAGAAATCTCAGAGAGTCATAGAGCTGGAGGAGGTTAAAGAGATAGAGAGGGGCGATGGCATGGAGGGATTTGAACATGGGGATGAGAGTTTTAAAATCATGGCTTTGCCGGACCAAGAGGCAATGTAGGTAACCTCTCCCAGGAGACTGGATGGGTAGAGTCAAGATTAGGCTAATCATTTAAGGATATTAAGTATGTGGAGACATCACAGCTCAGTGTGAATCAGTCCTTATTGGTGCCCACAGATGTGTGTTATCCGTCATTGCACTGCTCTAATTTTGCCTCTCCCATTTCATGCTTCTCTGGCTGAGACATGCCATGTCTTATAGTGGAGAAAGAGACAGTGTTGATCTCCAACCATCTCACCATAAGACGTAGGATCAGAAATAGGACATACGGCCCATCAAATCTGCTCTGCCATTCAACGAGATCATGGCTAATGTGATAATCCTGAATTATACTTTCCTGCCTTTTCCACATAACCCTTGATTTCCTTACTGATTAGAAATCTGTCTATCTCAGCCTTGAATATACTTAACAACCCAGACCCTACAGCCCTCTGTGGTAAAGAATTCCACAGATTCTCTACCCTCTGAGAGAAGAAATTCCTCCTCATCTCTGTTTTAAATGGGCACCCTTTTACTCTTAGGTTATGCCCTCTGATCCTAGTCTCTCCCACAAGGGTAAACAACCTCTCAGCATCTACCCTGTCAAGCCCCCTAAGAATCTTATATGTTTCAATAAGGTCACCTCTCATTCTTCTAAATTCCAATGAGTACAGGCCCCACCTACTTAACCTCTCCTCATAAGAAAATCCCTCCATACCCAGGATCAGCCTAGTGAACCTTCTCTGGACTGCCTCCAATGCCAGTATATCTTTACTTAGATAAGGGGACCAAAACTGTTCACAGTATTCTAGGTGTGGTCTAACTAGTGCCTTGTGTAGTTTTAGTAAGACTTCCCCATTTTTATACTCCATTCCCTTTGAAATAAAGGCCAACATTCTATTTGCCTTCTCTATCACCTGCTGAACTTGTACGCTAGGTTTTTGTGATTCATGCTCGAGCACTCCCAAATCCCTCTGTGCTGCAGCTTTCTGCAGTCTTTCTCCATTTAAATAATATTCAGCTCCTCTATTCTTCCTGCCAAAGTGCATAACCTCACATTTTCCCACATTATATTCCATCTGCCAAGTTTTTGCCCACTCACTTAACCTGTCTATTTCCCTCTGTAAACTCTTTGTGTCATCCTCACCATTTGCCTTCCCACCTATTTTTGTGTCATCCGCAAATTTGGTAATAGTACATTCACTTCCCTCATCTGAGTCATTAATATATATTGTAAATAATTGTGGCCCCAGCACTGATCCCTGTGGCACTCCACTAGTTACAGGTTGCCATCCTGAAAATGCCCCCCTTGTCCCAACTCTCTGTCTTCTATTAGTTAGCCAATCCTCTATCCATGTTAATATACTACCTCCAACACCATGGGGTCTTATCTTATTAAGTAGCCTTTTGTGTGGTATCTTATCGAACGCCTATTATTTATTATTATTATTAATATATCAATTCCTACAGGAATTATACAGTAAATGGCAGAACCCTTAAGTGCATTGACGGGCAGAGGGATCTGGGTGCACAGGTCACTGAAAGTGGCAACGCAGATGGATAAGGTAGTTAGGAAGGCATTTGGCATGCTTGCCTTCATTGGCAGGGGTATTGAGTATAAAAGCTGGGAAGTCATGCTGTAGCTGTATAGAACCTTGGTTAGGCCACACTTGGAATATTGCGTGCAATTCTGGTCGCCACATTACCAGAAGGATATGGAGGCGTTGGAGAGGGTGCAGAGGAGGTTTACCAGGATGTTGCCTGGTCTGGAGGTTATTAGCTATGAGGAGAGGTTGGAGAAACTCGGATTGTTCTCACTAGAGCGACAGAGATTGAGGGGCGATTTGATAGAAGTTTACAAAATTATGAGTGGCATGGATGGAGTAGATAGTCAGAAGCTTTTTCCCAGGGTGAAAGAGTCAATTACTAGGGGACATAGATTTAAGGTGAGAGGAGAAAACTATAGAGGAGATGTGCAGGCCAAGCTTTTTACGCAGAGGGTAGTGAGTGTCTGGAATTTGCTGCCAGAGGAGGTGGTGGAAGCAGGTACGATAGTGGTGTTTAAGAGGCAGCTTGACAAATACATGAATAGAATGGGAATAGAGGGATACGGACTCCGGAAGTGCAAAATGTTTTAGTTGATGGGCAATATGATCGGCGCAAGGGCCTGTTCATGTGCTGTACTTTTCTTTGTTCTTTGTTCTTTGCCTTTTGGAAATCTAAACATGTTATATTTACTGGTTCCCCTTTATTTATCCTGCTTGTTACCCTCTCTTCCACGAATTCTAATAAATTTGTCAGGCACGATTTCCCCTTCATGAAGCCATGCTGACTCTGCTTGATTAGATTATGTATTTTTAAATGCTTTGCTATTACATCCTTTGTAATAGACCTTAGCATTTTCCCCATGACAGATGTTAAGCTAACTGGCCTATAGTTACCTGTTTTTTTTGTCTCCCTCCCTTTTTGAATAAGGGTGTTACATTGTCAATTTTCCAATCCTCTGGGACTTTTCCAGAATCTAAGGATTCTTGGAAGATTACTACCAGTGCATCCACTATCTCTGTAGCTACTTCCTTTAATATCCTAGGATGCAACCCATCGGGTCCAGGGTACTTATCGGTCTTTAGCCCATTAGTTTCCCCAGCACTTTTCTCTAGTGATAGTTATATTTACTTTCTCCCCACCCTTTTGCCCCTTGATTATTTAGTATTTTTGGAATGCTATTAGTGTCTTCTATCGTGAAGACTGATGCAAAGTATTTATTCAACTCCTCTGCCATTTCTTGGTTCCCCATTATTATTTCCCCAGCCTCATTCTCTAAGAGGCCTATGTTGACTTTGGCCTCTCTCTTCCTTTTTATATATTTAAAGTAGCTCTTACTGTCCGTTTTTATATTATTTGCCTCAAAGTTTATTTTCTCCCTCTATTATTTTTTTGGTTATCTTTTGTTGGTTTTTAAAGCTTCCCCAATCCTCTGGCTTATCACAACCTTTGCCACATTGTATGTCTTTTCTTTCAATTTGATACTATCCTTAACTTCCTTGGTTAACCATGGTTGGTTTATCCCTTTCCTAGAATCCTTCTTCCTCACTGGGATATATACCTTTGTTGTGAGTCATGAACTATTTGATACCAGTAGGATACCAATTTGATACCAGTTTCACTAATTGGATACCAGATCCATCTGGAAAGCTCGAGACCAGTTAAATCTGTGCAGTTCATTATGCCAGCCTCAAAATCAAATCCCCCTCAATCACCCAGTCTCGCTCCAGCTCTCCCTCAAATTTTTCCACAGTTTTTGGACACCACACATCCAAAACTCTGACTGACTGCGCAAACTCCATGTGGTATTAGAGTTTCTGCTAAGCCACTAAGAATCTTGAGTGGTTTTATATTCTTTGCCCTGAGTCTTTTTCTCCAAAGTAAACAATCCCAGGCTCTTCAACCTAATCTCGTCTTATCTCAAAAAACCTTAAGTCAACTATCAGTTTGGTGCCCTCTCTCTACATTACCTCCAGCATTTCATAACCTTCTATGTTTAGCTTTATCATGGACTATTAATCACCAATCTAGTCTCCCGAGAACTACACTATCAATGGGTAGAACCAACAAGGAGATAATCTAACTTATAAGTCAGCTCTAGTATGTTAATGGCATAAAGAAAGATCACACTGTTGACAGGTTCTTACATTTAACAGTAAGGACTGCACTTGGGAAAACAAGTGTTGGGTCTGAAAAGTGTTAAGTTTTGGGATTCATTTGTATGTCAGTGTTAGTGTATGCACCATGTAAAAAAAGAACACACACATTATCCATTTCCCACACACTTACAGCCTTGGGACCTTCCTGGGTGTGTCATCATTGGCAAATTGCCAGTGAATGTTTCCATGTGTGTTGATTGTTTACCCACTCCCTTCATTCGAAAAAAGAGAGTGGGAGAGGTCAGTGATGGAGAAAACTTCTCAGGCCACCAGTGTGACTGACTGATTCCTGTTGGCTTCCTGTAGGATCCACAATTGAAGCTATTGACTGCGTGGTTTCAATGATTAATACGCTAAAGATAGTGGGCAGGATTTTCGGGTGGTTGGGCCAGCGTGGCAGGCGGGCCCGGGAGTGGCCAGGAAATGGCTTGCTGCCCGCGATCGGCCCCTGACCGCGATTTCACACTGGCTGAAAGGCTCAGCACTGTCGGGGTGGGGGTGGGAGTGGGAGGAGGGCGAGCGCTAAAGGCACACTGAGAAGCTCAGCACTGTCGGAGTGGGGGTGGGAGGAGGGCAAGCGCTAACGGCACATTGAGAAGCTCAGCACTGTCGGGGTGGGAGCGGGAGGAGGGCGAGCGCTAAAGTCTGCGCGTGCGCAGGGAAGTACACACTGAAAGCTCCCTGAAGGGAGGGAGCTGCCTCAGGAAGCTGAAGAATTGTAAAAACAAAAATAAAGATTTTGAATATGTGAAAAAAATGTCCCCACATAGGACTCACTCACCTGAACATAAACGTAATAAAAATTATGTCCAAACATTTTTTTTAAATTAATGTTGTAAACCTCATCCCGCCTGTGGCTGAGGTTTCCTAAAAAACCTAAAGGCTGCCTAGTCGATTCGCCACCCCACCAACCGTATGGTTGGGCAGCAAAAAAGAGCTTTTAATTAATTGATTAATGGCCTTAAAAGGCCTCTCAATTGTCGGCGGGTGCACTGCTGACTCTCGCGCCTGACCGAAACATGGCGTGAGTGCGTGATGAGGTCGGGACGTTCGCCTGACATTATCGCACGCTATTTTCCCCGCCCGCCCATGGAACGTAGAATCCTGCCCAGGGATTCCTTTGTTGAAGCTAATAGAATCAGAACTCATATAAGGAGGTCATTCAGCCCATCATGTCTATGCTGGTTCTTGTATCAAAATACCAGCCATTGGATAGTTTGGATCCCTCACTGCTTTATTCTTGCTTTATTGAAGATTTATTGAAGATTACCAACCTGCGTGTGAATTTCACCAAGTTACACACCCTGGGAGATAACCTGCTCGATTCACGCCATGAGATAAAGGAGAAATATTACTACGCTGTGTATGAATTAGTGGTGCGAGGAAACTGCTTCTGCTACGGACACGCCAGTGAATGTGCCCCCATTGCAGGCATCCGAGGAGATATCGAAGGAATGGTACAGTGATTGCTTCACAAGTATTCATCTGAGATCCTTAAAAGACAAATTAAGACAACAAAAACTGTCTAGTGGAGACAGTTCACATGGAGAATAAACACTTAGATGAAGTACCAGGGCTCAGATAGCACCCATCAAGAGTCCAATTGGAGGCAGGGAAGTTAAGAACAGTAAGTGCAAGAGAAGCAGAGATGAGCAGATTCCATGTGTTTATTTATAGCCTTTTTAAAAATTCGTTCATGGGATGTGGGTATTGCTGGCTAGGGGCCAGCATTTATTGCCCATCCCTATTTACCCTTGTTCAGAGGACATTTAAGAGTCAAGCATATTGCTTTGGGTCTGGAGTCACATGTAGACCAGGTAAGGACAAGTTTTTACAGCAATCGACAATGGTTTCATGGTCATCATTAGATTTATAATTCCAGATTTTTTATTGAATTCAAATTTCACAACCTGCCATGGCGGGATTTGAACCCTAGTCCCCAGAGCATTATCCTGGGTCTCTGGATTACTAGTCCAGTGACAACACCACTCCTCCTAATCCCCTTCCCTAATCCTTTATCGTAGCAAAATGTCACAAGGCACTTCATAGGAGCGATAAACAGATACAACTTCACACTGAGCCACGTAAGATATGTTAGGACAGAAGACCGATACCTTGCTCAGAAAGCTGGGTTTCATGGAGCATCTTAAAGGAGGAAAGAGGGATAGAGAAACTGGGAGGATTAGCAAGGGAATTCAGAGCTTATGGCCCTGGCAACTGAAGGCAGGGCTGCCAAAGGTGGGTGAAGTGAGTGGGAGATATGCATTAAAGGCAGTGGCTCAGTTGTAAAAACAAGAAGAAATTCTAGATGTTATGACAAGGTAATAATGTAAAAAAAAAAGGTGGCTGTGAGAAAATGTGAAACCTTAAAAAAATCTCAGTTAGAGTACAATGTGCATGAGATGGAGGTTACTAAGGCTTTAGAGGGAGAATGATTCTGATCTACTAGGGTCCTTTTTGGTATAAGGAAATACACGGTTTATTGTTTAATGTTATTATTTATAAATAGCTGGGAGCTAATTGTTATTTGAATATATATACTGGGGTGCCAGATTTACTGTCACACTGTAGTCATGTAGCGAGTAATAATGTATCGGTCTACCAGCCACATGGAGAACAGCTATAAATACATTCAATTGCACTCCAGCATTTTGAATCTAAAGTGTGATTATTTCTAACTTATGGGAATTGGAAGACAAATTACTTTAAAAAATTTATGTTTACAGTAAGAATTACCTATTTTAATGAGGAACATATTAAATGAGAATTTCCTGAGTCTTGTGGGTGTACTGTAAGATTGAACAAGACAGAAAGCATAGCCAGGCAATGTGGTATAGCTAGTGGAGACTCTAGAATTGATACTGTATTGTGTGGTTGTGTGAATGACAGCTTCCCATTTTGTGGCAGGTTCATGGCAGATGCGTGTGCAATCACAATACAAACGGGTTAAACTGTGAGAAGTGTGATGACTTCTACAACGAGCTACCCTGGAGACCAGCCGAGGGTCGGAACACCAATGCGTGCAAACGTAAGTGTAAGCAGAGATTTCAGACCTAGGTGTTGACAGGAAAATGTATTGGAAAACGTATAGGAGGCCTGCATCGTAGGGCCTTAAAAGAAGTGGCTGTAGAGTTAGTAGTGGCATTGATTATAATCTTCCAAAATTCCTTGAATTCTGGAAAGGTCCCAGCAGATTGGAAAATAGCAAATGGAAAATAGCCTTATTTAAGGAAGGAGACAGAAAGGAAACTATGGGCCACTTAGCCTAATATCTGTCATAGGGAAATTGCTAGAATCCATTATTAAGGAGGTTATAGCAAGATACTTAAAAAATCATAATGGGATCAGGCAGAGACAACATGGTTTTATGAAAGGGAAATCGTGTTAAACTAATTATCAGAGTTCTTTGAGGAATTAACAAGCAAGGTGGGAAAAAGGGGAACCTTTAGATGTGGTGTACTTGGATTGCTAAAAGGCATTTGATAAGGTATCACATCAAAGGTTACTACACAAAATAAGAACTTATGGGGCTGGATTTTACTGTCGCGAGCGGGGACAGGGCCCACTCGCCGACATGTAAAATGACGCGCGGTGAGATCGGGCGGAACTCCCGACATCACCGCGCCCCACTTAAATTTTCAGGAAGGCAGGGGTGCAGCAAAATCAGCTGTGCGCTTGCTGACCTGTCAATGGCCAATTGAGGCCATTGACAGAGCAATTGAAGTAATTAGTGGACCTGACTGTCCAACCTTAAGGTTGGCGGGCAGGCCAGGAGCCCCGGCGGGGAATAGAAAAAACATGAAACCTAATCCACAGGTGGGATGAGGTTTCATGTAGGGTTTTAAAAATTTTAATAAAGTTTTTTTGGAAATTATGAACATGTCCCAACTCATGTGACATTGTCACATGAGGGGACATGTAAGGGAATTTTTTTTTTCTATTTTTAATATTTTGGAAAGTAGAGGCGATCTCTCTGAGGCAGCACTTAGCCTCAGGGAGATGAGTGCACTCTTTCATGCGCATGCGCGAAAAAGCACACTCTCGATTTTAGGCATAGCACTTCCCTGCGGACGTCACGCTAGGCGGGCCTTAATTGGTCCATATAAAATGGCGCCATGCCTCAGAAGTGCGCCCGCACCCACCCGCCCATCAACTGCCCCCCTGACGGGGAGAAAATTCAGCCCATGGGGTAGAGGGTAGCATATTAGCATGGATAGAGGATTGGTTAGCTAACTGGAAGCAGAGAGTAGGGATAAATAGTTTTTTTTCAGGTTGGAAAACAATGGACACTAATGGAGTGCCACAGGGATCAGTGCTGGGGCCTCAACAATTTGCAATCTATATTGATGACTTGGATGAAGGGACTGAATATATGGCAGTTAAATTTGCTGAAAACACCAAGATCAGTAGGGAAGTAAGTTGTCAAGAGGAGATAGAGAGTCTGCAAAGGGATATAGACAGGTTATGTGAGTGGGCAAAAATTTGGCAAATGGAGTACAATGTAGGAAAATGTTAACTTGTCCACTTTGGCAGGAAGAATAGTAATATATTTAAATAGAGAGAGATTGCAGAACTCTGCAGTACAGAGAGATCAGGGTGTCCTGGTACATGAATCACAAAACGTTAATATTCAGGTACAGCAAGTGATTAGGAAGGCAAATGGAATGTTGATGCTTATTGCAAGGGAAATGGAATATAAAGGTAGGTAAGTTTTCCTGTAGCTGTACAGGGCCTTGGTGAGACCACATTTGGAATTCTATGTATAATTTTGCTTTCCTTAATTGAAAAAGGACCTAATTGCATTAGAAGCAGTTCGGAGAAGGTGCAGTCGACTCATTCCTGGGATGAGGGGCTTTTCTTATGAAGAATAATTGAATAGGTTGGGGCCTGTATCCATTGGAGTTTGTAATAATGAGATGTGATCTTATTGAAACATATAAGATCTTGAGGGGACTTGATAGGGTGGATACCAGGAGGATATTTCCTCTTGTAGGAGAGACTAGAACTAGGGGACACAGTTTAAAAACTAAGAGATGCCTTTTAGGATGGAGTTGAGAATTTTTTTCTCTTGGTGGGTCGTTGGTCTATAGAACTCTGTTCCCCAGAGAGCAGTGGCGACTGGGTCATTGAATTATTCAAGGCTGAGTTAGGTAAGTTTTTGACAGGCAAGGAAGTCAAGGATTATGGGGGGCAGACAGGAAAGTGGAGTTGAGACCATAATCAGATCAGTCATGATCTTATTGAATGGTGGAGCAGACTCCAAGGGCCGAATGGCCTACTCCTGCTCCTAAATTCTATGTTCCAATGATCACTCTGCAATGTGTGTTGTGGTACAGAGACACAGACTATTGTAGTCCCAGAGGAATAGAATTTAAAAGCAAAGAAGTAATGTTAAACTTGGATAGAACTTTGGTTATACATCACTTGGAGCACTGTGCATACTTCAGGTCTCCATAGAAGGATATAAAAAGATATAGAGGCACCAGAGAAGGTGCATAAAGGAATCACAAGGATGATATCAGAACTGAGAGATTATAATCATCAGGAAAGATTGAATAGCTGGGACTCTTTTCTCTAAAAAAGAGAAGACTGAAGGGTGACTTAGTGGATTTTAAGATAATGGGCAATATTTTCCCGTCGGTGGGTGGGGCACGTTCACTGATGCATAAAATGATGTGTGGTGACATCGGGCGTGCGTCCCAACGTCACCGCAGGTCATTTAGACTGTCAGTTCAGCAGGCATGCAGCTGACTCGGCTGTGCTCCCACCAAACTGTCAAGAGCCTATTAAGGCCTGTTAAAAACTAATTAACTCAATTTAATGAACTGCCTGTCCAACCTTAAGGTTGGTGGGCAGGCGAAGAACCCAGGCGGCCTTCGCATTTTTCATGAAACCTCATCCACGGGCGGGATGAGGTTTCATGAATTGTTGTAAAATTTAATAAAAATTTATACATTTATTCTTTATTTTAAAGTTTAAGACTGAAACAAATCTCCCTGAGCCACCTCCGTAAAATGTCCATGTAAAATGGCGGCGCGGCCCCGATCGTAGGTGCCGATTGGATTTGCCCCCACCTGTCCCCGCACAACCCCCCCCAATGGGGGGAAATTTCTGGCCAGTGAAGAGGTTTGATTGGGTTGGTGTAAAGAAAATATTTCCACATCATGAGGGAAATCAAAACTGAGGGTAGTAAACATAAGATAGTCACCAATGAATCCAAAAGGGAATTCAGGAGAAAATTCTTTACCCAGAGAGTAGTGAAAATGTGGAACTTGCTACCACAACGAGGTAAGGTGAATATTATAGATGCATTTAAACGATAAACAAATGAGGAAGAAAGAATAAAAGATATAATGATGGGGTGAGATGATGTCAATGGAACATAAACATTGGCATGGACCAATTGTGTGGAATGGCCTGTTTCTCTGCTGTTAACTCAATGTAATTCGATGTAGGATTATGGGTAGCCAGTCTCAGCCTGGGTATTACAGTTGACACAGCGCTCTGAGTTTATTGGTGGAGACAGTATCAGTCTGGTTTCCTGCTGGAACACCTGAGCACTGGGAGAGGACAAAATCAGACCTGGCAGTGAGGCCTCTCCTTCCCCAGGCTCAATAGCCAGTTGACCCTCAATTTACCAAATTGGCCTTGGAAAGACTGGCCTTTTAAAATGTGAGGTACCAGAGAATTAATTGATTCAAGACGTAACCAGGTGATTTTTAGAATGTGCAGAGATATAAAATGAGAAGGTTGGTAGGTGGGGTTGAGAGATATGAGGCCAGATTTTCTCATCTGTGGTGGGAATCTGGAAGCGGGACCAATCCTGGGTCATGTTCCTTTCTCCATTTCCAACCTGCCCTGATGTGTGATTTTCATAGGATTGGGGTCTTATTGATCCTAGAGATGGGCCTGCTGTCCAATTAGTAGTGGCTAGGGCGGGTGGGTGTGGGAATGGAGGCAGGACACCAGAGAAGTGGGCCACCTTCTGGCCCAAAGCGGCAGCCATTGCTGTGGCTGCCGTCTGTGTATGGTCTTCAAAAAAATTAGAGGATCTTCATCTTCAAAGGGGCCAGGGCAAATAGAGAGCTGCGACCTGGGATAGGGTAGGGAAAGGTCGGTTATTAAAATTTCATTGCTGCCCAGAAGTGTTTTTTAAATCCAAATGTGCGCCCTTTTCTCTCATAAAACTCTTTCAGTGCTACCACACCTGTTCCCGCCAGGTTGCTGATGGTCAGCTTCGCAGAGCTCTTAATGGCCATCCATCCCCAGGAAAATCTCAGAAAGTCAGAAAGCAAACTCTTAGTGAGCTCCCTAATTATCTCAAGACACCCTATTAACAAGGCAGACAACTTCGCTTTCCCACCCACCACGCCTGCTCTCCTCAGTCCTCCGGAAAGTCAGTAGAGGCCAGAATGGGGGCAGCAAACATTTGGGTGCCATTCTTTTTCCATTCGTCTCTGTTTCTTCCTGATTTGGGACAGGAAAGTCCAGCCAATGGATTTTAGAAAAGTTCTTGACAAGGCAAATTGATCAAAAAAAAAGCCTATAGGATCCAGGGAAAAGTGGTAAGCTGGATGCAAAATTGGCTCAGTGGCAGGAAGTAATGGGTAATCTTCAAGTAGGTATTTTTATGACTGGAAGGCTGTGTCCAGAGGGATTTCACCGGGCTTGGTACTGAGTCCTTTGCTATTCGTGATATTTATCAGTGATTTGGAATTGAAACATATGAGGCATAATTAAGAAGTTTGCAGATGACACAACATTGGCTGTGTAGTTGATACTGAGAAAGAAGGCTGTAGGCTGCAGGAAGGGGGCATCAATAAACTGTTCAGGTGGACAGAAAGTGACAAATGGGATTAATCCAAAGAAGTGTGAGGTAATGCACTTGGGGAGGGCAAACAAGGCAAGGAATTATCAATAAATGGTAGGATACTGAGAAGTGCAGAGGAACAGAGGGACCTTGTTCACATCCACAGATCCCTGAAGGTAGCTGGACAGGCAGATAAGGTGGTTAAGAATGCGTACAGGATACAGTACTTTATTAGCCAAGGCACAGAATATAAGAGCAGGGAGGTTATGCTAGAACTGTATAAAGCACTAGTTAGACTGCAGCAAGAGTAATGTGTACAGTTTAGGTCACAGCAATCCTGGAAAGCTATGAATGCACTGTAAAGGGTACAGAGGGGATTGATAAGGACAGCACCAGGGCCTGAATTCTACCCTCGGGATATGCCTGAAGTCAGTGCGGCCGGAAGCGGATGTAAAACCCACTCCCAACCGAGTTTGCGCTGTGAACATGACCTTACGTTGAGTGGCCAATTAAGGTCCCTGCCGAGCGTGAAACGCGGCTGCCGGATGTGATTTCCATGCGCGGGAGTGGGAACATGTTTGGCACGGAGCCCAATGTGGACCGGTGAGGTATTCAGATACAAAAGAGGCAGCTCCCTAAAGGCTGCCAGGAGTTGTGGGAGAGACTGAGGGAGCTGTTTGGAAGCAATCCAACAAATGTCCTGATGTGCAGTCATGGCCTTATAACCATGTCTCCGTAATGGCTATAAGATCATACCCATTAACCTCTATTTGTGCTGTTAATTCATTTACTTTGTTCTGAATACTATGTGCATTTAAGTTAAGAGCCATTAATTTTGCCTTTTTACCATTTTTTCCCCCTTTGACTCTGCTTGCTGCTGTTTTATTTTATGTTTGTGCACTCTGTCCTTTCCTGTCATACTCTGGATTTCATTACCTAAATAGCTGCCCTGCAATGTCGCCATGTCCTTTTGCTTTGTAAACTTGCATATCCCCTCTCCAGAATACCGCCCCCTACTTAGTTTAAATCCCTCTCTACAGCCCTAGTCATTCGATTCTCCAGGACACTGGTCCCAGCACGGTTCAGGTGAAGCCCATCCCACCGGAACAGCTCCCTCCTACTCCAGTACTGATTCCAGTGCCCCATGAACTGAAACCCTTTCCTCCCACACCAATCTTTGAGCCATGCATTTAACTCCTTGACTTTATTTACCCTATGTCAGTTTGCCAGTGGCTCAGATAGCAATCCCAAGATTATTACCTTGGAGGTTCTGCTTTTTAATTTAACTCCTAACTGTTCAAATTCTTTCAGCAGAACCTTCTTTCTCATCCTGTCAGCATCGTTGGTACCAACATGGACGACAACAACTGGATCCCTCCCCTCCCACTCCAAGTTCCTCTCCAGCCCTGAGGAGATGTCCTTAACTCTGGCACCAGGCAGGCAACACAGCCTTTGGGACTCATACTCACGACTGCAGAGAACAGTATCCATTCCCCTAATTATACTGTCTCGTACCATTACTACATTCCTATTTCCTCTCCCCATTTGAATGGCTGCCTGTACCATGGTGCCATGGTCAGTTCGCTCATCCTCCCTGCAGTTCCCACCCCGATCCACACAGCTTGCAAGAACCTCGTAACTGTTGGACAATTGCGGGGGCCAAGGCTCCTCGAACGCTACCCCCTGGGTCCCCATAAGCGCCTCACCTGCAGTCACACCCTGATCACAGGCCAAATTTGAATTACCTAATCTGAGGGGTGCGACTGCCTCCTGGAGCAAAGTGTCCAGGTAACTTTCCCCCTCCCTAATGTGGTGCAATGTCTGCAGCTCGGACTCCAGCTCCTCAACTCAGACCCGAAGTTCCTCGAGCTGCAAACACTTACTACAGACGTGTTCGCTCTGGATCACCTTGGTGTCCAGCAGCTCCCACATGCTGCAGCAGCAACACATCACCTGTGCTGCCATTGCTATTGTATTTAATTTAATTTATTAATTAATTACTCTAGTATCCCTGCTCTTTACACTTGAAGAATCCCCGCTTTTTACACTTTATTGTAATTAATTTTTTTTACACCAGTATCAATCTTATACTTAAGCTATTTTTAAGAAAGAGAAAGAAAGACTAGAGAGCTAAACACAAACTAAAGACCTTCCCTTTACTTTAAAGACTAGAAATACTCATCAATCCTACTCAGCAATCAGCTGCTTTCCCTACACTCGGTTGTGGTTCATGACTTCACTCCTCTGCTGGTCTCGCTGCAGGTCAGCCTCTCGATCCGCGCCTTTTATCCTCTCCCACTCACCTGTTGCTCAAAATATACCATTTTGAGCCCAACAACTGCACGCACTCAGTCCCATATGTCTGCTGCCCTTGTCCTTCCAGATGGTAGAGGACGTGGGTTTGGAAGGTGCTGTCGAAGGAACCTTGATGAGTTCCTGCAGTGCATCTTGTAGATGGTACACACTGCTGCTATTGTGTGTCAGTGGTGGAGGGAGTGAATGTTTGTGGATGAGGTGCCAATCAAGTGGGCTGCTTTGTCCTGGATGGTGTCAAGCTTCTTGAGTGTTGTGGGAGCTGCACTCATCCAGGCAAGTGGGGGGTATTCCTCCTGACTTGTGCCTTGTAGATGGTGGACAAGCTTTGGGGAGTCAGGAGGTGAGTTACTCGCCTCGGGATTCCTAGCCTCTGACCTGCTCTCGTAGCCACATATTTATACGGCTAGTCCAGTTCAGTTTCTGATCAATGGTAACCCCCAGAATGTTGACAGTGGAGGATTCAGTGATGGTAATGCCATTGAATGTCAAGGGACAATGGTTAGATTCTCTCCTGGGAGAGAATGGTCATTGCCGGCACTTGTGTGGTGCGAATGTTACTGCTCAAGCTGGATATTGTCCAGGTCTTGCTGCATTTGGAAATGGACTGCTTCAGTATCTGAGGAGTCATGAATGGTGCTGAACATTGTGCAATCATCCCTACTTCTGATTTTACACCTTACAATGTCCCAGCTACCACCATCACCATCCCTGGGTATGTTCTGTCCCACTGGCAGGACAGATCCAGCAGAGGTGGTGACAGTGATATACAGTCAGGAGGCACTTGCCCTGTGAGTTGTCAATATTGACTCCAGACCCCATGAAGTCTCATCCTATTAATGAATAAAAAAAATTACTTCTTCAGAACTTGGTTGGAATAATGTGAGAGTAAAGGATAAGGAGGGGGGAGGAATTTATGAACTCAGTTCAGAACTTTCTTGATCACTATATTCTCGGGATTGAAAGGAGGCATTGCTGGATCTGGCGGTGGGAAATACATTAGGCCAGGTGGACCAAGTGTCTGTCCAGGAACATTTGATTAAGAGTGATCATCATATCATAAGGTTTAGATCAGTAATTGAGAAGAACAAGGAACAATGTCATACAGAGCTTCTAAATTGGAAGAGGAAAGATTAGAAAGGCTGGGGTTGTTTTATTTGGAATAGAGGAGGCTTAGGGCAGATTTAATTGAAATGAATAAAATTATGAGGGGTCTAGAGTGAGACCAGAGAGATCAGTGGGCCTAGGAGAGAGCACAGTGAGACTGGAGAGAGCCATAAAGGGCTGGCCTCCCCAGTCACCCTAGTGAACCTCCCTGTGAGGACATCGATCCCAGTCCTGTTGAAGGTCAACCCGTCCAGGACTGGTCCCAATGTCCCAAAAATCTAAACCTCTCCCTCTTGGCACCATGCTTCAAGCCACGCATTGATTCTCCCTTCCTATTTCTACTCTGGAAGAAGGCTAATTTCACTGTGGTGAGAAGGGATGTAGCGAGGGTAAAATGATGGGTAAGGTTTTGGAAGCCATAATCAGGGGAACAAAACTTGGAGAGGTTTGAGTTGAATAAGGAGAGTCAGCACAGATTTGTAAAAGGCAGATCGTGCTTAACTAATCTAAATAATTTTCTGATGCAGTAACAGAGGAGGTTGATGAAGGGAATGTGGTGGATGCTGTCCATATTTTTTTTAAAAAATTCATTCATGGGTTATGAGTGTCACTGGCCAGGCCAGCATTTATTTTAAAAAAGGATTTGACAAAGAATCACATAAAAGGCTAGTTAAAAACCTCAGGCGTATCGAATAGGAGGGCTAGTGTGTAATCGGATAAAAAAATATTGGCTTAAGGACAGAAAGCAGCGAGATGTGGTAGATGGTTGTTTTGCAGACTGGAGGGTGGTAGATGGTAGTGTTCCCCAAGGCTCAGTGCTCAGGACACCATTTTTTTTGCTATATGTAAATGACTTGGATCTTGGAATACAGAATAAAATTTCAAAATTTGCAGCTAAAACCAAATTTGGAAGAGTGACAAATGCTGAGGATGATACAAATCGCCTGCAAGAGGACATAGGTAGGCTAGCAGAATGGGCAGATGAGTGGCAGGTGGAATTTACTACAGCAAAGTGTGGGTGATGCATTTTGGAAGAAGGGATGGGGAGATGCAAGGTAGACTTAATAGCACATTTCTATAGAGTGTGCAGGAACAGAGAGACCTGGAGGCGTATGTGAATCATTCTCTGAAGGTGACAAGACATTTTGAGAGAGTGGTTAACAAACTCATATGAGATCTTGGGCTTCGTAAATGGATGCATTGAGTACATATAAATATACAAACAAGGAGCAGGAGTAGGTCATTCAGCCCCTTGAGCCTGCTGTGCCATTTAATAAGATTGTGACTGACCTGATAGTAATCTGAAATTTGCATCCCACCTACCCCTGATAACCTATCAGCTGGGAAGTGATGCTGAACTTTTATGAAACTCTGATTAGGCCCCAACTGGAGAATTGTGTCCAGTTCTATTCACCACACTTTGGGAAAGACGTGAATGTCCTTGAGCGGGTGCAGAGGGGATTCACCAGGTTCCAGGGATTGGGGAGTTTTATTACAAGGTTACTTTGGAAAGACAGGGGTTGTTTTTCTTGGAGCTAGGGAGGTTGAGGGGAGATTTTATAGAGGTGTGCAAGATTATGAAAGGCTGATTGGACAAATACTAGGGTCACAGATTTAAGAGTTTGGGCAAGAGATGCAGGGGGAATATGAGGAAGAACTTTTCTACACAGTGAGTGATAATGACCTGGAACTCGCTGCCCACAAGGGTGGTGGAAGTAGAAACAATCAGTGAGTTCAAAAGGAAATTGGACGGACACTTGAAGGAAATAAACTTGCAGTGCTACAGGGATCAAGCAGGGGAATAGGACTGACTGGACTGCTCTGCGGAGAGCTGGCATGGACTCAATGGGCCAAATGGCCGCCTTCTGTGCTGTAAATGACTCCATGACTCGGAGATAGAGTGGACAAGAAGGGCTTAGTACCCTTTGCACAGGGGCAATAACTAGGGAGCATAGATTTAAAGTAATTGGTAGAAAGATTAGAGGCAATTTGAGGAGGGATTTTTTCACCCGAAGGGTGATGGAGGTCTGAGCTCACTGCCTTGAAAGGGTGGTAGAAGCAGAAACATAAGAACATAAGAACTGGAGCAAGAATAGGCTGCATAGCCCTTTGAGCCTGCTCCACCATTCAGTAAGATCATGGCTGATCTGATGTGGTCTTAACTTCACTTTCCTGCCTGTCCCCCCAGAACCCTTGACTTTCTTGTTGATCAAAAATCTGTCTAACTCAGCCTTTAACATATTCAATGACCCAGCCTCCACTGCTCACTGTGGTAGAGAATTTCAAACACTTAACCACCCTGAGAGAAGAAATTCCTCCTTATCTCCATCTTAAATGGGAGACCCCTTATTTTTTAACTGTGCCCCCTAGTTCTAGATTCCCCCATGAGAGAAAATATCCTTTTAGCATCTACCCTGCCAAGTCCCTCCAGGACCTAAAATGTTTCAATAAGATCACCTCACAGTCATCTAAATCCAATGAGTATAGGCCCAGCCTGCTCAACCTTCCTCATAAGGCAACCCCTTAACTCTGGATTCAGCCATGGTAATGCCATTGAATGTCAAGGGCATATGGTTATATTGCCTGTTGTTGGAGATGGTCAATGCCTGACACTTGTGTGATGTGCATGTTAGGTTTATTTGGTATGTCCTGTCACATTACATTAAATAGCTCTATGCAGCCTTCTTCTTGTGATGCATATAGGGCAATAATGCCCTATTGGGACATGCAGACCATTCATCAGGAGGCACCGAGTAGTGATAAGGAGTGGGATGCTAGCCAGTAAATTCTGGAAACAAGTGTAGTGCTCTCCCTGGTACTCCAGATGAGTTAGCTTAATAGTGGAGTACAACTCCACAAATCCCCACCATATTTGGATATGCAGTTGGAATGCTATAACCACCTACAGGGCTATGGACCAAGAGCTGGAAAGTGGGATTAGGCTGAATGACTCCTCTTCTGCTGGAACCGACATTGATGGGCTGAGTGGCTCCTCTGTGCCATAAATTTTCTTTGTTTCTCTGGGGAGAAGGTAGGTCAGAAAAATAGCTGACAGTTTTGTTGGCGCGAGTGGCCTTTTCCTGTTCCCAAAACTTGTTTATTCTTTAAAAGTTCCCCTTCATGGCTTCTCCCCAATCTTTCAGGCACATAAGGTTCTGGGTGAAGTGAGGCCAACGTGACTCACAGTGAGAGTTTTTCCTCAGGATTTCCTCTCGATCTCGTCTGCAGTCGGTGTTTATGTCAAGGGCTGTATATTATTGAGTGCTAAACTGAACTTTTTTCCAGCTGGGATCAGCAGAGACATCTCCCTTTGCTTCCTCCGTTATTCTGATGCAAATAACTAAGTCCTCTGAGCCCTGAGAACCAGCACTAAGAGGTTTCATAGAATCATACAGCACCGAAGGAGGCCATTCAGCCCATCATTACTCTTTGAAAGTCCAATTTAGTTTCATGCCCCAGCTTTTCCCCCATAATTCTGTTCATTAATCCTCTTCGAGTGCATGCCCAGTTGTCTTCAGAAAGCTCCCATGGATTCTGATTCCACTATCCTTTCAAATAGCACATTCCCAATCTTTACATTTCTCTGTTTGAAGAAACTTCTCTTCATTTCCAGACTATTTTTTTGCTAATTATTTTAATTAAGAATATAAGAAGTGTGAGCAGGAGTAAGACAATTTGGCCCTTCAAGTCTACTCCACCATTCAATATGACCATGCTGATCTTCTATCTCAGTTCCTCCTTCCCACACTTAGCTCTATAAACCTTAATTCCCTGAGTATCCAAAACTCTATTGATTTCAGCCTTGAATCTCTTCAATGACTTGAGCATTCACAGCCCTCTGCTGTAGAGAATTCCAAAGACTCACAACCCTCTGAGTAAAGACATTTTGCCTCATTTAGGTCCTAAATGGCTGACCTCTTATTTTGAGACTATGACTCCTAGTTCCAGGCTCCACAGTCAGGGGGAAACATTCTCCCAGCATCTACCCCTCTCAATCCCCTTAACAATTGTATATTCTTCTATGAAATCACCTCATCCTTCTAAATTCCAGGAAGTGTTGGCCCATTCTACTCAATCTCTCCTCACAGGGAGTGGTCTCATCAATGCCAGATTGGAGCAATATACCCCAAACCGCTTGAAATAAGACTAACATACCACTTGCTTTCCTAATTGCTTGATGGATCTGTATGTTATCTTTCTGTGATTCATGTATAAGGACACCTAGGACCCTCTGAATGCAAACACTTCCCAATCTCTAACCATTTAAAAGATATTCTACTTTTCTATTTTTCCTTCCAAAATGAATAATTTTAGCCCAGACCTTCCGTTCCCTAGAGAATTGTACCCTGGAGGTACCCCAGAAAATGTGCTGGGGACCTCTTGGAAGTCTACAAGCAGAGACTGCACGGGAATTGCCCAGAAAGTTTCAACTTCCATTGGGCAACTCCCCAGCGTCTGGAACTCTCCAATACTACGATTTAACTTCTGAGACTTTGGATGGTTCTGACACTCTTACCAGAATAGTTATCCAGGGAAAGGTAAAAGGTTTAAAACCAGGTGTAACTCCTGTGTAACTATAGTACTGAACCCCCGACACCATCTGGACACCCCCCGACCACCTCTCTAACTGGACCCCTCTGACCACCCCACCTGACATCCCCCTGACCACCCAACGACCCCCGCCCCACCCCCACCAACTAGCCCCTGACACCCCCCTGACCCCAGCTAGTGCTGTAAAAATTGGGCGTGGCTTTGTTTCCCCCGACGCTCCTACAATGAAGGACTCCAGGAGCTGCTATACTCCACATTTCTCAGCAGGCCTAGATTGGAAGTCTGGGCGAGAAATGTGGAGCTCCAGGCTAAGATGGGAAAATAGGGGAGAAGCGGCAATCTGACGGTGATTGCCATCACCATGGAAGATCGGCCTTTCACACTTCATCACATTATATTCCATCTGCCACTTTCTTGTCAATTTATCCACCTTGCCTATGTCCCTCTGCAGCCTCATCACAACTTACTTCCCCAGCTAACTATATTGGCAGCAAACTCAGATACATTACACTTGTCCCCTCATTGATATAGATTGTAAATAGCTGGGGCCTAAGCACTGACCTTTGCGGTATCACACTAGTTACAGCCTGCCAACCGAAAATGGCCCAATGATTCCTGCTCTCTGTTTTCCGTCTGTTATCCTCCCTCAATTTATGCTAATATATTACCCCCAATTCTAGAAATCCTAATATTGTTTAATAATCACTAGTGTGGCACCTTCTTGAATTGTTTTTGAGAATCCAAATACACGTCTGTAACAGATTTTTCAAATTGATTTCCCTTTCATAAATCCATGTTGACTCTGTCTAATTATATTATGATTCAGTAAGTACTTTGTCACTATGTTTCTAATAATAGATTATAGCATTTCCCTACAATGATGTTGGCCTGGAATTATGCTTCTGAGGTGGTTGGTGTGAGTCGGGAAGTTTCCCTGCTCACCGCACCCGCCTCAGGAGAAACTCCCCCGAATGGCAGGATCTTTGTTGTTGGGGGTGTGGTGGGGTGCGGAATAGAGTTGGGCCTGACACCCCTGGACAGAGACCGGAGGCAGCCACAGGGTCTGCTGAGTGCTGAGGCAGGCTGGTTAAAAGGCCTGCCTTGATTCTCTGGGACTTTACCCTAGCGTTTCTAGGCCTCTAGTCCCAGCCCTCTAGGCCCCATCCCTCACACCCCTAACTACCCACCCACTCCCCATGCCCCTTCCATGCCAACTCATGCCCCACTCATCCCTAATGGCCTCTCTTACCCTTCCTGCCAGTTTACTAGACAATTTATTTAAAATAAATCATCATAGTGGCAGGAGCTGAATTGTGATGATGATACAAATAAAACAAGTAATCATAATTCATAACACAGTTATAGACAATCATTAAAATAAAAATAAAATATAAAATAATAAAAGGATTGCAAAATTATGAACATTTCAGTATCTTAAGTAATTACAATACATTGCAAAATGCAGGTCTCCTTAGTTTACAGAATAAAAATGAAAGGCCTACTGCATTTTGTATTAAACTCCATAGACCAGGTTGAATTCTTTAAATTCTCAATCATTTACATACCATTTATGAGTTTTGTAAAGTAGGGGATTGGGTTGTCTTGTAGTCTATTCGTTCCATATCTTATTTGCAGAATGGTGTCTTTTCTCCTTAATTCCATTGCACATCTAATTTTGTGTGATTGTGGTATGAGATAGTGGCAATGGGGAGGTGGGTTTCATGAATTTTCCAGCAAAGTCAGACAGAGCTTTTTCCACCTTTCAGCAGGAAACACGTATTCAGTCGTTTGATTATGTCAGAGTAGCTTTGGTATGCATCACCTAGGATTAGTTTCAATGCTTGTTTCTGAACACTTTCGAGCTAATGCCAACCCACCCACCACCCTTGGCTCTTACACCCTCCATGCCAATTCATACAGCATCTCAGGAACCGTGTTGAGATGAAATAAAATAAAGATCTAAATATCTATTACAGCCTTCACTATAATAAAAAAAACACTTCCATTCATGAAAGCTAATTCAAATTTTACATCTCCTCAAGTACCTCATCCCTTATCAAAACAAACAAAGTCCCATTCATTACCCTGCATCAAAGACAGCAAATCCTTTAATTACAACTGTAAACTGCCAATCAAACTGTGAACTTAGAGCCCTCCCCCCAGCCCCTGCTGAGATAAGTTGTGGAAAGCAGCCAAGCGTTCATAAAGAGCCCTTAAGGCCATGTCAACAACACCTATGGTAACTGCCAAAATAGGGTTTTTTCTTACCCCTCATTGACGCTGGTTGTTTTTTTTTATTTTTAAAGGGCTGGGGCTTTAACTATCTTCACAGCTTGACAGTTCTACAGACCTTATTTGCCCTTCAAGAGCATTTAAGTCTTCTCTAAAAATTCATAACTCCCACACTATGGGTTAAGGCCCTTGCTACAACGATAATCGGTCTTTTGAACTCAGCACTGAATTCAAATGGCACTGCTGAGTTTGGGTTTCCTTCATATGTGAGTCATGCCCCATCCCCTTTCCCCTACCAGCAAAAATGGAATCTGTTGGAAATTTAAAAAAAATAATTTATGGGATGTGAGCATCACTGGCTGGGCCAGCATTTATTGCCCATCCCGAATTGCCCTTGAGAAGGTGATGGTGAGCTGCCTTCTTGAACCGCTGCAATGGGGCAGAAATATAGGTCCTACCCACCATTTTGGAAGGTTCACTGAATCCCCACTACTCCACAAAAATTCGGGCTATCATGTTTGCTCTCTTCCAATCCATGGGGACTGTTCCAGAATCTAGGGGATTCTGGAAGATCAAAACCAATGCATCTCTGTAGCTACATATTTTGAAACCTAAGATCCATGGATTTGTCAACTTTAAGAATTGTTAACTTTTCCAGTAATATTTCTTTATTATTATTAATAATAATATCCTTAAATTCCATGTTTCATCTGGACCCTTGGTTTCCCACGTTCTCTGGAATGGTTTTTGTGTCTTCCCCTGTGAAGGTAGATGCAGCATTGTCTCCAGCATTTCCTTATTCTCATCTTAATTTCTCCTGTCTCCACCTATAAAGATCCACATTTACTTTTGCTAATCGCCTCCATTTTACCCTTCCTTCCAACACATAATGCTAGCTATTATTTAATACTCTGATCTGACTGTGCACGAGCCCTTCATTCTACACCCTAGTCCTAGAGCCCTCTTTAGAGAATCCAATTCTGACATGGAAGATGATTTCTGTCTCTAAGATATTCTGCAGTTGTTCTGTTGCCTTCACACTTAGAAGGCTACACCTCCTTTGGACACTTACAGAAGTGACTAACTACTCCTCATGAATCTCCAGTCACACTGCGTTTTCTCTTTCTTCTTGGGTTAACAACTTGCTTCACTTTGATGTGGCCTTGCTTCTGATTTTCTCTCTGAATGATTGTCATAGGTGCTCAGAATTGTACACCCTCACAAGCTTGGTCTGTCCTGTACTCTATCCGCCTGATCTGTCTTTCCCCATCCCCCCGTGGATGGTCACTCACTTTTTTCCGCTTGACTTCCCCTTCTAAGATATCAGCTATGTTTCAGTTGATTGCTTTCTCTCCCTCTCTGACGTGAACCAGAAGGCCATGAATTCAAGCCCCACTCCAGAGACTTGATCCCCATTATCCCAGGTTGACAGTCCCAGTGCAGTACTGAGGGAGTGCTGCATTGTCTGAAGTGCTATCTTTAAGATGAGATGTTAAACCAAGACCCTGTCCTCTGACATGCATATGAAAGATCCCATGGCCATTATTTCAAAGAAGAGCAGGTGTATTCTCCCTGATGTCCTGACCAATATTTGTCCCTCAAATGGAACACAATGTGGGAAGATGTGAAATTGTTCATTTTGGCAGGAAGAATATTATCTAAATGGTGAGAGATTGCAGAGCTCTGAGATTCAGAGGGATCTGGGTGTCCTAGTCCATGAATCACAAGAGGCTAGTATGCAGGTACAGCAAGAAATTAGGAAAACTAATAGAATGTTATCATTTCTTGCAAAGAGAATTGAATACAAAAGTAGGGAGGTTATGCTTCAGTTATATAGAGCACTGGTGAGACCACATCTGAAGTACTGTGTACAATATTGGTCACCTTATTTAAGGAAGGATGTAAATGCATTGGAAGCAGTTCAGAGAAGGTTTACCAGACTAATACCAGGAATGGACAGGTTGTCTTATGAGGAAAGGTTGGACAGACTAGGCTTGTATCCACTGGAGTTTAGAAGAGTAAGAAGCTACTTGATTGAAACATTTAAGATCCTGAGGGGACTTGACAGGGTGGATGTGGAGAGGATGTTTCCTCTTGGGGGAGAATCTAGAATTAGGGGTCACTCTTTAAAAATAAAGGGGTCGCCCATTTAAAACAGAGATGAAGCAAAATTTTTTCACTCAGAGAGTTGTGAGTCTTTGGAACTCTTCCTGGAAAGGTGGTGGAAGCAGAGTCTTTAAATATTTTTAAGGCAGAGGTGGATAGATTCTTGGTAAGCAAGGGGATGATAGGTTATCAGGGTGGGTGGGATGCAGATTCCAGGTTACTATCAGACCAGCCATGATCTTATTAATGGCGGAGCAGGCTCGAGGGGCCGAATGGCCTACTCCTGCTCCTTGTTCTTATGTTCATAACCAGCATCATTAAAGTTGATTATCCTATCTTTTTCACATTTCTATTTGTGGGAGCTTACTGTGCACAAATTGGCTGTCCAGTTTCCTAGATTGGAACAGTGGCTACATTTCAAAAGGTATTTCATTGGCTGTAAATGCTTTGGGATGAGCTGAAGTGGTGAAATATGCTATAGGACCTCAGGTTGATTCTTTCTCAACCTGTTTCTTTCCTGCCCTAACCTGTTGGGTTAATATGTATTAACCTTTTAATATGTAGGTCAGGTTCCAGTGATCTTATTGAAGCTGATCTGTTATTTTATCCTGGGACCTGACTGGGGGAGCAATGACGGCTTTGCCCCTGAACTCCCTCCGTATCTCCGTCTACGTATAGAGTCTGTCCCTCTAAGCTGCTCCATATGTCAGGTCTTTTATTTTGCAATTTCCTTATCTACTTTATTGCAGGTGCCTAAGCAGCTGGTGTTTCTTTGTTGCTGATTTTCTTGCATCAGCTACCTCACACCAAAACATATTCTTTCCTTTTCTAAAGGCTATTCAGATTCCTGCAGATCCTACAAGAAACTTCAGCATTTCCCACACACCCATATGCTCACTACCCCATTCATTCCCACACAGGCAACATTCCAATATCCCAGACACAGGTGAGCCATTTCCAAAGGTTATGGTTTTAAAAGTTGATAAACTGCATTGTTATCTTTCTTGAGATGAAAAGGTAGCACTTCACATAATTAAAACAACTGCACAGTTATATAACACTGACAAGCCACTTCAGAGAATCTGTCATGTTTGCTGCAATATCCCTGACTAACCCTTTCTAACATAGTCTCCAACATTCACCAACATGTCATGAGTTACTTGATGTGAGCAGTTGAGAATGTAACAAATGCAAGGTTGACACTCCCGCTGACCCCCACTCCATTATAACTGACCCCTGTCCCCACCTTTTTTTTGCCAGACATGGGGGTGGTAGGAGGCGGGAGAGAGTTAAAATCAGGAACACTGTTATGTTATTAAGGTTGTGCCATAGTGGAAATGTCCTCTTACTACTTAGCTGATGATTAAAGTCTGTTATAAATAAAGATTAGCTGATTTTTAACAAAGTACACAGACCTCAAATGAATTCAGGGCCTATGAGGAGCTTTTCTGGTTCCTGAGGGATGTGATGAGCTGCGATATAGATCCAGGCTGGGATTTCCTAATCTTTAATGAGCTTTCTTTGTTTACAGGTTGCAATTGTAACAATCACTCTGGGAGGTGTCACTTCGACATGGCAGTGTACTTAGCCACAGGAAACGTGAGTGGAGGTGTGTGCGATGATTGTCACCACAACACGATGGGCAGGAACTGCGAGATGTGCAAACCCTTTTATTACCAGGACCCTTCCAGAGACATTCGGGACCCCAGAGTCTGTGTTCGTGAGTATTGAAGGGGCTTAAAAGTGGACAAACTGCATCAGTGAGGAGAGGGAACCATGTCACAGAGATCTCACAAAAGTCCTGGTTTTAACCGAGCGGGGAGGAATATTGTGCATCCAAGGGTCCAAGTGAACAGTGATCTATCCAGCTGTTTTTATTTTAACAATCAGGCCTCAAAGTCACTGCTGCAAGTCCAAACCTAGCAGGGAAGGTAGGGAGGCCAATGAATGACAGCAGGAAATGATGCGGTTATAGGCAGGTGGAAGCCATGGAACAGTCTCCAGCAAGCAAGTGAGGACAGAGGCAGAGGGGTAGAATGGACTCCTCCTACCCCAACAATGGGAATTAGGGGAAAACTCTCCACCGGTTGGAGTCATACCTAGCACAAAGGAAGATGGTTGTGGTTGTTGGAAGTCAGTCATCTCAGCTCCAAGACATCACTACAGGAATTCCTCAGGGTAGTGTCCTCGGCCCAACCATCTTCAGCTACTACATCAATGACCTTCCCCCCAATATAAGGTCAAAAGTGGGGATATTCGCTGATGATTGCACAATGTTCACCCTTCGCGACTCCTCAGATACTGAAGCAGTCCAAGTCCAAATGCAGCAAGACCTGGACAATATCCAGGCTTGGGCTCATAAGTGGCAAGTAACATTCATGTCACACAAGTGTCAGGCAATGACCATCTCCAACAAGAGAGAATCTTACCATCTCCCCATGACACTCAATGGCATTACCATCACTGAATCCCCCACTCTCAATATCCTGGGGGTTACCATTAATCAGAAACTGAACTGGACTAGCCATATAAATACTGTGACTACAAGAGCAGGTCAGAAGCTGGGAATCCTGCGATGAGTAACTCACCTCCTGACTCCCCAAAGTCTGTCCGCCATCTACAAGGCACAAGTCAGGAGTGTGATGGAATACTCTCCACTTGCCTGGATGAGTGCAGCTCCAACAACACTCAAGAGGCTTCACACCATCCAGGACAAAGCAGCCCGCTTGATTGGCACCACATCCACAAACATTCACTCCCTCCACCACCGACGCACAGTGGCAACAGTGTGTACCATCTACAAGATGGCTTTTGTGAGTAAGGAGGTGAGTCACTCGCTGCAGAATTCCCAACCTTGACCTGCTCTTGTAGTCACAGTATTTCTATGGCTAGTCCAGTTCAGTTTCTGGATAATGGTAATCCCCCCAGGATGTTGATAGTGGGGGATTCAGCGATGGTAATGCCATTGAATAGTAACTCACCAAGGCTCCTTTGACGGCACCTTGCAAACATGCATCTACCACGCAGAAGGACAAGGGCAGCAGACACATGGGAACACCACCACCTGGAAGTTCCCCTCCAAGCCACTCACCATGCTGACTTGGAAATATATCGTTATTCCTTAGCTGTTGCTGGGTCAAAATCCTGGAACTCCCTTCCTAACAGCAGCATGGGTGTACTACTCCACATGCTCTGCAGTGTTTCAAGAAGGCGGCTCACCACCACCTCTCAAGGGCAATTAGGGATGGGCAATGCGACACTCATCCCATCAACGATTAAAATGAAACAAGACTTACCTGGGCCTCTTCCAGCCTCTTCTTGTTTGCCGCTGGAGAGACTGGGGGGACCATTGTCACCCAACAGTTAAAATTGTTTGTGGGTCCAAATAATATTGTTGGATTGTGATCTTGCCATTGTAATCAGCCCTCCCCACCGATTCCCCTCCCACTTTTCTGTCCCAAAGCCAAACAATCACCTGTTAAAATTAGGCTGAATTGGGTGGGAGGAGTTTATGGTGCTGAATGTTCTTAAATCAGATTTTAAACTCAGCCTCTCTGCTTGTCCCACTCTCTCTGTCAGGCTGGGTTAAAACCCCAACCAGTGGTGTGGGGTGAAGCAAGAGAAACTCCCATGAAAATGGCAGTGGCGCCTGCGGGGTATTTTTGGAGGTGGGTGGTGTTTCCCTGACTAAAAGAAACTGCTTCAACTGGCTCAATTTTCAAATAGGAATTTCTGAACAAGGTCCAAACAGAAACTTCTTACTTCTGTAAATCTAATGATTCAAACAAAGTAAATGAAAAGAATGAAAGGTCTCACTGAGGAAAAAACTGTAAAATATGAAGTTGAATTTCTGGTTCTGCACCTTTAGTTGACCACTCTGATTCACTGTAATCTTCCAGTGAACATTTACAAGCCTAAATCAAACTAACCAAGTTGTAATTATCAAGTTAGAGCACCAAGCAGCTCTGGAAGAACATTAAGTGATCAAAGCAAAAATAAAAGCAGAAAGCAAAATATTGCGACTGCTGGAAATCTGAAACAAGAACAGAAAATGCTGTAAAAACTCAGCAGGTCTAACAGCATCTGTGGAGACAGAAACAGAGTTAACGTTTCAAGTCCGTATGACCCTTCTTCAGAGCCCTGTTTCTGATTAAGTGATCAAAGGCAGGTTCTATTGGAAGATGGAGAGGAGCAATTTTGGGGGGTGTTTAAACCCGCATTAACACTCCCTCCTCCCCTCCCCACCCACACACACACTCACACACACATTCTCTCTCACAAACACTCTCTCTCACACACACACACATTCTCTCGCACACTCTCATACAAACACACACACACACTCTCGCACACACACACACTCTCGCACACACACACACATGTTCTCTCCCACACAGACACGCTCTCTCACACACATACTCTCTCACGCACACTCACACACACACTCCCTTTCACACACACACTCACTCTTATACACACACGCACATTTGCACACACACACATTTGCACACGCACACACATGCACACACTCACACACTCTCACTCACACACCCTCTCACAGACACTCCCTCTCTCTCACACACACACACTGACACGCATAAATCCTGACACGCACACCCTGACACACACTCACACTCACACACAACTCACACACACAGACTGTTGCACAATCTCTCACACACAACTCACACACACTGTTACGCACACACACACACACACAACTTCCCACTCACCCGTCCAGGAAAATCATGACCCTTTAAGATTGAACAAAAATATTGAGCTTTCCAAATGGTTTCAGTGGAGATGGAGAGAAGGTGAGAGGAATAATGATTAGATAACATCAAACCCAACTGCAGATTCTAGATTGTGAGAGGAGAGACTAGGAGTTCCACAGTTTTGAAGTTCTGGCACAGAATGAGTTAGCAGAGGAAATGGCGAGAATGAGTCTATATTTCAACACAGTGAGGATATCAGGACGGGGAAGAGTAGGACAGAGAATTGGAAAGCTAGGAGGAACAAGAGAAGAAAATTTAAGAGTCTAAACGTCGTTGTAGCAGCTAAACTGAGAAGGATGTGATCAGGAGGGCAGAAGAGAGAGAAGACATCAGATGATTGCATCTGTCCGTGAATGAGAGGGGAATTTTCTGCTCCTGTTGTAGATACCAGGTAATGCAGCTGGCCGGATGTGATAGTT
The DNA here is from genome assembly GCF_964194155.1 of Cetorhinus maximus. NCBI lineage: Eukaryota > Metazoa > Chordata > Chondrichthyes > Lamniformes > Cetorhinidae > Cetorhinus > Cetorhinus maximus. The sequence goes on along the minus strand of NC_135884.1, from coordinate 2,146,280 downwards.
TGCTGGGGAAAGGTTGAAACCTATCCAAAGTGAAGTTGGCTGATTTCCTGTTGATGAAACATGTAAGTAAATGAGAAGCACATCCTTGGCTTGTCCAATCTTCACAGCTGCAAGTGAAATTTTCCAATTATGAGGAAGAAAAACAATTTTTATCCAGTGCATCATTGACTATTCAGCCATCCTCAATTATCAGCCAAAAGTGGCTGCAGATGCCATAAAATTGTTGAGCAACTGTTGAAGGAATAGTGGTGGGAGATTGGGTGGGACAGAGGGTTCGGAATAACCTCTGTCTTTTGGGACCTTTGTTCACATACTTCCCTGACTAATAGTATGAAAATTACTGTTGACCAATGAACTTGGAGCAGTCTAAACTAATGCATTGCAGATTAATACAGCTCACTGCTTAAAAGTTGGGTATAGTGTTGTAGAAGGATTCATGGGCTAAGCAAAGCCTGACATGGACCATGACGTGAGACTCCTTCTCTTCCAGAAAGAGCTAACAACAAAGAGATTCAGAAAATGCTGGAAAAACTCAGCAGCTCCGCTGTGAAGAGAGAAACAGAGATAATGTTTCGAGTCCATATGACGCTTCTTCAGACTCTCCTTCATACGGACTCGAAACATTAACTCTGTTTCTCTCTCCACAGATGCTGTCAGACCTGCTGAGTTTTTCCAGCATTTTCTGTTTTTATTTCAGATTTCCAGCATCCACAGTATTTTGCTTTTAACAAAGAGATTCAAGTTGAGGGCAGCACCTTACTGTCCAGCTCCTAGATGGTAACTCCCACAGCTTCTGCCTTGCTGATTGGTCAACAAATTTCCACAAAGGTGAATAAGCTGTCTAATGAACCAGAGAAATCCCTCCCATCAGGAGCAAGAACTGGTGTTGGCCACTGCAAAGCCCCTATGCAGAGGTGGGGATACAGCCAAACAAATTCTGTTGACTGTGACTGCAGAGTGGCATTCCAAATAATGAAATATTTAGAATGCCCTCTATTACCAGAGCCATGCAGCCCTGAAGATCTGAAGGTCTTCAACGCCTGAGCCTCCATGGAACAGTGGCAAGGCAACGTGTAGCAACACAACAAGAAAAAGACAGCTTAAAAAAATTCCTCCTTATCTCCCTCCTGACCTTTTGCCAAGGATTATAAATCTGTATCCTCTGGTTACTGACCCTCCTGCCACTGGAAGCTATTTCTCCCTATCTGTATCCCTATAGCTGTATCTACTCTGTCAAAATAGCTTCATGATTTTGAACACCTCTATTAAATCTCCAGTGAACCTTTTCTGATCCAAGGAGATTAACCCCAGCTTCTCCAGTCTCTCCATGCAACTAAAATGGTATCTGTGGTACCATTCAGGCAAATCTTCCTCACAACAGCATGGTTTCATCAAGGGGAGGTCAAAGAAGATTGCAAGAGCTTTTTTAGATATATAAAGGGTAAGAGAGAGGCAAAAGTGGACATTGGGCCGCTGGAAAATGACACTGGAGAAGTAGTAGTGGGGAACAAAGAAATGGCGGAGGAACTGAATAGGTACTTTGCGTCAGTCTTCACGGTGGAAGGCACGAGTAACATCTCCAAAGTTCAAGAGAGTCGGGGGGCAGAGGTGAGTATGGTGGCCATTACCAAGGAGAAGGTGCTAGGAAAACTGAAAGGTCTGAAGGTGGATAAATCACCTGGACCAGATGGATTACACCCCAGAGTTCTGAAGGAGATTGCTGAAGAGATAGTGAAGGCGTTAGTGGTGATCTTTCAGGAATCACTGGAGTCAGGGAGGGTCCCAGAGGACTGGAAAATTGCTAATGTAACCCCCCTGTTTAAGAAGGGAGTGAGGCAAAAGATGGGAAATTACAGGCCGATTAGCCTGACCTCAGTCGTTGGTAAGATTTTAGAGTCCATTATTAAGGATGAGATTTCAGAATACTTGGAAGTGCACGGTAAAATAGGGCAAAGTCAACATGGTTTCATCAAGGGGAGGTCATGCCTGACAAATCTGTTAGAATTCTTTGAGGAGGTAAGGAGTAGATTAGACAAAGGAGAGCCAATGGATGTTATCTACTTGGACTTCCAGAAGGCCTTTGACAAGGTACCGCACAGGAAGCTGCTCAGTAAGATAAGAGCCCATGGTGTTAGAGGCAAGATACTAGCATGGATAGAAGATTGGCTGTCTGGCAGGAGGCAGAGAGTGGGGATAAAGGGGTCCTTCTCAGGATGGCGGCCGGTGACTAGTGGAGTTCTGCAGGGGTCAGTGTTGGGACCACAATTTTTCACTTTATACATTAATGATCTAGATGAAGGAACTGAGGGCATTCTGCCTAAGTTTGCAGATGATACAAAGATAGGTGGAGGGACAGGTAGTATTGAGGAGGCGGGGAGGCTGCAGAAGGATTTGGACAGGTTGGGAGAATGGGCAAAGAAGTGGCAGATGGAATACAACGTGGGGAAGTGTGAGGTCATGCACTTTGGTAGGAAGAATAGAGGCATAGACTATTTTCTAAATGGGGAGAGAATTCAGAAATCTGGAGTGCAAAGGGACTTGGGAGTCCTAGTCCAGGATTCTCTTAAGGTTAACTTGCAGGTTGAATCGGTAGTTAGGAAGGCAAATGCAATGTTGGCGTTTATTTCAAGAGGACTAGAACGTAAAAGCAGGGATGTGCTGCTGAGGCTTTATAAGGCTCTGGTCAGACCACATTTAGAATATTGTGAGCAATTTTGGGTCCCGTATCTCAGGAAGGGTGTGCTGGCCCTGGAGAAGGTCCAGAGGAGGTTCACGAGAACGATCCCAGGAATGAAAGGCTTAACATATGAGGAACGTTTGAGGACTCTAGGTCTATACTCGATGGAGTTTAGAAGGATATGGGGGGATCTGATTGAAACTTACAGAATACTGAAAGGCCTGGATAGAGTGGACGTGGGGAAGATGTTTCCATTAGTAAGAGAGAATAGGACCCGAGGGCACAGCCTCAGGGTAAAGGGAAGACCTTTTAGAACAGAGATGAGGAGAAACTTCATTAGCCAGAGAGTGGTGAATCTATGGAATTCATTGCCACAGAAGGCTGTGGAGGCCAGGTCATTGAGTGTATTTAAGACCGAGATAGATAGGTTCTTGATTGGTAAGGGGATCAAAGGTTACGGGGAGAAGGCCGGAGAATGGGGTTGAGAAACTTATCAGCCATGATTGAATGGCGGAGCAGACTCGATGGGCCGAATGGCCTAATTTCTGCTCCTATGTCTTATGGTCTCTCCAAGGCCTGTACTTAATTATATCGACAAATATTAAAGGAGTTTGGCCTTAATTCTGGCCTCTGAGAATGAGCAGGGCTAAATGTATTTTATTTATAATTGTGATGAAAATGAGAACAACTGAAAATGCAAAATAAAAGGTTATTAGTGGGAGTTGGGCAGAGGTGGTGGGAGGGAAGGTGGATTAAATTCACTTCCCAACCTCACGGCATTTACCATTATGCTTTAGTTCAGAATGCTTTTAGACCACGTGAGATTGTGGGCAGTTTGAGAATTTGAAATCGGTTTAAAAAATCTGTGAACAAAAGGCTGGCCTCAGGAAAAGTAACTGTGAAGCTGTTGTCATAAAAACCCAACTGGTTCACTCTCCTTCCTTTAGGGAAGGAAATCTGACATCCCTACCCGCTCTGGGCCTGTATGTGACTCCAGTTTCACACAACGTGGTTAACTCATAACCCTCCAAAGTGGCCCAGCAAGATACTCAGTTTGTGTCAAAACCACTGTCAGTGGTTCAAGAGGAAGACCCACCGCCACCTGTTCAGGGCAGCCAAAGGCTGGGCAATAAACATCAACCTTCCCGGCCACAGCCACATCTGAGAATTTATCAAAAATGCACAGCCGAGTGATCAGCATCTGTAAGAGGAGGTGAGCTTAGCCTTTCAGGTGGGATCTGGCATCAGTGCTGGGCTCAGGAGTGGGGTCTTTTCAGTCGGGACCTGTTGACCTGTCTTATTTCTCACAAATGTTGTGGATTTCCTGGGTTTTCTCGCGGGAATGGGCGGGCAGGGATGTTGCTTTCGCCAAGGTATTTCAAAGCTTACTGAAGTTCTGGTTTGGAATGAGGAGAGAAATGTTAATGATGTCGTTGCCTCGCAGCATGTGACTGTGATCCTGATGGCTCTCTGAATGGTGGAATCTGCGACAGTCGGGATGATCCAAACCTGGGAATGATTGCTGGGCAGTGTCGCTGCAAGGACCATGTGGAGGGTCCACGATGTGACAGATGTAAAGCTGGCTACTTTGGGCTCAGTGCTGAAAACCTACAGGGCTGTCAATGTGAGTCCCTTCAACAAACATTATTCTGTTCCTGGGTGAAATGGTTCAGATCTGTTCAATGACATTGAATCTGATATAATCTGTTTCCTTATTCCATTGCAGAGTTGTAATGAGAAAGTATGCATTTCTGTAGTGCCTTTCACATCCTCAGGACATCACAAGGCACTGTACAACCAATGAAATATTTTTTGAAATGTAATCATTGGTAGAATGTAGGAAATGTGGCAACCAATTTGTACAGAGCAAATGGCCAGATAATGTTTTGATGGCAGCATTGGCTGAGGGATCTGAATTCCGGGTTGACAACCACAGCTATCCCTGGTTTTGCACTCCAATGTGTTCCTAAAAAACGGTGTGCTAAACAAAAATGTGCTAAATGAAAATCACTTTCCCATAAAAATATATGTAATAAGGATGGGTTATGTTCCTGACCTGTAATGTTTAGATTAAAAACCTAATGGCTGCCTTGAACCTAACTGGCCTAAAAATCTTTTAACGAACTTACAACTCTTACTAATTTACTCATATTTACTAACTTATTAACTCCTAATAACTGACTAACTCTTAATAACTTATTAACTCTCTACTTAGCTCCAGCCCACCACCTCTCACCTCTTGTTCTCCACTTGCATTGTATGAACCTCCTGCTCACCGCTTCCCACTCTTTCCCGCTCATCGTTTGCTGCTCGCTGCCCCTCTCCTGAGCCCTCACTATAAGCGAGGCAGCAAGGGTTTGGGAGCAGAGTGGGAGAATCAGGAGAAAGAGAAGCAGGAGGGAATGAGGGGATTGTTGTAAGGTGCTGGCGGATAGTTTGGTAGGTCTTACTAAGATATTCGTAGTCTTAGATTGTACAACAATAAGTATTTATTAACTCCTAGAAACTATATACATAGGTACAGTAAAGGCCCAAGCTAGGAGCTGTCTCCATGCTTGCTTCTGCACACAGCTCTGTCCAACACTGCACTGATCCCTAGGTACAGATCATGTGTTCTCTTGCATCACTGTGTGGGCGGTACTGTACTCAGTTCCACGTTAACCCTATATATGCCAGACCCTTATAATACCGGGGTGGGGAGAGGGAAGCAGTTGGGGAAATGGGTTGGGAGAGGGAAGCGGGAGAGAGTGAGAGGGAAGTAGGAGTGAGGGGGTCGGGAGAGAGAAGCGGGAGAGAGTGAGGGGGTTGGGAGAGGGAAGCGGGAGAGAGTGAGGGGGTCGGGAGAGGGAAGCGGAAGAGAGTGAGGGGTTTGGGAGAGGGAAGCAGGAGAGAGTGAGGGGGTCGGGAGAGGGAAGCGGGAGGGAGCAAGGGGGTCAGGTAGGGGAATTGGGAGAGAATGGGGTTTGAGAGAGGGAAGCAGGAGAGAGCGAGGGGGTCAGGTAGGGGGATTGGGAGAGAATGAGGGGTTTGAGAGAGGGAAGCAGGAGGGAGCGAGGAGATCGGGTGACGGAAGCGGGAGGGAGCGAAGAGGCCGGAAGAGAGAAGCAGGAGGGGCTGAGGGGGTCTGGAGAGAGAAGCGGGAAGGAGCGAGGGGGTTGGGAGAGGGATGCGTTTGGGGGAAGCGAGGGGGTTGGAAGTGGGAAGCGGGAGAAAGTGAGGGGTCCTGGTGAGGGAAACGGGAGGGAGCGAGGAGTTCAGGAGAGGGAGGCGGGAGGGAGCGAGGGGGTCGGGAGAGGAAAGCAGTTGGGAAAATGAGGGAGTTGGAAGAGAGAAGCGGGAAGGAGTGAGGGGGTCGGGAGAGGGAAGTGGGAGGGAGCGAGGGGGCTTGCAGAGGGAAGCTGTTGAGGGAAGAAAGGGTCGGGAGAGGGAAGCTGTGAGCAGGAGGGTTGGGGGAGGCGACAAGTGAAGCAGCAGTTTGTTTTAAAAAAAGACTGGGCATTCACAGTAACTGCACTGAAACAAAAATGCATTATTAGAACACACTTTAAACAGGGGTTACCTGTACGAGCATCTGGTGGATGAGGGTGATTCTCCCACCACTTCAGCATATAGGTTGTCGGAGCCCATTAAATCCTTCTCCCAGGCTCCCCTCCCTCGTATAGAACAAACTCTCCCCACTATCAGCTGGGATAAAGATGGTGTTCATGTTGCAGTCTGTCAGACTCTTAATCAGCTTGCTCTCAGAGGGAAGTGGACAGTGGAACAGCAGTGGCAGGAGTTTCTGGGAATAATTTGGGAGACACAGCAAAAATTCATCCCTAGGAAGAAAAAGCATACTAAAGGGAGGACGAGGCAACCGTGGCTGACAAAGGAAGTCAGGGACAGCATAAAAGCTAAAGAGAAAGCATACAATGCGGCGAAGAGCAGTTGGAAACCAGGGGTTTGGGAAGCCTATAAAGACCAACAGAGGACAACTAAAAAAGAAATAAGGAGGGAGAAGATTAAATATGAGGGTAAACTAGCCAGTAATATGAAAGAAGATTGCAAGAGTTTTTTTAGATATATAAAGGGTAAGAGAGAGGCAAAAGTGGACATTGGGCCGCTGGAGAAGTAGTAGTGGGGAACAAAGAAATGGCGGAGGAACTGAATAGGGTACTTTGCATCAGTCTTCACAGTGGAAGACACGAGTGACATCCCTAAAGTTCAAGAGAGTCGGGGGGCAGAGGTGAGTATGGTGGCCATTACCAAGGAGAAGGTGCTAGGAAAACTGAAAGGTCTGAAGGTGGATAAATCACCTGGACCAGATGGATTACACCCCAGAGTTCTGAAGGAGATAGCTGAAGAGATAGTGGAGGCATTAGTGGCGATCTTTCAGGAATTACTGGAGTCAGGGAGGGTCCCAGAGGACTGGAAAATCGCTAATGTAACCCCCCTGTTTAAGAAGGGAGTGAGGCAAAAGACGGGAAATTACAGGCCGATTAGCCTGACCTCGGTCGTTGGTAAGATTTGAGAGTCCATTATTAAGGATGAGATTTCAGAATACTTGGAAGTGCATGCTAAAATCGGGCAAAGTCAGCATGGTTTCATCAAGGGGAGGTCACGCCTGACAAGGCTGTTAGAATTCTTTGAGGAGGTAACGAGTAGATTAGACAAAGGAGAGCCAATGGATGTTATCTACTTGGACTTCCAGAAGGCCTTTGACAAGGTACCGCACAGGAGGCTGCTCAGTAAGATAAGAGCCCATGGTGTTAGAGGCAAGGTACTAGCATGGATAGAAGATTGGCTGTCTGGCAGGAGCCAGAGAGTGGGGATAAGGGGTCCTTCTCAGGATGGCGGCCGGTGACTAATGGAGTTCCGCAGGGGTCAGTGTTGGGACCACAACTTTTCACTTTGTACATTAATGATCTAGATGAAGGAACTGAGGGCATCCTGGCTAAGTTTGCAGATGATACAAAGATAGGTGGAGGGACAGGTAGTATTGAGGAGGCGGGGAGGCTGCAGAAGGATTTGGACAGGTTAGGAGAATGGGCAAAGATGTGGCAGATGGAATACAACGTGGGGAAGTGTGAGGTCATGCACTTTGGTAGGAAGAATAGAGGTATAGACTATTTTCTAAATGGGGAGAGAATTCAGAAATCTGGAGTGCAAAGGGACTTTGGAGTCCTAGTCCAGGATTCTCTTAAGGTTAACTTGCAGGTTGAATCGGTAGTTAGGAAGGCAAATGCAATGTTGGCATTTATTTCGAGAGGACTAGAATATAAAAGCAGGGATGTGCTGCTGAGGCTTTATAAGGCTCTGGTCAGACCACATTTAGAATATTGTGAGCAATTTTGGGCCCTGTATCTCAGGAAGGATGTGCTGTCCCTGGAGAGGGTCCAGAGGAGGTTCACAAGAATGATCCCAGGAATGAAAGGCTTAACATATGAGGAACGTTTGAGGACTCTGGGTCTATACTCGATGGAGTTTAGAAGGATGAGGGGGGATCTGATTGAAACTTACAGAATACTGAAAGGCCTGGATAGAGTGGACGTGGGGAAGATGTGTCCATTAGTAGGAGAGACTAGGACCCGAGGGCACAGCCTCAGAGTAAAGGGAAGACCTTTTAGAACAGAGATGAGGAGAAACTTCTTTAGCCAGACAGTGGTGAATCTATGGAATTCATTGCCACAGAAGGCTGTGGAGGCCAGGTCATTGAGTGTATTTAAGATGGAGATAGATAGGTTCTTGATTGAAATGGGGATCAAAGGTTACAGGGAGAAGGCAGGAGAATGGGGTTGAGAAACATATCAGCCATGAATGAATGGCGGAGCAGACTCGATGGGCCGAATGGCCTAATTTCTGCTCCTATGTCTTATGGTCTTATGGAAGGCTGTGGAGATATGAAGTGATGAGCTCATAGGTAATGATGACTTAATGTGTTTCTCCTGCAGCTTGTTGGTGTGATCCTCTTGGGACGGTGGGAGACGGGCTGCCCTGTGACCCTGTCAGTGGAGACTGCTTCTGTAAGAGGCTTGTGACTGGTCGCAGTTGTAACCAGTGCCTGGTGAGTCCACCTTTAACCGTATTCAATCCTCCACTGCATGTCCTTCCAATCCAGGAGATAATCCCCAGCAAGTAGCATCACAATAGAAGGTGCAAGCTTTTCCAGATGTCAGTGCCTGCCAGGCCAAGCATCTGTGAACTTAATCGCAGACAAGAAGGCCCCTGGTCGATTTTGGGCTGTGCCATGTTAACTGACATGTTACAATTGGCCTCAGTACCCCCTAGAGTAAGGAGTGAAAAAAGCAAACCAGAGTTCCTGGTCCTGATTTACGGGTGTGACTCTTGAGATGAGGCTGTGATGACTACACAGTCAAATAGCCGAACATCACACATAAAGATGGCAGGCTGTGCAAGAAAGTGGGTGGAGGGGGCACTTGACAAACTATTAAAATTGATTTTCCAGGGAACTTTCCTTGTTGGAAACATTGATCTTTATTTTCAAGACAGCAGCAGCAGCTACACGTGTGCATCTAACTCTATGGCTAAAGAAGAACTCTCTGGAGGCTTCTGGCGCTGCTAACTCATTGGTTTACACAGATCATGTGATCTTACAACACAGGATTATTCTTAAAGCTACAGTCCTATGTTTATCAAAACTATAATTACTATATAAACCCTGTCCAAAGTAGGAATCACTGCCCTCAGAGATTAAGGGGTAAAAATTATTGGTGATTTAAAATAAAACTCAAAATTGACTTTGGTGAGCTGCTATTTCTTGATATACATATTCTCCCTACTACTCCTTCCAGTCTTGGTAATCAGGCCTTGCTGGAGTTTTCCCTCTCCCTTTTTCAGAAGCTGAGATTAATTGTAGAATCTCCAGCACCTTGCTTAATTCAGCACAGCCCATGACTTGACCTGGGAACTGCCTGCTCTGTGTGGTCCAGTTACAGGATGTTCAGTTTGGTGTGGCAGCAGCTGTTGGGATACCTCTCCGTTTCTCAGCCCATTCCACTCACTGCTGCTAATTTGTATTTGGATCTGAGCCATTGCCAGCATGGTTACATGGCAGTTGCTGAGGGATTTAGGAGCTGGCTCCAGATCCTGTGGAAAATCATAAACCAGCAAAAATAATAATAACTTGTAAAATATGGGCAGGTATTCTGTGTGTGTGAGTGAGCGTTTACCAGTGTGTGTAAATGCCTATGTATTTGCTGACGTGCAAGTGAGCATGGGTGTATGCATCCATTTCTGAGAGTGTTTGTCCTTGTGTGTAATTACTTGTGTGTGTTTGTGTTTATCTCTCTGTTTGTCTCGATGATTGAGTAAATGTGCGTGCCCATGTTTGTAAGAGAGCAGAATTTAACACCCTCTCTCAAGGTGAGTCAGGAGGTGGGGGTAGCATTTAATTTAGCGAGAGAGCGCCGGATGGGAACCACTTAGAGGCCTCAAGGATTCAACCAGCAGTGGGCGGGTAGTCACCACACGGGAAGCCTGAAAAGCAAACCCATGTTTAATCGAGGGACCTGGCATTGGGAAGGGGAAGCTGAGATCCAGCCCTCCCATCCTTTAATCTAACTCCCCTGCCTCCCCTAGCCAGTGACCCCTCTCCCTGTGGCCCCCATCCCACCCTCACTCATCTGTAGCCTAGGTCCCTCCCTGATCCTGCGCCTCCGGTGGGTGCATTGCCAGCAGCTACCACTGCTCCCCTGTGGCGCTAATGACATTGATGAGCTGCCGGCCTCTGGCCAAAAGCACTACTATGGCGGGATTTCCGCTCCCGGGGTCCCTGATACTTGGGGAGGCCCACTGCTGGCCAGGCACTTAATTCCCCAAAGGTGGGGCTGTCATTGACTCTTTAGATGGTGGGTGAGACCCTCGTCCATCGCCTGCATTAAATTCTGCCCTGAATATGTGTGTATGTATATCTATTTGTGTGTGAACATGTCTAAGTGCGTATCTATCTGTCTGTGTGTGTAATAAACACTTTTGTGCCTGTCTCAGTTGGATGCTGTGAGTATGATGTTCTGATCTTGTGCAGGGTGAGCATTGGGCACTGAGCCATGATCTCAATGGCTGTCGAGCCTGTGACTGTGATGTGGGAGGAGCATATGACAACCAGTAAGTAGAAAATTCATTCAAATTTAAGATTCCTCATTAAAGTCTTTTTAGGGCTGAGGGTGTGACTGGGATTCAGGAGAGAATTGTGCTTCCACAAAGCAGTAATGGAAAGAAATTGAACAGTCAAATTGTTTCTGGGAGACGCCAGTCTTGGGAGATGCCGGTCCTGAGAGATGCCGGTCCTGAGAGATGCCGGTCCTGGGAGATGCCGGTCCTTGGAGATGCCGATCCTGGGAGATGCCAGTCTTGGGAGATTCCTGTCCTGGGAGATTCCTGTCCTGGGAGATTCCTGTCTTGGGAGATGCCAGTCTTGGGAGATGCCAGTCTTGGGAGATGCCAGTCTTGGGAGATGCCTGTCCTGGGAGATGCCAGTCTTGGGAGATGCCAGTCCTGGGAGATGCCAGTCTTGGGAGATTCCTGTCCTGGGAGATGCCAGTCTTGGGAGATGCCAGTCTTGGGAGATGCCAGTCTTGGGAGATGCCTGTCTTGGGAGATTCCTGTCCTGGGAGATTCCTGTTCTATTTTCTGGTCAACTGCATGAGTAAGTTCAGTGTTTCTTTCATTTGTTGAAACAACTGCACAATCATGTTGCTGGGAATGGAAACAGTTGCCCGTTTCAAATCAAATCGGATCAAATCAAACCCTCAATCTCATTCCTGAATATATTCATTAACTGAGCATCTATCAGTCTCTGGGGTAGAGAACTTCAAACATTTTCAACCATCTGAGTGAATATTTTTCTCCTTATCTCAATCAAAAATGGCTGACTGTCTTCCTGAGACTATGGTCCATAGATCTAGACTCTCCAGGGGGGTAAAACAGCCTTTGAGTATCTACCCTGTCAAAACTCTTAAGAATTTTATACGTTTCAGTGAGGTCACCTCGCCATTCTTCTAAATTGCAGAGAATATCAGCTCATTCTACTCACTCTCTCCTCATAGGACAACCTTCATCCCAGGAATCAGCCCTCTCATCCTGGGAATCAGCCCTCTCATCCCACGAATCAGCCCTCTCATCCCGGGAATCAGCCCTCTCATCCTGGGAATCAGCCCTCTCATCCAGGGAATCAGCCCTCTCATCCAGGGAATCAGCCCTCTCATCCCGGAAATCAGCCCTCTCATCCCAGGAATCAGCCCTCTTATCCCAAGAATCAGTCTAGATGAACCTTTGTTGTACTCCTTTCAAGGCAAGAATATCCTTCCTTAAGTAAGACCAAAACTGTACACAGTACTCTAGGTGTGCCCTCACCAAAGCCCTGTACAATTGTAGCAAAACTTCCTGATTCGTTTATTCCAATCCCCTCATAATAAAGGCAAACATACCATTCGCCTTCCTAATTCTGTACTGTACCAGCATGTTTTTTTTATTCATTCATGGGATGTGGGCATCGCTGGCTGGACCAGCATTTATTGCCCACCCCTAACTGCCATTGAAAAGGTGGTGGTGAGCTGCCTTCTTGAACCGCTGCAGTCCCTTTGGTGTAAGTATACCCACAGTGCTGGTAAGGACAGAGTTCCAAGATTTTGACCCAGTGACAGTGAAAGAACAGTGATATAGTTCCAAGTCAGGATGGTGTGTGGCTTGGAGGGGAACTTGCAGGTGGTGGTGTTCCCTTGATCTGCTGCCCTTGTTCTTCTAGGTGGTAGAGGCTGCAGGTTTGGAAGTTGCTGTCAAAAGAGCCTTGGTAAGTTGTTGCAGTGCCATTTGTAGATGGTACACACTGCTGCCATGTGCATCGGTGGTGGAGGGAGTGAATGTTTGTGGATGTGGTGCCAATCAAATGGGCTGCTTTGTCCTGGATGGTGTCGAGCTTCTCGAGTGTTGTTGGAGCTGCACTCATCTGGGCATGTAGAGAGTATTCCATCACACTCCTGACTTGTGCCTTGTAGATGGTGGACAGGCTCTGGGGAGTCAGGAGGTGAGTTACTCGCCACAGGATTCCTAGCCTCGGACCTGCTCTTGTAGCCAAAGTATTTATATGGCTAGTCAAGTTCAGTTTCTGATCAATAGTAACCCCCAGGATGTTGATAGTGGGGGATTCAGCGATAGTAATGCCATTGAATGTCAAGGGGAGATGGTGAGATTCTCTCTTGTTGGAGATGGTCATTGCCTGGCACTTGTGTAGTGTGAATTTACTTGCCACTTATCAGCCCAAGCCTGAATATTGTCCAGGTCATGCTGCACATGGACACGGACTGTCTCAGTACCTGAGGCATCGCGAATGGTGCTGAACATTGTGCAGTCATCAGCGAACATCCCCCCTTTATGATAGAGGGAAGGTCATTGATGAAGCAGCTGAAGATGATAGGGCCTAGGACACTACCCTGTGGAACTCCTGCAGTGATGTCCTGGAGCTGAGATGACTGACCTCCAACAACCACAACCATCTTCATTTGTGCTGAGTATGACTCCAAGCAGCGGAGAGTTTTCCCCCCGATTCCTGTTGACTCCAGTTTTGCTCGGGCTCCTTGATGCCACACTCAGCCAGATGCTGCCTTGACGTCAAAGGCAGTCACCCTTACCTCACCACTTGAACTCAGCTCTTTTATCCATGTTTGGACGAAGGCTGTAATGAGGTCAGGAGCTAAGTGGCCTGGTGGAACTTTCTGTAATTCCTGTGCAAGGACACCCAGATCTTCTGGACACACCAACATTTCTCAGTCTTGCACCTTTTAAAAAAAAAATTTTGTTTTTCCATCTTTCCCACCAAAGTGGATAATTTAACATTTCTCCACATTATACTCCATCCAGGACGTTCATACCCAAGCACTTAACCTGTCTATATTTCTCTGCAACCACTTTGTGTGTCTCCGAAGCGTATAGGAATGCCCAGGAAGCAGTGATCCCCAGTGGGCCAGAATTGTCCGCTCCCATTGGCATCTGGCATCATGATGGGCGGTGGGGGGAACAATATGGAGAGAAGGCCAAAAATCGGTTTCACGCTGTCGTTGGACCAGTTTGCGATTGTCCGCTCCATCCGTCAATGGCGAGCTGCGTTTGCCACCGCCGCATGTCGGGAACCTAATTTCAATACCTTAGCATCTCATTATCAGCCCTGCTCACCGGAACCATCCCCCCCATGTCAAATTTACCGTCCACGTTGACACTTCATCACACTGCTCTTCACAACTGCCTTTAAAAGGCGTGCACCTGGTGAGCTGAACTTTGAGGGGAACTTGGAGGTGAGTGCACACAACCTTGCACAGTGTTCGCGAGCATCGCTTGTAGGACATCGAGGAGGAGGCGCCGCACATTCTGGGGGTCACAAGCAAGTCACTTTTTCCCGGCTGGCATTGAGTGTAGTGCCAAGGTAAGGGCTCCAGTGTGGGTCAGGCCGGAGGGGAGGCAGGGGCAAAGCAGCACAGACTGAAAGAAGTACACAGGCATGTGTGGGGGGGGAGGGGGTGGGGATGTGGGGAGGTGGTGGGTGAGTGAAGCGGCCACACACTTGGAAAAACTTGTCAAAAGTGAGCATTCTTCTGCAGCTGAGACTGTTCAGCTGCAGCTCCATTGACAGGCTTGGAGTCGGGCCTCTGAAGCTTTTCTGCCCACTCAAGCAATGTAAAAGCATGAAAGTGCCACCAAATGCCCCAGAACTTTTCATCCCTTGGGTGCAGACTGCAAATTAATGTGCATTTTAGGGGGCAGCAGAACAATTGTCCAACTGGGCAAGTTGTAGAATCCCCTTGTGAAAGGGGCCATGGCGCAGTCACTGGTGGAGGTGGTCACAGCCCCTCGCAATGTCTTTATTCAGGTTTGGATCAGTATCCGTCATGGTTCAAGCTAACAGCGCAGCCTTGCAGTGCGGGTTAGGAGAATGCCTGTGCCTGAGCCGAGAGCACAGCATGTAGTCCAGTGGCCAAAGCTGCCGCCAATCGGTCAAGTGGAGTGGGGTGGAGGTGGGTGGGGTTTCAGACAGCTACGAAGCGCACTAAACACTGGCCATCCAAGTGGTGGCCAGCACTCTCCTGCATACTCCTGAAGGGACCTTCAGACTTAACCAGGAGAGGTTCTTGGGACACATGTGTTAACCCACTCATCTCTCTCTTTGATCCTGCAGGCGGAGAATAGCTGGATCATGGAGACTGGTGATTTAGCAGTATGCCTCATGGCTGACAGGGAGTAGAGAAGAAGAAGAAGAGAGAGGTGAGGCATCTGGCTTAGCAAAGGGAGGAGCACCTTCCTCAAGATGAAGGTGCAGCAGGGCCTGCTGCACACACAGCTGAAGATCCACAGAGAGCTGTCACTCGTAGGTGCTTCGCTAAACCCAGGGTCAATAGACGGTGTTTGTCATTCCTACAGATGACCGAGAACCAGAGTCACTGAAGACAGCGCATGTCTAGGGAACTGGTCAGTCACATATGCCACTTACTGCAGGGTTTGGTGCCACGGGGACATGGAGGGCATCCACTGCCAGTGGCCGTGAAAATGACCATGGTGCTCATTTTTTACGCAAGTGGCTCCTTCCAGGGCTCCACAGGTGACTTGTGTGTGGAGACTTGTGAGATCCCGCACAAGTATATTCTAAAGGCCATGGCTGCCGTCTTTGCAAAGGCACAGAACTTTGTGCATTTCGCCCGGGATCAGGAAAGCCAGGAAGCAAGAGCACTGGGATTTGCGCAGGTCTCAGGTTTCCCACAGGTGCAGGGTGCCATTGACTGCACACACGTAGTGTTTACATCTCCGTGGCGACAAGCGGTTAACTACATCAACCGCGAGGGCATCCACTCGCTGAATGTTCAGCTGATGTGCGACCAAATCAAACACATCCTGCAGGTCTGCGCAGGATTCCCAGGGAGTGTCCACGACTCCTACACCCTTAGCAGGTCTCAGATCCCTGACATCTTCCAGGGTCCACAGAGGCTGCAGGGATGGCTCCTCAGGGACAAGGGTTACCCACAGAGGACATGGCTAATGACACCCGTGCGGTGCCTCAGACGGCAGCAGAGCGACGGTTTAACAAGGCTCATGCCGCGACCCGGACTTTGGTGGAGCAAACGATTGGCATTTTGCAAGTGAGGTTCCGGTGTCTCGACAGGTCCAGTGGAGCCCTGCAATCCAGTCCACAGAGGGTGTTGCGCATTATCGTCATTTGCTGCGCACTCCACAACCTGACACTGCAAAGGGGGAGGACCTGGCTGAGGAGGAGATGCACGATTCCTCCGATGTGGAGGACTTTGAAGGGGATGTCGTTGATGCGGTGATGATGTCCTCGAAGGTGAGGATGACAGTGATGAGGCCATTGCACTGGCCAGATGAGGCAGGCGCGCTTGGGAGGCCCTCATAGCCACAAGATTCAGGGAGTATGATGACGAGATTCAGTGAGGACAGTCCTGATAACCTCAGCTTATATCTGTGAATGTTTGAATCCTGTGTGGCTGATGGCAGCACACATCCCCTCAGTGTTGAGGCTTATTTCATGGAGACGCAGAGGAGGCCCTAATAGTCGCTAGTTTCCAGGAGGATGATGATGATATGCAGTGAGGACACTCCATAGATCTTCACAGCCTCTGTGAATGTTGGACTCCTGTCTGGCTGAGGGCAGCTCACTTGCGCTCTTTGATCAGGATCATATCGTGGAGATGCAGCCATGAAACTTTAAATGCAGCTGATCCTTTGTCAGCCTTCAGCACCTGACCCCTTCAGGAACAGTGTCACCCGTCACAGATGCTGAAGAGATGGGCGGTGGGGGCCAGCCCCACCGCAAGGGTGCTAAGAGCAGACAGAGAGAATGACCAAACTCTGTGACGCCTGCCCATGGCATTCTGGCAGAAATGACCAGCACCGTTGAGGTGCAGGCCTCACTAACGTTTCCAGTGAGTGTGAAGCTGGACCACCACTTTGGTCTGAAGGTTACGCACTGCACAGGGAAGAAGCCCTGGACTGAGACACCTGCCTTTATCTTGTGAAGGAACCAAGGTTTCACATCTGAGTGACACGAGCTCTGCTCATCATAATGAGGAACCATAGACCAGGAGACATTCTTGGGAGTTTATTTACAATAGTGAACATTATGTACAAGTGATTAACATTCATGCCCAGGCTGTGCAACTACATCTTAACCTTTCTAACCCTGCCACTATGTCTTGGTGTTCCTCTGGCATCCACAGCAGAGGTGGAGGCAGCCTGCAGTCTGCTACGCCCTGTCTGTGATGATCTTGGCAGGCATCCTCTGGATGACCCTGGCCTGCTTTTGGGGTCCTGCTGTGTGGCAGTGACACCATCCTCGTCCTGTGGAGCCCGAGCTGCCAGGTTCACAGGAAGAGGGGATTCAGATGAGTCGGACACTCTCGGAGTCACCTGGTTGGATGGCCCTGTGATGTGCACCTGCTGACCCTCCTCCCTATTGGTGACCCCTGGGGCCCCTGGCTGACTCAGTGAGGAGAAGGAGTAGCTGGAGTGAGATCGAGCTGCCCCACACCATCTCGTGTTCACACTGTTGGAGGCCAACTATGGTGTCAACAATGGAGTTTAGCCCGTGCAGCAGTGCAGGACCGATGTCCTGGACTAAGGTCTCCACGGTGGCCACCATCCTACCAGTGTTGACCTCGGTGCGTTGGCATGCCGGCGCTATCACCTCAGCCTGAAGGTGGACAGATTCTTCCATCGTGCCTTGAAACCTGAAGAGTGCAATGGACATCCCTTCCTGATGTTCCCGAGCTTGCCTTTGCAGCTCCAGCAACTGAGGTAGGACTGAGTCATCGGACTCAGCAGATTTCTGGCCTTCAGCTGTCTTCCAAGTGCCAGAAACCTGGTAAGTCCCTGCCTCTGCCTGCTGTGGATCAGACAGTGCAATGTGCTCACCACGTTGTGACCCCGAGGCTACTCTAGAACTAGGTCCATCGAGGTGTGTGTCACTGTGCTGCTGGAGGGTGTGGGTGAGTGCTGTGACAGGACTTCAGTTAGGGTGTCATCAGATTCTTCTTCTGAGGTGCCTTCGGGGCTGGAGTCGACAACCTGGGTCGTGGACCCCTTCAGCTGTTTCCCAGATGTGCCTGCGAAAGCAAGGAGAGATAATCGGTGCATGGCAGGGGACCGTGGATCAAGACACATCACTCACAGCCTGGTTGTCTGATGGATGTTGCACTGCTGGATCCTCACTTGGTTGAGCGCCACCGACCTCACTGTCAGCACAGGAACGGTCCCGGTCATCACCGGCCAGCTGGATAGCTCTAACCTCAAAGTCTGTGAGGACCTTGATTTCAGGCATTCCTTCACCAGTCTGCAATCTCTCCCTTTTGTTGTGTGCCAGCTTGTTTTGCATAAATACAGATGGAGAGAGTGTAAGTAGGACACTTGCCAGGTCAGGTGAGGAGGATGCCTGGCATGTGTGGGTGGGGAGTAGTGTCATGAACAGGATGAGGACATGATCCACAGGGCAGATGAAGGTGTGTGTGAGAGAATGAATGGTGGGTGATGTCCCTTGAACTGGCAGTGAGTGAGATCCCTGTAGATGTGTGATGGGTTTGTGTGAGTGAGTTGAGAGTGATGAGGAGTGTGACTTACCCTGGCGGAATGGAGGAGATCATTCATCCTCTTTCGGCATTGGGTGACTGTCCTCTTCTGAAGGGCGTTGGCGCTGACCACCGCTGCCACCACCTCCCATGCTGGATTGATGGCCTTGTTTGCTGGTCTTTGTGCAAAGCAGGGATAGAGACTTCACAGCAAGCCTTCACTGTGTCCAGTAGGCGCCCGAGGGAGGCATCTCTAAATTTGGGGGCAGCATGTTTCCTCCCTTTGGCAGCCATGACTTTCCAGCTTCCGATCCCTTAGAGAGAACTAGCTCTGTGTAGGGGCACCTTTTAAATATGGTGTCCGGATTAGTGATGGTGGGGCGGACGAATCAGAGACCACTCTGCCAGCGATCCGGCGTGTTTCCCTTGAATGCATTATTAATGAAGCCGGACATGCCAGGAATGGGATGATACGGCATGAAAACATGCCGTTGCGGCCGATGGATGAAACTACTTTTTTCATGCCTGCTACTGCACTTAGTGCAAATCTGGGACAATTCCGCCCCATGATCTTAGCCCCCGGCTTGAGATTCTGGTCCTCAAATTTCCTGAGTCGGCCGAAGGCTGAGCTGGCACATTGGAGGGGAAGGTGAATTTTATTGTCTATGTGTGCCTTCGTCGAAAGAAGGTTCCCAAGATAAGGGCAGGCCACACAGTCTTCGGGGTTACTCCTGGGGTCACAGCTGCAAAGAACAGTATCTATCTCCCAAACTACACTGTCCCCACTTGCGTGGCCTTCACTAATACATTTTCACATTGCCCTTGGAGTCTTTGTTTGCGTTCACGCTGGAAGCAAGTGCCTCATTCCTGATGGAGAATGGCAAAGACTGAGGCTCTTCTACCACTGCATCTGTGGTTTGCTTATCTGCATGATCCACAGTCACATCCTCCAGTCCCTGACCAATAAACAAAGCTAAACCACTGCCTAAACAAAGTGGGTGTGACTACCACCTGGAACAAAGTGTCCAGATAAGTCTCTCCCCTCTCAAAGCCCCACAATGTCTGCACCTCTCAAGTCTGAGCTGAAGTTCATTGAGTTGCAGGCACTTACTGCAAAGGTTGATGCCTGGGATTATGCTGCTCTCCACAAACTCCCACATTGGGCACACCTCCTGCACTGCCATCTCTAGATCTCTATCTGTTTTAGATATTTCATTCATTAAAGTTTTATTCATTTGATTTATATTACATTATTTTAAACAAATTCATTTAAGTGGTTTAAATTATTAATTTAATAAAATATCAGTTAAAGACTCTAGTTTTAAATATTAACTGCCACAAGTTTAGACAAGTTTACAATTGTTAAAAGGTAAAAAGGAGCACCTCCTTCCCCCGGTCCCAAACTCATGTTCACACCAAATTCTCAACCTCAAATTCTGTTTACAATGCACTTAGTGAACATTGTGATCTGTGGTTTACCCTCCCTCCAGAGTAAAGCTCCATCTACAGCTTCCCTTCTGCACTGTCCCATCAAACACTCCCAAGACAGGTACAGCACAGAATAGATACAGTTTCAAACTGGGTTCAAGCTTGGGTTCCAGTTCATTGTCTTGTCCAGTACTTTCCCCAGCCCTCTATTGATGTTTGTAACAAGAGTTCATTGCATTTTTGTTTTGCATTCTGTGCCTATATTTTCTCCCTCCTTAAGGACACACGCTGACCCCACAGACCTAATTTCTGCTCCCCCCCAGTTCAGGGATTTGCAGTCCAATGGCCCCTATGCCAGACCCATCCAAGCTGTTGCTGACATTAATCATTAGAGCGGTGAGCTCGGTCCTTTTCCTCTGTGGACAGTTAGCTTTTGTTTTTAAATGATTAATTTACTCTCTGCTCATACGTAGGTGCTCAATGGAAAATGGTCAGTGTCGCTGTCGGAGTCACATGGTCGGCAGACAGTGCACCCAGGTGGATTCCGGCCATTTCTTCATGGCACTCGATCATTACACGTATGAGGCAGAGCTGGCCCAGCTCAGCATGGTAAGTATGTTCTGTGCACAATGGAGTGTGTGGTGAGTATGTTCTGTGTACGATGAGTGTGCAGTGAGTGTGTCTTGTGTACGGTGGAACGTGTGGTCAGTATGTCCTGTTTACGGTGGAGTAAGTTCTGGAGCCCAAGTCTTTAGTACTATTGCCGGAATATTGTCAGGGCCCATAGCACTATCCAGTCCCTTCAGCCATTTCTTGATATCATGTGGAGTGAATCGAATTGGCTGAAGACGGGCATCTGTGTTGCTGGGACCTCCGGAGGATGCTGAGATGGATCATCCACTCGGCACTTCTGGCTGAAGATTGTAGCAAACGCTTCAGCCTTATCTTTTGCACTGATGTGCTGGGCTCCTCCATCATTGAGGATGGGGATATTTATGGAGCCTCCTCCTCCAGTGAGTTGTTTAATTGTCCACCACCATTCACGACTGGATGTGGCAGGACTGCAAAGTTTAGATTTGATCCGTTGGTTGTGGGATCACTTAGCTCTGTCTATCACTTGCTGCTTATGCTGTTTGGCATGCAAGTAGTCCTGTGTTGTAGCTTCACCAGGTTGATACCTCATTTTTAGGTATGCCTGGTGCTGCTCCTGGCATGCCCTCCTGTACTCTTCATTGAACCAGGGTTAGTTACCTGGCTTGATGGTAATGGCAGAGTGGGGGATATGCTGGGCTATGAGGTTATAGATTGTGTTCAAGTACAATTCTGTTGCTGCTGATGGCCCACAGCACCTCATGGATGCCCAGTCTTGAGTTGCTAGATCTGTTTGAAATCTATCCCATTTAGCACGGTGGTAGTGCCACACAACAGGATGGAGGGTTTCCTCAATGTGAAGGCGGGACTTTGTCTCCACAATGACTGTGCGGTGGTCACTCCTACCGATACTGTCATGGACAGATGCATCTGTGGCAGGCAGGTTGGTGAGGACGAGGTCAAGTATGTTTGTCCCTCTTGTTGGTTCCCTCACCTCCTGCCGCAGACCTAGTCTAGCAGCTATGTCAATTAGGACTCGGCCAGCTTGGTCAGCAGTGGTACTACCGAGCCACTCTTGGTGATGAACATTGAAGTCCCCCGCCCAGAGTACATTCTGCGCCCTTACCACCCTCAGTGCTTCCTCTAAATGGTGTTCAGCATGGAGGAGCACTGATTCATCAGCTGAGGGAGGGCAGTACGTGGTAATGTATGATGAGTGTGTCCTCTGTAAGGTGGAGCATGTGGTGAGTGTGTCCTGTGTACAGTGGAGCATGCGGTGAGTGTGACTAGTGTACAGTGGAGCATGTGGTGAGTGTGACTAGTGTACAGTGGAGCATGCGGTGAGTGTGACTAGTGTACAGTGGAGTGTGCAGTGAGTGTGACTAGTGTACAGTGGAGCATGCGGTGAGTGTGACTAGTGCACAGTAGAGTGTGCGGTGAGTGTGATCCATGTACGGTGGAGTGTAGGGTGGATGGTGCAGTGAGTCTGACCTGTATATGGTGAAGTGTGCAGTGAGTGTGTCCCATGTACAGTGGAGCATGTGGTAAGTGTGTCCTGTGTACAGTGGTGTGTGGTGAGTCTGTCTTGTGTATGGTGGAGGGTGCGGTGAGTGTGTCCCATGTACAGTGGGGCGTGCGGGGAATGTGTCCTGTGTACGGTGGAGTGTGCAGTGTGTGTCCTGTGTATGGTGAAGCATGCGGTGAGTGTGACTTGTGCACAGTGGAGCTTGCAGTGAGTGTGTCCCGTATATGGTGGAATGTGCAGTGAGTGTGTTCTGTGTATGGTGGAGTGTGCGGTGAGTGTGTCCCATGTATGGTGAAATGTGTGGTGTGTCCCCTGTATGATGGAGTGTGCGGTGAGTGTGTCCCATGTACGGTGGAGTGTGCAGTGAGAGTGACCTGTGTACGGTGGAGTGTCTGATGAGCATGTCTTGTGTATAGTGGAGTGTGCGGTTAATGTGTCTCGTGCACGGTGGAGTGTGCAGTGAATGTGACCTGTTTACGGTGGAGTGTGAGGTGAGTATGTCCTGTGTACTGTGAAGTGTGCAGTGAATGTGTCCTCTGTAAGGTGGAGCATGTGGTGAGTGTGTTTTGTGTACAGTGGAGCGTGCGGTGACTGTGTGCCTCGGGAATGTGACACAAACACGGTAATGGAATGTAGGTCGGAGAAGAACATGTAGAATTGAGTTAACCAGAATTCTCCAGTTTCTGTTTCTTATTGCCCATCTCCTGATGATGCCAAATCTTGGGGTGGGCAGGTGTTTAGTCTCGCCCGCCCATACCTCGTTGTTCATGTCGTCTGGAACAAAGAGGTTCAGTGGGCAGTTTGACCATGAGGGAATCAGAAATCAACCTGATTCTGTTCTTGCTCCATTCACCAGACACGCATGCTCTCATACATGTGCTCTAACATATTAATTGCACATTGGATTGCCTTTATTTCAATGTCCTCAGAGGTTAATTGTAACCTGATACTGATGCTAGACTGATCGATCTGAGCATGCCCTGTACAGCCTCCACTTGGTGCATACCAGTATTTAATCAGGCTCTTACAATTCAGACCAATATTCCCTCTAAGCTGTGCAGGTATGTGGCTGTGCAACAGTTCGGAAAGTACCGCACCGGGAACGAGCAGGCCTTATACAAGCAACATTTCCTTTAAGAAGCCCACATGCACAGCCGTGCATCAGTCTTAAAGGGACCACGCACTGCAATAAGCAGGCCGCACACAGCAGACAGAAGTTAGAGGGAACACAATTTGAATATGCAAGGCATATTTCAGGAGAGCTTGGCTTCCAATTTTGATCTGGGGCACTTGTATGGAATTGACATGATGTCCAAAAAAACAGGTACAATGACTTTGAGTTGCCCCCACAATATTCCATAGCAACGTCCCTCAGCGTTTCTGAGGCTGAGAAACCACGGCAGCTGGAATACAAAACCAATCTGCATAATGGTGACCATGAAACTATCATTGTTGTGAAAACCCATCTGGTTCACTAATGTCCTTTAGGGAAGGAAGTCTGCCATCCTTACCATGGCCTGGCCTACATGTGACTCCAGACCCACAGCAATGTGGTTTAGTCTTAACTACCCTCTGAAATGGCCTAGCAAGCCACTCACTTGAAAGGCAATCAGGGATGGGCAACAAATGCTGGCTCTGCCAGTGACACCCACATCGTATGAAAGAATAAAGAATACAGTAAATTCCAACCACAGCGAGGTAATGTGGAACGACCATGTATTTATTTTAACAGCTGTCATCTCTTTGTACCTCAGTCCCTCTAAACCCCTGGATGCAGACATAGGAAGCGTTTGATCCTAACTCTCTCAGAAAGGATTACTTGACCCTTTGTTGAAAAATCTCAATCAGGCACAAAAACCCACAGACTGAAACCAGTGACGCTCATTTCCAAACTAACAATACATCAGTTTAAACATTCTATTTCATGATTGATTTACTAACCAATCACAGTGGCTGTTTGCTTTGCTCACTGTTATCACTGAGGGAGCGAAATGCCACAAAACTTCTCAAATCTACAGAACTTTCATAGTATAAAGGCATTTAGAAGGGTGGGGGGAAATGAAATGGGGAAGAGAGTAAAAGACAGAGAAAGTGCGATAGAGAGAGAGAGAGAGAGAGTCTGAGACAGTTGAGGCAGTGCTGTGATCGAGAGATAGAGAGCCAAGGGCTGGATTTTTTTGTTGAGCTTAGGTAATATGAGTTGGGCCATTTCCGGAGTTCAGAAACCCAAGCCCATACCTACCATATTTTTTTCTCCTGCGGCGGGGGTAGGCAGGGTTCAGGCTTTCTGAGTCAGAGGAGTGCAGGGGTCAAAGTGGGCTAGTTAGAAAGCCCTCCTCGGTATGCTGGAACATTGGCCCTGCTCTCCAACATAGTTCTTACCCTCACCCTCCTCACCCAACCCCCTGCCCCCTCATATCCCCATGACCCCCTCATACTCCCATCCCCCTCATATAGAAACATAGAAAGTAGGTGTAGGCCGTTTGCCCCATCAAGCCTGCTCTGCCATTCAATATAATTATGGCTGATCCTCTATCTCAACGCCATATTCCCGCTTTCTTAATTTCATCTTAGATATACCCAGTGACCCAGCCTCCACAGCCTTCAGTGGTGGAGAATTCCATAGGTTGACCACCCTCTGGGTGAAGAAATTTTTCCTCATCTCAGTCCTAAATGGCCTGTTCCGTATCCTGAGACTGTGGCCCCTGGTTCTAGACTCCCCAACCAGGGGAAACATCCTCCTTGCATCCAGTCTGTCTAGCCCTGTTAGAATTTTATACATTTCAATCAGAGCCCCTCTCATTCTTCTAAACTCTAGTGAATACGGGCCCAGTCAAACCAATCTCTCCTCATACAACAGTC
The DNA here is from genome assembly GCF_964194155.1 of Cetorhinus maximus. Taxonomy (NCBI): domain Eukaryota; kingdom Metazoa; phylum Chordata; class Chondrichthyes; order Lamniformes; family Cetorhinidae; genus Cetorhinus; species Cetorhinus maximus. The sequence goes on along the minus strand of NC_135884.1, from coordinate 2,121,640 downwards.
CTGCCATCCCTGATATCAGCCTAGTGAACCTTCGCCGCACTCCCTCTGTGGCAAGTATATCCTTTCTTAGGTAGGGACACTAAAACTGCACACAACACTCCAGGTGTGGTCTCACCAAGGCCTTGTATAACTGCAGTAAGACATCCCTACTTCTGAACTCAAATCCTCTTGCAATGGAGGCCAACATACCATTTGCCTTCCTAATTGCTGGCTGCACCTGCCTGTTTACTTTCACTGACTGGTGTACAAGGACACCCAGCTCCCTTTGTACATCCACATTTCCCAATATATCACCATTTAAATAATACTCTGCCTTTCTGTTTTTCATACCGAAGTGTATAACTTAACACTTATCCACGTTATACTGCATCTGCCATGTGTTTGCCCACACACACAACTTGTCTAAATCGCCCTGAAGCCCACTTGCATCCTCCTCACAACTCACAACCCCATCCAGTTTTGTGTTGTCAGCAAACTTGGATATATTGCATTTGGTTTCCTCATCCAAGTCATTTATATATATCATGAATAGCTGGGGCCCAAGCACTGATCCCCACTAGTCATTGCCTGCCACCCAGTAAAAGACCCATTTATTCCCACTCTCTGTTTCTGGTCTGTCAACCAATTCTCAATCCATGCCAGTATATTACCCCCAATCCCATGTGCTTTAATTTTGCCCACTAGCCTCTTATGTGGGACCTTATCAAAAGCCTTCTTGAAATCCAAATACACCACATCCACTGGTTCTCCCTTATCTATTCTACTAGTTACATCCTCAAAAACCTCCAGTAGATTAGGTAAGCATGATTCCCCTTTCATAAACCCATATTGACTTTCTCTAATCCCGTTAATACTTTTCAAGTGTTCTGTTACCACGTCTTTTATAATAGACTGTAGCATTTTCCCCACTACTGATGTTAGACTAACTGGTCTGTAATTCTCTGTTTTTTCTCTCCCTTTTTTAAATAATGGGATTACATTTGCCACCCTCCAATCTGTAGGAACTGCTCCAGAGTCTATAGAATTTTGGAAGATGACCACCAATGCATCCAATATTTCCAGGGCCACTTCCTTTAATACTCTAGGATGTAGATTATCAGGCCCTGGGGATTTTCAGCCTTTAGCCCCATTAATTTCTCGAGCACCATTTTTTTACTAATACTGATTTTCTTCAATTCCTCCTTTGGCTCCATAACATTTCTGGGAAATTATTTGTCCTCTTTTGTGAAGACAGAAGCAAAATATGTATTCAATTCTTCTGCCATTTCTTTGTTCCCCACAATAATTTCCCCCGTTTCCGACTGTAAGGGACCTACATTTGTCTTTGCTAATCTTTTTCTCTTCACATATTTATAGAAACTTTTGCAGTCAGTTTTTATGTTCCCTGTAAGTTTACTCTTAAACTCCATTTTCCCCTTCTTGATCAATCTTTTTGTCCACTTTTGCTGAATTCTAAACTGCTCCCAATCCTCAGGCTTACTGCTTTTTCTGGCAATTTTACATGTCTCCTCTTAGGATCTAATACTATCCCTAATTTCTTTTGTAAGCCGTGATTGAGCCACCTTTCCTGTTTTACTTTTTGCGCCAGACAGGAATGAATAATTATTGTAATTCATGCATACGTTCCTTAAATATTAGCCATTGCCTATCCACTGTCAACCCTTTTAGTAAGGTTCACCAATCCATCATTGCCAACTTGCGCCTCATATCCTCGTAGTTCCCTTTATTTAGATTCAGGACACTAGTTCCGGATTCAACTTCTTCACTGTCCATCCTAATGAACAATTCTATCATTTTATGGTTGCTCTTCCCCAAGACTATTAATTAATCTGTTCTCATTGCACAATACCCAGTCTAGGATAGCCTGCTCGCTAGTTGGTTCCTCAATATATTAGTCTAAAAAACCATCACGTACAGACTCCAGGAAATCCTCCTCCGCAGTATTATTGCTAGTTTGGTTTGTCCAGTTCATATGTAGATTAAAGTCATCCATGATTAGTTGTACCCTTATTGCATGCATCTCTAATTTCATGCTTAATGCCTTCCCTTACATCTCCGCAACTGTTTGGGGGCCTATAGACAACCCCCACCAACGTTTTCTGCCCCTTGGTGTTTCTTATCTCCACCCAAACAGATTCCACATCATGATTTTCCAAGCCAATATCCTTCCTCACTATTGCATTGATTTCCTCTTTTACTAACAATGCTACCCCACCTCCTTTCCCTATTTGTCTGTCCTTCTTAAATATTGAATACCCCTGGATGTTCAGTTCCCATCCTTGGTCACCCTGGAGCCATGTCTCCGTAACTGCAACTATATCATAACCGTTTATATCTATTTCCACTGTTAATTCATCTGACTTATTGCGAATGCTCCGCACATTAAGATACAATGTCTTTAGACTTGTCTTTTTAACTTTGTTAGTCATCTTAGCTTTATTTTGCACTATGACCCCATTTGTTTTTTGCCCTTGTTTTTTCTGCTTTCCACTTTTGCTTCTTACTTTTCTGTCTTTTGTTTCTATCCTTGTTTCCCCCTCCTCTGTCTCCCTACTCAGGTTCCCATCTCCATTCTCCTCATATCCTCCATCCCACTCCTTACCCCTCCATGCCCCATTATGCTTCCTATTTGCCCGCCACACCCCCCCATGTATCCTCGATAGCCACTCACCCAGTATCCACTCACTCTCTCCATTTCTCTCTCTGTCTGTCTCTCTCTCTCTCTCTTTGTCTTGTCTCTGTCACTCCCTTTCTGTATCTTTCTCTCTGTCTCTCCCTCTCTATCTGGGTGTCTGTCTCTCTCTCTCTCACAAGTCAGTGTTTAATTAATGCACTGTAATAACGGTTCCATTTCCAGGCCCCTTTTAGAGTTGGATAGAGTTCTCTGCAGCCAAGAGCTTTAGACCAGACGGCAGTGTTGCCTGCCTGATTCCACGGTTCCGGACATCTGCTCTGAGCTGGAGAGGAACTTGCAGTGGGAGGGGGAGGCTCCGATGGTCATTGCCCAGGTAGGCACCAACGAGATAAGTAGGACTAGGAATGAGGTTTTGATCGGGACTATGAGCAGCTAGGGGCGAAATTAAAAAGCAGACCCTCAAAGGTAACAATCTCTGGATTATTACCTAATCCAAGAGCAAATTGGTTTAGGGTAAATAAGATTAGAGATATAAATGCATGGCTCAAAGTTTGGTGTTGGCGAAATGGATTCCGGTTTGTGGGGCACTGGCACCTGTACTGGGGAGAGTGGGAGCTGTACTGTTGGGACAGTCTTCACCTGAACTGTACTGGGACCAGTGTTCTACCGAGTTGCATAGCTAGGGCGGTAGAGAGGGCTTCAAACTAAATAGTGGGGGCAAGGATTCACGTGTGGGAAGATGCTATAAATTAAAGACAGAAGACGAGGGAGGAAAGTAAGGTGGCAATAAAGGGAATGATATTCAGAGCTTGGCAGGAAGGGACAGAGTGTACAAACTTAAGAGTGAGCCAGCCTATAAGGCTAGAAGTTGTGAAAATAGTATAAGGACAAAACTAAAGGCTCTGTATCTAAATGTAATTCCTCTATTCAAGAAAGGAGGGAGACAGAAAACAGGAAACCACAGGCCAGTTAGCTTAACATCTGTCATGATGAGGGAAATTGCTGGAATCTATTATTGAGGAGGTTATAGCAGGCCACTCAGAAAATCTCAATGCAATCAGGCAGAGTCAACATGGTTTTGTGAAAGGGAAATCATGTTTGACTAATTTATTAGAGTTCTTTGAGAAAGGGACAAGCAATGTAGATGAAGAGGAACCTCTGGATTTGGTCTACGTAGATTTCCAGAAGGCATTTGGCAAGGTGCCCCATCAAAGGTTACTGCACAAAATAAGAGATCATGGTGTGGGGAGGATGAGGGGGGCGGGGGGGGGCGGCGGCGGGTGGGGGGGGGACGACACACATTAACATGGATAAGAGATTGTTCACAGGAAACAGGGACTAGGCATAAATGGGTCATTTTTGGGTTGGCAAGATGTGATAAAGTAGAGTGCCACAGGGATCAGTGCTGGGGCCTCAACTATTTACAATCTGTATCAATGACTTGGATAATGACAGGACAGAATGTACGGTTGCTAAATTTGCTGATGACACTAAGAGAGGTAGGAAAGTAAGTTGTGAAGAGGACATAAGGATGCAAAGGGACATAGGTTAAGTAAGTGGGTAAAAGAATTGGCAGGTGGAGTCCAATGTGAGAAAATGTGAACTTGTCCACTTTAGCAGGAAGAATAGAAAAGCAGCAAATTATTTAATTGGGGAGAGGTTGCAGAACTCTGTGGTACAGAGGGATCTGGGGTGCCCTGGTGCATGAATAACAAAAAGTTAGTCTGTAGGAACAGCAAGTGATTAGGAGGCAAATGGAATGTTGGCATTTACTGCAAGGGGAATGGAATATAAAAGTAGGGAAGCTTTACTGCAACTGTACAGTGTCTTGATGAGACCACATCTGGGGTACTGTGTGCAGTCTCGATCTCCTTACTTAAGAAATAATATTGCATTCGAAGCAGTTCAGAGAAGGTTCACTTGACTTGATTCCTGGAATGAGGGAATTGTCTTATGAGGAACAGTTGGATTGGCTGGGCGTGTACTCTAAGGAATTTAGAAAATTGGGAGATGATCTCTTTGAAACATATAAGATCCCGAGGGGCTTGACAGGGTGGATGCTGGGAGGATGTTCCCCCTTATGGGAGAGACTAGAATTAGGGGATACAGTTTAAAAATAAAGGGTCTCCCATTTAAGATGGAGATGAGGAGAATTTTTTTCTCTCAGAGATTGTGAGTCTTTGGAACTCTCTTCCCCAGGGTGTGGGGGAGGCTGGGTCATTGAATATTTTTAAGGCTGAGGTAGATATATTCTTGACTATTAAGGTAGTCAAAGGGTTTAGGGGGTAGGCAGGAAAGTGACGTTGAGGCTACACTCAGGTCAGCCATGATCTTATTGAATGACAGAGCAGGCTCGAGGGGCCGAGTGGCCGCCTCCTGTTCCTAATTTGCATGTTTGTGTGTTTGTATGAAGTGGCAGTTTGACTTTTGGTCTGGTGTATTATGTGATTACCTTTATTCCTCAAACAATCTATCAGTGTTTGTTTTGAATGATCAGCCAATGATCTGAGTGCCAGCTCTTTCTCACTTGTCTGTTTGCTTTGTTTTTAACCATTAACTGTTCCTCATGTTCAGGGAGCGACTGTTTCACACCGCGAGCGCACTGGAGGTCGCCCTGTCACTTGGACCGGAAGCGGATTTGCGAGAGTTCCAGAACGTGGCGTGTTGCAATTCCATATCAACAACATCCCGTATTCTATGGAGTATGACTTGGTAATCCGCTACGAACCACAGGTAATTAAAAGGGAAGTTACATCGTGTTATCAAGTAGCAAGTACATGCCTGAAACGGGTATGTACTGGGGACATTCATTCTGGGGCTTTTTCCGCCCTTTCCTGAATCCTTGGCTAGAATCTTAGGCGAAGCAGCTGCTGTCCACCACCAATCTCCTACTATGTACCAAGGCAGCAGAATTATTTGACAGCAGAAGGCATTACCGCCCGGCATGATCCTGTTCTTGCCAATGATGCACACACACAAAAACACAGACACTTTCCAGTGAGGGTCAGTTGTTAAAGATCAGACAGGAAACCATGGCCATCGGATGAAGCTGCACAATGAAGCATTACAGCACAAATTGCAGACCAGAGTTGCGAAGGGGATTGTCTAGGAAGTTCAGAATAACAGCGCACATTTTATGCACATCCTGTACGTGTATTCACTGAGACTCTTGACAATCATACTGTGAAATCTCCCAGTCACTCCTCACCTTAAAAATGGCACGTACTTTCCTCCAGGTTTACAAATGCTAACCTCCTGGGGTTAGAGGATGGAGGAACCTAAGCCCAGCAGCACAGATAGAACTTAGCCTCACATACCATACAGAGTAAAGCTCCCTCTACACTGTCCCCATCAAACACTCCCAGGACAGGTACAGCACGGGGTTAGATACAGAGTAAAGCTCCCTCTACACTGTCCCCATCAAACACTCCCAGGACTGGTACAGCACAGGGTTAGATACAGAGTAAAGCTCCCTCTACACTGTCCTCATCAAACACTCCCAGGACATGTACAGCACGGGGTTAGATACAGAGTAAAGCTCCCTCTACACTGTCCCCATCAAACACTCCCAGGACAGGTACAGCATGGGGTTGGATACAGAGTAAAGGTCCCTCTACGCTGAACCCATCAAACATTCCCAGGACAGGTACAGCACAGGGTTAGACACAGAGTAAAGCTCCCTCTACACTGTCCCCATCAAACACTCCCAGGACAGGTACAGCACGGGGTTAGACACAGAGTAAAGCTCCCTCTACACTGTCCCCATCAAACACTCCCAGGACAGGGACAGCACGGGATTAGATACAGAGTAAAGCTCCCTCTACACTGTCTCCATCAAACACTCCCAGGACAGGTATAGCACGGAGTTAGATACTGCACTCCCACTTCTCATGTCCCATCATTTTCTGACTCTTCACTGTTTTGTTTGGGCTTTGAGAAGGAGAAACTAGCCTGCTTGATACTTCCTGAATTTTAGTCCACGGCCATTCACTAGATAACCTGACTGTCCCACATCGCCTACATGTTTGTTGTGTGATCGGTCTCAGTCTCACCAAGGCATGTGAACTATCCAAAATCTGATCTAGAGCTCCACCAGCTGTACAAACCGATATTACACCTCTCTGGCATTTGCAGGAGCAGTCACCAGCGATAGGTTGCTGCAACAGTTGACTTCACTCAGAACGATCAGTGAAAGACAATTTTCATCACACCAGCTTGTGCTGGGTTGGAACCCAGTCCCTGTTGTGAAATGAGTGCATTGCTTCCCAATGCAGCTCCCAGTTCCTGCTCCTATCAGCATTGTCTGTACGACAGAACACTTTTACACTGTTGCCACAACTCTGGCCTTCAACAGCTAAAACTAATTTTCTGTCACTCTAGTATTTAGCACATTGTTTCCTTATTGTACATCTTATTACCCTAATTATTTGTAAATTTGGAATTTACAGTCTGTGGAGGGGATGCAGGATTGATTCATCAGAATAACACCAGGACTAAAAAGGTTAAATTATGAGGAGAATTTGCATATTTCCTTGAGTATAGAAGATTCAAGACTGTTCTAATTGAGGTGTTTAATGATTTGAGAGGGTTGATAGAGCAAAACTATTTTCTCTGGGGTGGGAGAGTGCAGAACAAGGGGGCAGAACCTTCAAATTCGAGCCAGGCCGTTCAGGAGTGATGTCAGGGAGCACTTCTTCACTCGAAGGGGAGTGGAAATCTGGAACTCTCTCCCCCCGAATGCTATAGAGGCTGGGAGTCAATCAAAGATGTCAAAACTGAGATTTTTTTTTTTAGACAAAGTTACTGAAGGTTATGGAACAAGGGGAGAACTCTGTCAGAGAGCCAACACAGTCCAATGAACCAAATAACCTCCTTCTGCACAGAAGATTGCTTTTAATTCTAGACATTATGCAAGTTTTTCCCCTTTCCTTCCTGAACTTTCAGGCAGCTGCTCTCTCAAGTATCTCGACTGCAGTGGCCATTCTTCACTGAGAGTCCAGAGAGTAGGTTGTCAGGAAAGCTGTTGAAACGTGGAGTCTCACATGTGCACATTCTATTTATTAAGGTAATTGTTTTTTCCTGTCATAATCCTGGAGCATTGAGACTAATTGCTGTGCCCTGGCTGAGATGAGCTAACTCAACAGAGACTGAGAAAGACCCTGTTCCCTTCTGATATATGGGTAGGACCCATAGAACAGTGGCAGCAGGTGCATGGGAACTCCATCACCTTCAAGTCACACACCATCCTTACTTGGAACTATATCACCATTCCTTCACTGCCCGCAATAATGAGGGAGTGAACTGTCTGCCTGCACAGGATGCTAAAGAACCCACGTTATTATTTCAGAGAAAAGCAGGGGAGGTTATCCCAGTTTGCTGACCAGGTTATCTGGTAATTATTGCATTATTGCAAATGATATAGGGAGAAAGCGGGAGCAGGCTATTGAGTTGGATGATCAGCAAGATCATGATGAATGGCGGAGCAGGCTCGAAGGGCCGAATGGCCTACTCCTGCTCCTAGTTTCTATGTTTCTATGCATTGCTGTTTGTGGGAGTTTGCTGTGTGCAAATTGGCTACCCTATTCCCTACATTACAACAGTGACTACACTTCAAAAGTACTTAATTTGCTGTGAAGTGCTTTGGGGTGTCCTATGGACATACATATGAATTAGGATCGGGAGTAGGCCATTCGGCCCCTTGAGCCTGCTCTGCCATTCAATAAGATCATGGCTGATCTGATTGTGGCCTCAACTCTACTTTCCTGTCTGTCCCCCATACCCTTTGACTCCCTTGTCCTGAGGTCATGAAAGGTGCTATAAAAATGTAAATCTTTCTCTGAGAGGCAGTGATTAGACTTTCCTTAAAGCAAGTGGTCATAATTATATCAGTTAGTCACTAAGAATCAAATAGAGAGTTCTGGAGAAACTTCTTTACCCAGACAGCGTGAGAATGTGGAACTCTCTACCACGGAGTATTTGGGGTGAATAGTATAGATACATTTAAGGGGAAACTGACAAACACATGAGGGAGAAAGGAATAGAAGCTTTTGTGCTGAGATGGGATAGAGGAGGGTGGGAGGAGGTTCATGAGGACCCGTTGGGCCGAATGATCTGTTTTTCTGCTGTAAATACTGTGTAATTTTATGTAATGTTTCTTTTCCTGTTATAGTTTCCAGAGGAATGGGAGAAAGTGTCTATTTCCATTATCCGGCCTGGCCCCATTCCTACCAGCAGCCCATGTGGGAACACCATTCCTGCTGATGATCTGTTAGTCACAACGTTGCCATCAGGCTTCAGGTAAGGGGCCTGGGGTTGAAGAATGAAGCGTGGCAGAATCACTGAAAGATTCCGGTGTGAGAGATCACATTAAAGAACATTTACAATCATCTGATTATACATTTCATTGGTTTTCTGTAATTCTGCATTTTCCTTCTCTCTATCTCTCTTTCTCGCACTGTCTCTGTGCATCTGTTTCTCTCGATCTTGCTCTCTCTTCTTGTTTTCTGTGTCTGGGTCTTTCTATATGTTGCTTTCTGTCTTTGTCTCCCTTAGTTGTCAGTCATTGTAACGCTCTCGCCACTAGAGTTACAACATTGTGGGTTCAAGCCCCGCTCCAGAAATTTGAACACATAATTGCGCTTGACACTTAGCAGTGCAACACTGAGGAACCCTCATTAACTCAGCTCCCAGCCTGAGGAACCCTCATTAACTCAGCTCCCAGCCTGAGGAACCCTCATTAACTCAGCTCCCAGCCTGAGGAACCCTCATTAACTCAGCTCCCAGCCTGAGGAACCCTCATTAACTCAGCTCCCAGCCTGAGGAACCCTCATTAACTCAGCTCCCAGCCTGAGGAACCCTCATTAACTCAGCTCCCAGCCTGAGGAACCCTCATTAAATCAACTCCCAGCCTGAGGAACCCTCATTAACTCAGCTCCCAGCCTGAGGAACCCTCATTAACTCAGCTCCCAGCCTGAGGAACCCTCATTAACTCAGCTCCCAGCCTGAGGAACCCTCATTAACTCAGCTCCCAGCCTGAGGAACCCTCATTAACTCAGCTCCCAGCCTGAGGAACCCTCATTAACTCAGCTCCCAGCCTGAGGAACCCTCATTAACTCAGCTCCCAGCCTGAGGAACCCTCGTTAACTCAGCTCCCAGCCTGAGGAACCCTCATTAAATCAGCTCCCAGCCTGAGGAACCCTCATTAAATCAACTCCCAGCCTGAGGAACCCTCATTAAATCAGCTCCCAAGAAGACAAGAAATAGGAGCAGGAGTAGACCATACAGCCTGTCAAGCGTGATCTTGTGTCTCAACTCCATTTGCTCAACCACTCCCCATAGCCTAGGATTCTCTCAGAGACCAAAAATTTGTCTAACCCAGCTATCTTAAATTTATTCAATGATGGAGCATCCACAACCCTCTGGAGTAGAGAATTCCAAGGATTCACAAGCCTTTGAGTGAAGTAATTTTTCCTCATCTCAGTCCTAAATGATCAGCCTCCTATCCTGATACTGTTTCCCCCGTGTTTTAGATTCCCCGACCAGAGGAAACAATCGCTCAGCATCTACTCTATCAAACCCCTCAGAATTTTCTAGGTTTCAGCAATATTGCCTCTCATTCTTCTAAACTTCAGAGAATATAAACCCAATTCACTCAGCCTCTCATCATAGGACAGCCCCCTCACCCCAGGGACCAATCTAGTGAACCTTCACTGTACCGCCTCCAATGCAAGGATATCCTTTCTTAAATGTGGAAACCAAAACTGCACACAGTATTCCTGATGTTGTCTCACCAAAATCCTGTACAACTGTGGCAAGACTTATTTATTCCTGTACTCCAATCTCCTTGCATTAAAGGCCAACATTCCATTTGCCTTCCTAGTTAATTGCTGTACCTGCATACTAACTTCCTGGGCAGGATTTTCCTCCCCATTGGGGGTGAAGTTCAATGGCGGGCGCGCACAGGCACGCTTCCGATCGGCGCCTCCAATTGGGGGCGCAGCGCCATTTTACGTGGGTGGGCCAATTAAGGCCCGCCCAGCGTAACATCCACACGGAAGCGCTATGCGCTCCCTGTGCGGGCGGGGGTGGGGGAGGGGTGGAATCCCAAAATCAAGACTGCGCTCTTTCGCGCATGCGCACGAAATAGCGCACTCATCTCCCTGAGGCTAAGTGCTGCCTCAGGGAGATCGGCTGTTCTGTGAAGAAATTAAAAATAGAGAAAAGAAAATCCCTGACATGTCCCCTAATGTGACACTGTCACATGAGTTGGGACGTGTCCATAATTTTAACAAAAACTTTATTAAAATTTTTTAAAACCTACGTGAAACCTCATCCCGCCCGTGGATGAGATTTCATGCTTTTTCTAATTCCCGCCGGGGCTCCTGGCCTGCCCGACAACATTAAGATTGGACAGGCAGGTCCATTAATGAGCTAAATGACTCTGTCAATGGCCTCAATTGGCCATTGACAGGTCGGCAGGAGTGCAGCTGATTTTGCTGCGCCCCTGCCTACCAGAAAATTTAAATGGAGTGCGGTGATGTCGGGAGTTACGCCTGACATCACCACGCGTCATTTTACGTGTCGGTGAGTGGGCCCTGCTCCCCGATGGGAAAATCCTGCCCTCTGTGTTCCTTGTACAAGCACACCCAGGTCTCTGTGAGCATCAAGACTTACAAGTTTCTCACCTGCTTTTTTATGCTTCTGACCAAAGTGAATAACATCACACTTCCCCACATTATACTCCTTCTGCCATCTTGTTGCCCACTCACCTAACCTGTCTATATCTCTTTGCAGCCCCTGTGTGTCCTCCCCACAGCTTATCTTTCCACTTAGCTTGATCATCAGCAATCTTTGATACATTATACTTTGTCTGTTTATCTAAGTCATTAATATAGATTGTAAATAACTGAGGCCCCAGCACTGATCCTTGCGGCACTCCACCAATCACTGCCTGCCAACTTGAAAATGGCCCGTTTATGCATACTCTCTGCTTTCTATCCATTTACCAATCCTCTAATATAAAATAAAAACAGAAAATGCTGGAAAAGCTCAGCAGATCTGACAGCATCTGTGGAGAGAGGAACAGAGTTAATGGTCCGCTCGAAACTTTAACTCTGTTTCTCTCTCCACAGATGCTGCCAGACCTGCTGAGTTTTTCCAGTATTTTCTGTTTTTATTTCAGATTACCAGCATCTGCAGTATTTTGCTTTTAATTTAACCAATCCTCTATCCATGCAAAAATATTACTTCCAACTCCATGAGCCTTTATTTTGCCAATTAACCTTTTGTGTGGCACCTGATTGAATGCCTTTTGGAAATCCAGGTATACGACATCTACTGGTTCCCCTTTATCTATGCTACTAGTTACATCCTCAAAAAAACTCGAATAAGTTTGTCAAACCAGGATTTCCCTTCAGTAAAACCATGTTGACTTGTTCTAATCATACTATGCTTTTCTAATTGCATTGTTAAGACTTTCTTAATAATAGGTTCCAGCATTTTCCCAGCAACTGATGTTAGGCTAACTGGCCTGTAGTTCACTGCTTTCTCTCTCCCTCCTTTCTTGAAAAGCGATGTAACATTTGTTAGCTCCCAATCTGATGGGACTGTTCCCGAATCTAAGGAATTTTGGCAAATCATAGCCAGCACATCCAGTGTCTCTATGGCTATCTCTTTCAGAACCCAAGGGTGCAGGCCATCAGGTCCCAGGGATTTGTCAGATTTTTGTCCCTTAAGTTTCTCCAATATTTCTTTCTGCTGATATTAATTTCCTCACTCTTTATAGCCCCTAGGTTGTTATCTATTGCTGGTATGAAACTTGTGTCTTCGATTGTGAAGACAGTCACTAAATATTTGTTCAATGCCTCCCCTATTTCCTTGTTCCCCATGATAATTTCTCCTGTCTCTGCTTCTAAGGGACCAATGTTTACTTTAGCTACTCTTTTGTTTTCTTATATTATTATAATCAGTTTTTATATTTCTGGCTAGTTTTCTCTCATATTCTATTTTTTACCTTTTTAACAACTTTTTGGTGGCTTTTTGTTTCTAAAACACTCTCAATCCTCAGACTTGCTGCTGTTTATTGCAATATTTTAAGCCTCTTCTTTTAACCTAACACTATCTTTAACTTCCTGAGTGAGACACAGATGGGTCCTTCTCACTGTTTTACAATTGGAATGTATTTTTGTTCAAGATTTTGAATTGTTTCTTCCAATGTTTCCTACTGTTTATTTACCTCCATACCTTTTAGTCTATTTAGCTAATTAATCTTAGCCAGTTCCCCTCTCATGCTGATGTAATTGGCTTTGTTTAAGTTTAAGATTCTTGTTTGCGATTGGAATGTCACTTTTCAACTTAACATTGAGTTTAATGGTATTTTGATCACAATTTACCAGTGGATCTTTTACTACAACATTGCTTATGAACTCACATTAACACAGCTCCCAGACTGAGGAACCCACATTAACACAGCTCCCAGACTGAGGAACCCACATTAACACAGCTCCTAGCCTGAGGAATCCACATTAACACAGCTCCCAGACTGAGGAACCCACATTAACACAGCTCCAAGCCTGAGGAATCCACATTAACACAGCTCCCAGACTGAGGAACCTACATTAACACAGCTCCCAAACTGAGGAACCCACATTAACACAGCTCCCAAACTGAGGAACCCACATTAACACAGCTCCTAGCCTGAGGAATCCACATTAACACAGCTCCCAAACTGAGGAACCCACATTAACACAGCTCCCAGACTGAGGAACCCACATTAAGACAGCTCCCAAACTGAGGAACCCACATTAACACAGCTCCAAGCCTGAGGAATCCACATTAACACAGCTCCCAGACTGAGAAACCCATATTAACACAGCTCCCAGACTGAGGAATCCACATTAACACAGCTCCCAGACTGAGAAACCCATATTAACACAGCTCCCAGACTGAGGAACCCACATTAACACAGCTCCCAGACTGAAGAACCCTCATTAACACAGCTCCCAGACTGAGGAACCCACATTAACACAGCTCCCAGACTGAGGAACCCACATTAACACAGCTCCTAGACTGAGGAACCCACATTAACACAGCTCCCAGACTGAGGAACCCACATTAACACAGCTCCCAGACTGAAGAACCCTCATTAACACAGCTCCAAGCTTGAAGAACCCACATTAACACAGCTCCCAGCCTGAGGAACCCACATGAACACAGCTCCAAGCCTGAGGAACCTACATTAACACAGCTCCCAGCCTGAGGAATCCACATTAACACAGCTCCCAGACTGAGGAACCCACATTAACACAGCTCTCAGTTGACAAGTTGCTGCCACAATAATTAGTTTATTCTCATCTTTCAGGTATGTGATCCTCCCTCAGCCAGTCTGCCTTGAACGTTCAGTCAGTTACACAATCCGGCTTGAATTCAAACGTTATATTTCACGGGAAAGGATTCCTAATGCCCATATTCTTGTGGACTCTGTAAGTAATGGAAATGAAGAGAGAGAGAGAGGTGTATGTGTGTGTGTCTTTCTCTGTATGCATGTGAGGCATGTCCGTGTAAAGTGTGCAGCAAAAGGTCAGTTGGCCTTTGGCATTTCATGATAAATGACTTCTTAAACACTGACTTGGGACGTACCTGTATGGCCCAGAACTGGCTTTGCAAGCTAAACGTAAATCCTTACTTGGGACCCGCCTGTCCAATCAGGGACTGGGGTCTAAGGACTAAACATGGCCACCTCCAAACCATGGTGCTGAGATAATGGTCATTGAGAAATTGGCATCTCGTATATTCTTTGATGAAAGGTTGAAAAGATCAAACACTGAGCGTTTTTTGCTGTTGTAGAATATTGCCAGTAGATCGGAAGCTGTCTGCATAAATCCCAGTTACATTGATCACAGATCGCAGAGCAATGAGCACTTCCGATAGTTTAATTTCTGTTTGTAGATTGTGTTGGTTCCTCGCTATTCCTCCATGGAGATGTTCATTGCTGGAGATGCTGCCTCTATCAGGAGGAAGGAGACCTTTGAGCGTTATCGCTGCCATGATAACAGCATACCAGTTGTCATGCCAACAATGACTGATGTCTGTGCCAAGCTGATCAGCAGCATGTCAGCAATAATCCACAATGGGGCACTGCGTGAGTAGGAAGCCATGATTCATTTGTGTTGTTACAATAAACTTACGGACTGTAATCAAATGTGTATTAAACATCCACTCCCTCCACCACTGGCACACTGTGGCTGCAGTGTGTACCATCTACAAGACACATTGCAGCAGCTTGCCAGGCCTCCTTCGACAGCACCTTCCAAACCCGCAACCTCTACCACCTAGAACAACAAGGGAAGCAGATGCATGGGAACACGATTACCTGCAAGCTCTCCTCCAAGTCACACACACCACCCTTATTTGGAACTACGTCACCATTCCTTCACTGTAGAGCTCCCAAATTAACAGAATTGTTGGTGGTCTTACATCAAATGAACTGTAGCAATTCAAGAAGGTGGTTCATCATAACCTTCTCAAAGGACAGTTAGGTATGGGCAATAAGTGCTGGCTTTGCCATTAACTCCCATAACCTGAGAATATGAATGTTTTTAAATGGCGAGCGGGGTAACTAGGTCAGATTCAATTACCTCCCACAGATAATGGGGATTGATCCTGAAGGAGATAGATATTCTCAACAAATTAGAGAGAAAGCTGGGAAGTTTTTTGATGCAAGAAATGATTGATGGTTATCAGTAAGGTTTTTTTTTGATTTGGCTATGAGTGGATGGATGGCAGTAGCTGTTAGATTATAACCCCACAATACAAAGTGAGTTATGATTAAAAGATGCTGCCTGAAAAGGTGGTGAAAGCAGATTAAACAGTAACTTTCCAAAAAGAAATAGTTAAACATTTGAAAAGGTAAAATTTGCAGGGCCAGAGCAGGGGTGTTGGACTAATTGAATAGCTCTCTCAAAGAGCCGGCATAGATACAATGGGCCGAATGGCCTCCTTCTGTGCTGTAATATTTTATGATTTACTAATGATGATGAATAGGTTGAGAACTAGGTACAGGGAGTGAATGTCCTCATTGCTTTGTGTGCTTTCAGCCTGTCAATGCGACCCTCAAGGCTCGCTGAGTTTGGAGTGTGAGTCTAATGGTGGGCAGTGTCAGTGCAAACCCAGGGTGATCGGCCGGCGTTGTCAACAATGTGCTCCTGGAACATACGGCTTCAGCCCAATGGGCTGCAAGGGTAAGGGATCGGGAGAAAAAAACTCTCTTTGTCATTCCGTGTTAGCAGCAACAATCCATATTTAAAACTGTTGTGATCTTTGCTAATGACCAGGATGCTAATATCAATAGATTTGTGTTGGCTAACGGCAACATGGACTATTCCGGGAAAGTGGAGCTGAGGCACAGATCAGCCATGATCCAGTTGAATTGTGAAACAGGACCAAGGGGCTGAATGGTCTCCTCCTGTCCCTCTGTGCTCATGTTCTGTGTACTCATGTCCTTGTATGCTCCTGTTTACATAGTGTAAATAAATATAAACTGGTTCCACTGGCAGGCAGGTCACTAATCAGAAGAAACAGATTTAAGTTAATTGACTAAAAGAATACATTTATAAACACACTGAGTTGTTGCCTGAAAGGGTGGTGGAAGCAGATTCAACACTAATTTTTAAGTGGGAATTGGATAAATATTTGAAAGCTATGGGGAAGGAGTAGGGAGAATGTAACAAAAAGCTAGTGCAGGTACAATGGGCCAACTGGCTTCTTTCTATACTGTAAGATTCAAGATAATCTGCCTGTTGTGAGACTCTGAGAGACTCAAAATTAGAAGAGAGAGCAAGTGAGTCTGGAAGGCATGGAAATTGTAGGCCAGTTAAGACACAAGGGAGCTTGGCAAGGTTGGATGGTATTTATTTTAATGCAAGGAGTCTGACGAATAAGGCAGATGAGTTAAAGGCACAAATTAACACATGGAAGTATGACGTCATTGCTGTCACAGAGACATGGTTGAGAGAGGGGCAGGATTGGCAGCTCAATATTCCAGGACATAGGGTCTTCAGGCAAGACAGGGAAGGAGGTAAAAGAGGAGGGGGTATCACAATATTGATCAAGGAATCAAATACAGCAGTAAGGAGAGATGACATCTTAGAAGGCTCCTCAAATGAAGCCATATGGGTAGAATTTAAAAACAAAAAAGGAGCAATCACATTGCTGGGAGTGTACTATAGGCCCCCAAACAGTCAGAGAGAAATAGAAGAGCAGATATGTCGGCAAATTTCAGAGAAGTGTAAAAATAATAGGGTAGTAATAGTGGGGGATTTCAACTTCCCCAACATTAACTGGGTTAGTCATAGTGTGGTAGGTTTAGAGGGAGCGGAATTCTTAAAATGCATCCAGGAGAGCTTTTTAAGCAGTACGTAGAAGGTCCTATAAGAGAGGGGGCGGTCCTGGACTTAATTTTAGGGAATGAAGCCAGGCAAGTGGTAGAGGTATCAGTGGAGGAGCATTTTGCAGATAGTGATCATAACTCCTTTAGATTCAAGGTTATGGAAAAGAACAAGGATGGGCCAGAAATCAGAGTTCTAAATTGGGAGAAGGCCGATTTTAATAAAATCAGATATGATTTGGCCAGAGTGGACTGGGAGCAGCTACTTTTAGGTAAATCTGCGTCACAGCAGTGGGACTCATTCAAGAAGAAAATAGGGAGAGTACAGGGCCAACATATTCCAGTAAAGACAAGGGCCAGAAATCAGAGTTCTAAATTGGGAGAAGGCTGATTTTAATAAAATCAGATATGATTTGGCCAGAGTGGACTGGGAGCAGCTACTTTTAGGTAAATCTGCGTCACAGCAGTGGGACTCATTCAAGAAAGAAATAGGGAGAGTACAGGGCCAACATATTCCAGTAAAGACAAAGGGTGGGACCAACAAATCCAGGGAACCCTGGATGTCGAGGGGTATACAGGATTGGATAAAGAGAAAAAGGGAGGCTTATGGCAGATAGCGAGGGCTCAAAACAGCGGAAGCCCTAGAATGTGTAGGGGTGTTCTTAAAAAGGAAATTAGGAGAGCAAAAAGGGGGCATGAAAAAACATTGGCAGGTAAAATAAAGGAAAATCCAAAGTTATTTTACAAGTACATTCAGAGTAAGAGGATAACTAGGGAAAGAGTAGGGCCCATTAAGGACCGTAGTGGTAATTTGTATGTGGAGCTGGAAGACGTAGGTAGGGTTCTAAATGAAAACTTTGTGTCGGTGTTCACAAGTGAGGGGGAAAACGTGGGTATGGAAATCAGGCAGAAGGACTGTGATATAATTGAAGAAATTAGCATAGAAAGGGAGGAGGTTCTAAGTGGTCTGGTAGGCTTAAAAGTAGATAAATTTCCAGGCCCGGATGAAATGTATCCCAGGCTGTTGAGTGAGGCAATAATTTTCAATACCTCTCTGGCCACAGGAGAGGTGCCAGAGGACTGGAGGACAGCCAATGTGGTACCGTTATTCAAGAAGGGAGGAAGAGGTAAACCAGGGAACTACAGGCCAGTCAGTCTAACCTCAGTGGTGGGGAAATTATTAGAAGCAATTCTGAGGGACAGAATTAATCTACACTTGGAGAGACAGGGATTAATCAAGGACAGTCAGCATGATTTTGTTAAGGGGAGGTCATGTCTGACCAATTTGATTGAATTTTTCGAAGAGGTGACCAGGTGTTTAGATGAGGGCAATGCATTTGACATAGTCTACTTGGACGTCAAAATGGCTTTTGATAAGGTCCTGCGTAGGAGACTGATAACGAAGGTAAGAGCCCATGGGATCCAAGGCATTTTGGCAAATTGGATCCAGAATTGGCTGAGTGGCAGGAATCAGAGGGTGATGGTCGAGAGGTGTTTTTGTGACTGGATGCCGGTGTCCAGCTGGGTTCCACAGGGATCGGTGTTGGGTCCCTTGCTGTTTGTGGTATATATAAACAATTTAGACTTGAATGTAGGAGGGTTGATCAGTAAGTTCGCGGATGACACGAAAGTTGGTGGGGCGGTAAATAGTGAGGAGGATAGCCTTAGATTACAGGAGGATATAGACGGGCTAGTCAGGTTGGCTGATCAGTGAATTTAATCTAGATAAGTGTGAGGTGATGCACTTGGCAGGACAAACAAGGCACATGAATATACGATGAATGGTAGGACCCTGGGAAGTACCGAGGATCAGAGGGACCTTGGTGTGCATGTTCACCAGTCTCTTAAGGTAGCGAGACAGGTAGATAAGGTGGTTAAGAAGGCATATGGGATATTTGCCTTTATTAGCCGAGGCATTGAATATAAGATCAGGGAGGTTATGCTGGAACTGTATATAACACTGGTGAGATCACAGCTAGAGCATTGCGTGCAGTTCTGGAATCCACATTATAGGAAGGGTGTGATTGCACTAGAGAGAGATTTGCTAGGATGTTGCCTGGGCTGGAGAGTTTTAGTTATGAAGAGAGGTTGGATAGTCTGGGATTATTTTCCCTGGAGCAGAGGAAATTGAGGCAGGACATGATTGAGGTGTATAAAATTATGTGGGGCATAGATAGGGTAGACAGGAAGGAACTTTTTCCTTTGATGGAGGGATCAATAACCAGGGGGCATAGATTTAAGGTAAGGGGCAGGAGGCTTAGAGGGGATGTGAGGAAGAATTTTTTCATCCAGAGGGTGGTGGGAATCTGGACCTCACTGCCTGATAGGGTGGTAGAGGCAGATACCCTCATAACATTTAAGATGTATTTGGATATGCACTTGCAATGCCATGGCATACGAGGCTATGGGCCTAGTGCTGGAAAATGTGATTAGAATAGTTCGGTACTTGTTTGACCAGCGCAGACTTGTTGGGCCGAAGGGCCTTTTACTGTATTGGAGACCTCTATGACTCTGTGTTTCGATAGACAACTCTCTTTTTCTCTCTGCCCACAGCCTGTAGCTGTAACCAGGAGGGATCGTTCAACATGATCTGTGACCAAATCAGTGGGCAGTGCCAGTGCCGTGCGGGAGCATTTGGTAGGCAGTGTAGTCAGTGCCAACCCGGCCACTGGGGCTTCCCAAACTGCCAGCCTTGTCGGTGCAATGGGCATGCGGAGGAGTGCGACCAGCAGACTGGAGCTTGCCTCAACTGCCGCAGTAACACTGTGGGGCAAAGCTGTGAGCGGTAAGATCCCAATCAAACTAACACATTTCCTTGGAATACATATGCTTCATACAGTGTGGGTACTGAGGACATAGGATGGGTCATCATGGGAAAAGGCCATTTAGCCCATTGTGGCCATGCCAGCACTTTGTAAACTAAATCCTAAACTAATTCCATTCTTCTGTGCTCTCCCCATGGCTGTGTATGAATTCCAAACTAATCCCACTATCCCACTCTCTTGTCATATCTCTGACCAATCCCAAACTAATCCCATTTCCCAACTCTCCCCATAGCCTTGTACCAATCCCACACTCTCCCCATAACCCTGCATCAATCCCAAACTAATCTCACTGTCCCACTCTCTCCCCATGGCCCTGTATCGATCCCCAAACTAATCCCACTGTCCTGCTCTCTCCCCATAGCTCTGTATCAATCCCAAACTAATCCCACTGTCCTGCTCTCTCCCTGTAGCCCTGTATCAATCCCCAAACTAATCCCACTGCCCCACTCTCTCCCCATAGCCCTGTATCAATCCCAAACTAATCCCACTGTCCTGCTCTCTCCCTGTAGCCCTGTATCAATCCCCAAACTAATCCCACTGCCCCACTCTCGCCCCATAGCCCTGTATCAATCTCCAAACTAATCCCACTGTCCTGCTCTCTCCCCATAGCTCTGTATCAATCCCAAACTAATCCCACTGTCCTGCTCTCTCCCTGTAGCCCTGTATCAATCCCCAAACTAATCCCACTGCCCCACTCTCTCCCCATAGCCCTGTATCAATCCCCAAACTAATCCCACTGCCCCACTCTCTCCCCACAGCTCTGTATCAATCGCAAACTAATCCCACTGTCCTGCTCTCTCCCTGTAGCCCTGTATCAATCCCCAAACTAATCCCACTGCCCCACTCTCTCCCCATAGCCCTGTATCAATCCCAAACTAATCCCACTGCCCCACTCTCTCCTCATAGCCCTGTATCAATCCCCAAACTAATCCCACTGTCCCACTCTCTCCACATAGCCCTGTATCAATCCCAAACTAATCCCGTGCTCTCCCCATAGCTCTGTATCAATCCCAAACTGATCCCACACTCTCCCCACAGCCCCATATCAATCCCAAACTAACCCCACTGTCCTGCTCTCTCCCTGTAGCCCTGTATCAAACCCCAAACTAATCCCATTGTCCCGCTCTCTCCCTGTAGCCCTGCATCAATCCCCAAACTAATCCCACTGACCCACTCTCTCCCCATAGCCCGGTATCAATCCCCAAACTAATCCCACTGTCCCGCTCTCTCCCCATAGCCCTGTATCAATCCCAAACTAATCCCGCGCTCTCCCCATAGCTCTGTATCAATCACAAACTAATCCTACTGTCCTGTTCTCTCCCTGTAGCCCTGTATCAATCCCCAAACTAATCCCACTGTCCCGCTCTCTCCCTGTAGCCCTGCATCAATCCCGAAACTAATCCCACTGATCCACTCTCTCCCCATAGCCCTGAATCAATCCCAAACTAATCCACTGCCCTGCTCTCTCCCCAGAGCTTTGCTTCTCCCTCTGTTTCAAATATTTATCCATAATTTTCCCTTAAAAGTTGCGCTGGTCTCTGTCTCAATTACTCCCTGTGGCAAAGTATTCATGCTAGAATTTTGCTGTGAGTTAAAATCGACCCCTTTGTGTCTACTTTTTGTGCCCATGTATGCGTTTTGTTTCCTTTCTCTCATTCTGTTTTTTCAGAATTGCTGTTTATCTCACACCTTTTAGTTCTGGCTTTGTTTCTAAAATCTGGGACATCAACAACCTCGGGTTTTATAGACTAACCCATTCTTGTCTTTCTCCTTTAGTCAGTCACTCGTCCTAATGACGGATTGATAAATGTTGAGCAGCATCATAGCAGAGTATTACTGCAGCATGGGGAGGTGGTGGCCTAGTGGTGATATCACTGGACTAGTAACCAGAGGCCCAGGTTAATGCTCTGGGATCATATCCCAGCATGGCTACTGGTGGAATATAATTCAATTGATAAATAAATCTGGAATTGAAAGCTAGTCTTAGTATTAGCAACTATCATCGATTGTTGTAAAAACCCATCTGGTTCACTGATGCCTTTAGGGAGGGAAATCTGCTGCCCTTACCTGATCTGGCCTACATGTGACTCTACTGCCCTCTGAAATAGTTGAGCAAGCCACTCAGTTCAAGGGAAATTAGGGATGGGCAACAAATGCTGGCCCTGCCAGTGATGCCCACATCCCATGAAAGAGTAAAGAATAAGATTGAACTTTGCAGCCCAGAAGGAGACCATTAAATCTGTGCTGGCACCAGCTCTTTGATTGGAATTATCTACCTTAATCCCATTTCTTTGCATATTCCTCTGTTCTTTTGTTTCAAATCCTTACCAATTCCTTTTTAAAAAATGTTAAATCTCTGCCTTCATGCTCTTGATAAATCAGTCCATGTTCTGAGTAATCTTTTGTGTAAAAACACAAGTGAGAACAATAGTAGCGAGCCTCAGGACAGATTGATGAAATGGGTAGACACATGACACCTGGAATATTGTGTGCAGTTTTGGTTTCCTTATCTGAGGAAGGATGTACTTGCTATAAAGGGAGTGCAGCAAAGGTTTACCCGACTGATTCCTGGGATGGCGGGACTGACATATGAGGAGAGATTGAGTCGATTAGGATTATATTCGCTGGAGTTCAGAAGAATGAGGGGGGATCTCATAGAAACCTATAGAATTCTAACAGGACTAGACAGGGTAGATGCAGGAAGGATGTTCCCGATGGTGGGGGAGTCCAGAACCAGGGGTCATGTCTGAGGATACGGGGTAGACCATTTAGGACTGAGATGAGGAGAAATTTCTTCACCCAGAAAGTGGTGAGCCTGTGGAATTCGCTACCACAGAAAGTAGTTGAGGCCAAAACATTGTATATTTTCAAGAAGGAGTTAGATATAGCTCTTGGAGCGAAAGCGATCAAAGGATATGGGGAGAAAGCGGGAGCAGGCTATTGAGTTGGATGATCAGCCATGATCATAATGAATGGCGGAGCAGGCTCAAAGGGCCGAATGGCCTACTCCTGCTCCTATTTTCTGTTTCTATGTCAGATGCAATTTAATGCAGAGAAGTATGAAGTGATGCATTTAGGGAGGAAGAATGAGGAGAGGCAATAGAAATTATATATTACAATTTTAAAGGGGAGTTGGAACAGACACGGGTGGGTGTATGTGTACAAACCTTTGAAAATGGTTGGACAAGTTGCGAAGGTTTGAAAAAACATACCAAGATCCTTAACTTTCTAAATACACGTGCAGAGGAAAATAGTGAGGAATTTATGTTAAAGCTTCATAAATCACTGCCTGGGCCCCAGATGGAGTATTGTGTCTAATTCTGGGCACTGCAGATTAGAAAAGTTACTAATGCCTGGAGAGCATCAGTGGTGCAGGACTTCAGTTATGTGAAAACGCTAGAAAAACTGGGGTTACTCTCCTAAGAGCAAAGAAGGGTAAGGGGAGATTTCATAGAGGTAGAATCACAGAACGGCAAAGGCACAGAAGGAGACCTGTCGTGTCTGTGTCAGCCCTCTGCAAGGGCAACTCAGCTAGTCCCACTTTTGCGTCTTTACCACGTAGTCCTGCTCATTCTGAGCCTTGGCTCCCATGAACAAACTGATGAAATACCACAACCACCTTTAGAAGATCCTTGTGTAATATGGAAAAGTCTTTGTTCCAGACTTTTTATACTGTGCACTGTCAAGTGAAACAAGGAAAAATAAAGAGTTACAGTTTTTAAAATTTTACTTCTCATACAGCAGCGTAAAAACCCTGTAATTAAGCTTTCTCATTTTGGAATTAGAGCTTCCATTAATTTTTTTAAAATATCTATCTTTGGGATGAGGGATACTACTGGGTCTAGGGGTCCCTTCTCATCCTATTCATTAACCTAATCCTTCCTCTATCACAGGCTTCTCCAACCTTTTAGCATGGTGGGGTGGGGGGGTACATTTCAATTTTTCTCACACTCCAGAGGCCAATGAGCAGATTTCAGAAAGATAAGGTTTGACACAACATTAAACATTCCTTGTGTTCTGGGGACTTTAATAGCCTCTCCTGGGCTCTCCTTTCTTTTCAGTTTTTTCATAATTTTCCATGAAGTTGAATCCACCCCCTCACCCACACGCTAACCTGCTGCTTTGTTTCCCATTAGTCATACTTCTTGGAGTTTTACCCTTCCCTCCCCGCCCCACTTTTTAGTTTAAAGTCCTGTTGACCACCCTATTTACCCTTTTCGCTAGAACATTGCTTCCAGATCGGTTCAGGTGGAGACCATCCCAACGGTACAGATCCCTCCTGTTCCAATACTGATGCCAGTGCCCCACGAAATGGAACCCCTCTTTCCCGCACTATTCCTTTAGCCACGTGTTTACTTCCCTTATTCTCGCGTCCCTATGCCAATTTGCACGTGGCTCGGGTAGTAATCCAGAGATTATAACCCTTGAGGACCTGTTCTTTAATTTAGTTCCTCGTTCCTGATAATCCCCAAACAGGTCCTCTTTCCTAGTCTTACCTATGTTATTGTGACCCCCTCTCTCTCTCACACACGCCCCACACACACTCACCCTCCCTCCCTCAGCCACTTTCACACACTCACCCAGCCTCCCTCACCCAGCCCCCAGTCTCCCACAACCTCACACTTTGCCACCCTCGCACTCCGCCACCCTCGCACTCACTCATTCAGCCACCCTCACACACACTCACCCTCACTAAATCGGCTGGGGGGCTGCCTGGAGGGGCGGTAGGTATGATGAAAGCAGAAGAGAAACCTGAGGGTCTGAGGCCTAGTGGCGCCCAAATGCGGGTGCCTGCGGAGGGGAGGGCCAAGAGCAGGGGGAGCGGCCAAGGGAGCATCGGGGAACAGCGGGGGGAGAACCGGGGGAGCGGGGTCGGGGGAGAGCCAGGGAACAGCCTGGGGAATGGGGGGTAGAACCGGGGAACAGCTGGGGGAGCACAGGGAGAACCAGGGAACAGCCGGGGGAGCGCAGCCGGGCCAGAGCACCGGGAGCTACAGGAAAGCAGCTGGAGCCACGGGAAGGCATGGTGAGCAGAAGCCTTGTACGCTCTAGAGTTTCTTTATCTTTACAAACTTGCAGTTGCCAGTATTCGTTGCTCCTCCAATCACAGTCTATCAGCAGCAAACGCAGGAGAGAAACAGACTGTGATTGGAGGAGCAGTCCCAAGCAGAAATCTTCAAACTCACTGACCCCTCTTACCAGAATTTTCAACAATTGTTCGGGGGCTGCGTAGAGGGGCTGCGACCACAGGCTGCAACTTAGACAAACCTGCTTTGTCAGTAATATTGGAAAAGTATTGTAAATTTGTTATTTCTCTACACCCCTTCTTGTCAAACAGATGTGCTGCCGGTTACTATGGAAACTCTGTACTTGGTTCTGGGGGGCAGTGCCGCCCTTGCCCATGCCCCGGAGGACCCAGCAGTGGCCGGCATTTTGCCACCTCGTGCTATCAGGATGCGAGAATGAGACAAGTGGTGTGTAACTGTGATCGAGGATACACAGGTAGGTACCCTGTGGAACATGTTCTGAGTGCTGGGTTCTGCAGTGCTACGCTTTCGAAGAAGCTTTGGTGATAGTTGGTGAAGCAGACAGGAGATGGTCAATAAAGGCAAGCAGATACATTGACCATGCTCCTTACTGTAAAGTTTTACAAGATGACCCTAGGCAGAAGGGGTTATTAACTGCTGATTGATCTGCACCACTAGATTTGTGGACAATGAAACTCCTTCATGAAGGCGTGATACAGAGTCAACAATTTACAGAAAGTAACACTTTACGCACAGAATATTCCAGTTATTTTTCTGCCCTTCCTCCTTTTTTACCTTCTCTCTCTCCCCATCATCTTTTCCTATCTGTTCCATCTCATAATCCACATATCTCATTCTGTCTCCCTCCATCTCATTTTGCTTTCTATCATTTCTTCTTTTGCTCACACTTTGTCTAAGTGATCACATTTCTCTTTCCCTCCCTGCCTTTCTCCAAAGGCTGGATTTTATGGAGTGCACTGATCTCTGCCATCCCCTCCACCCAGCCCACTCCCAGCCAAAATGTCGGTGGGGAGCCCATCCACAGGAAGAACGGCTGCTCGACCATCATTTAATGGCCAAATGGTTGTTAATAGGCTGGAGGTGGAATTCCTGCCCCTCAGAGAAAGGAAGTCCCGCCTCAGAGAGCTGCCGGATAGTCGGGTGGCCTGCAGCTCTGTAGTCCCAGCGGCAGCAGGCAGGAGCGGTGGTCAAGGCTGGAACTACAGGCAGCCCCCAATGAAGATTATTGATGCAGCCCGACACCAAGGCAAGCAGGTGGGATTTCACTGGGGACAGACTGGTTAGCCCCGGCAATGGGGGATGAGGGGGTGAGTTTGAGAGGTCAGGGGGTGAGGGGTAAAGGGAGAAGTGTGACCTGGAGGGCAGTGTCTTTGATGGGCGCAGGGAACCCGCAAAGGAGGTTACCCCACTCCCTTTGCCTGACAGCAGCTCACACAGCTAAAGTTTCCCACTTGCTGTGGATAAAATAGCAGCAGGGGCATGGTATGGCCCCAAAGTGGCCAATAATTCGCCACTTAAGGGCCTCAATAGGCAAACAGGTAGCTTGATGCCTCCCCCGCCCCTGCACAATTTCATACAAGTTGGGGTTGCCGGTATGCGACAGGAAGGCCGTCCGCTAGATTTTATGAGCCCCCTGCCTTCAAACCCACAGATGAAGAAGTATAAAATTCAACCCCATTTCACTTCTTCCTTTCGTGTTCTACTTCTTCATTTCAAAGTATTTACTTGTCTATTTCCCTCCTTCATTATGTCTTTCTAGATCCACAATTGGTGACTTCTTCCCCTCACGCTTTACAGCTTCAAAGCAGGACCTGACAATAGGCTGCTATACAGTGGCTTAGTTGGGATTTTTGATTGGGATATTTCAACATGAGCTTACCAAATCAAACAAAATTACCACAACAATGCGAGAGTCAGTGTGTGTGGAACTGTACGCCAGTGAGTCAGTGTGTATGGAACTGTACGCCAGTGAGTCAGTGTGTATGGAACTGTACCCCAGTGAGTCAGTGTGTATGGAACTGTACCCCAGTGAGTCAGTGTGTGTGGAACTGTACCCCAGTGAGTCAGTGTGTGTGGAACTGTACACCAGTGAGTCAGTGTGTGTGGAACTGTACGCCAGTGAGCCAGTGTGTATGGAACTGTACCCCAGTGAGAGTCAGTGTGTATGGAACTGTACCCCAGTGAGTCAGTGTGTATGGAACTGTACCCCAGTGAGAGTCGGTGCGTGTGGAACTGTACCCCAGTGAGAGTCAGTGTGTGTGGAGCTGTACCCCAGTGAGGGTCAGTGCATTTGGAACCTGTACGCTAGTGAGGGTCAGTGGGTGTGGAACTGTACCCCAGTGAGAGTCAGTGTGTGTGGAACCCGTACCCAGTGAGGGTCAGTGTCTGTGTTGCTGTACCCAGTGAGGGTCAGCGGGTGTGGAACTGTATTCCAGTGAGAGTCAGTGCGTGTGGAACTATACCCCAGTGAGAGTCAGTTTGTGTGAAACTGTGCCCCAGTGAGTGTCAGTGTGTCTGGAACTGTACCCCAGTGAGACTCAGTGCCTGTGGAACTGTACCCCAGTGAGACTCAGTGCCTGTGGAACTGTTCCCCAGTGAGAGTCAGTGTGTGTGGAACTGTACTCCACTGACAGTCAGTATGTGTGGAGCTGTACCCCAGTGAGTCAGTGTGTGTGGAACTGTACCCCAGTGAGTCAGTGTGTGTGGAACTGTACCCCAGTGAGAGTCAGTGTGTGTGGAACTGTACCCCAGTGACAGTCAGTGCCTGTGGAACCCATACTCGAGTGAGAGGACGTGCCTGAGGCACTATATTTCAATAAGTACTTCGGAGTGGAGAGATTAGCTTGGAACTTTTTTTTTCTGTATATTAATCTCTAAGCTCCAGCCCCTCTGCAGTCTCCTGCCTTAAGATATCCATGTAACTTTTCTCACATCCAGAGGTGGTTAAGCGGTCCGGTGGAGGGCACCGTAAGTAATGTTCTTCTTGCACTGCTCATGATGCCATGCATGGCCCTTTATGTGGTAATTGCCCGGCTCAGTGGCCTCTTGTTTTCATCATTAATGAGAAAGTCGTTTTGTTGGTTCCTGTTGTGAAGGCACATGGAACCTTGTAGGAGAAAAGCTTTCCTTAATATAGCACCTTTTACAACCTCAGAATGTCCCAAATGCTTCACAGCCAATGAAGTACTTTGAAGTCTAGTCACTGTTGTTTTGCAGACAAATGCGGCAGCCAATCTGCACATAGCAAGCTCCTCCCAACAGCAATGCACTGAATGGTCCGTTCAGGGGAATCCTGGCCCAGATAGTGACATTGGGACCTATTACGTCTGAAAATGTAGAGGGAACCTCGGTTTAACCACCTCAGTTCTGCACTGGTATTTTCAGCCTCGATTAAGTGCTCAGATCTCTGGAACGAGAACTTCTGACTCAGAGGCGCGAGTGCTACCCAGTGAGCTAGTCACACCCGCTGGATTCAAGCTTTGATGTCCCATTTACCCAGAAGCAGCCGTGTTTGAAACTCAACAACAGGAAGTGTTTTGAGGGGTAAAAGGAATCTTTGGCTTGCAAGCAAAACGTTTATAGGCAGTCTGAGATAGTGTATGGATAAACTAAAAGTCTAAATATTTATTTAACATTTTGTGCTGGGAATTAACCATCTTAATTTCTGTATTTTTTTGAAAAAGAACATAACATGAACATGATTTTAACTAATTCAAACACCTAATAAAACAATATTACAAAGGTGGATGTGGCAATTGTATTTTATAGTAACTTATCAACTCACTCTGCACCCTATCCCAGTAATTCCCATTCCTAGTTATTTGACTGGCTTCTAGTTACATTGTCTAGAAATCTTGTTCATTTCCCAAAGTTTTAACCAGTAAATAAACACCCTGCAAAGTCTTTACAACCTTGTCTACCTGTGGCACCACTTTCAGGGAATTATGTATCTGAACTCCCAGATCCCTTTGTTCCTCCACACTCCTCAGTGCCCTACCATTTACTGTGTCTGTCCTACCTTGGTTTGACCTTCCAAAATGTAACATCTCACACTTTTCCGCATTAAATTCCATCTGCCATTTTCTGGCCCATTTTTCCAATTGGTCCAGATCTCTCTGCAAGCTTTGAAAGCCTTCCTCGCTGTCCACAACGCCTCCAATCTTAGTGTCATCAGCAAACTTGCTGATCCAATTCACCACATTATCATCCAAATCATTGATATAGACAACAGTGGTCCCAGTACAGATCCCTGAGGCACACCACTAGTCACAGACCTCCAGTCTGAGAAGCAATCATCCACTACCACTCTCTGTCTTCTCCCACACAGCCAATTTCGAATCCAGTTTACAACCTCTCCATGGATACCAAGTGTCTGAACCTTCTGAACTAACCTCCCATGTGGAACCCTGTCAAAGGCCTTACTAAAGTCCATGTAGACAATATCCACAGCCATAATTAGCTTAAAACTAATGACATTGTGGTCACTGGACCCAAAATGTTCACCTACACATAGTTCTGTCACCTGACCTGTCTGGTTCCCTAATAGATCAAGTATTGCATCCTATCTCATTGGTACCTCTATATATTGATTTAGAAAACTTTCCTGAACACATTTGACAAACTCCAAGCCATCCAGCCCTTTTACAGTATGGGAGTCCCAGTCAATATGTGGAAAGTTAAAATCTCCTACTATCACAACTTTCTGTTTCTTACATCGGTCTGCTATCTCTCTACAGATTTGCTCCTCCAATTCTCTCTGACTATTGGGCGGTCTATAATACAACCCTATTAGTGTGGTCACACCTTTCCCATTCCTCAGCTCAACCCATATGGCCTCTGTAGACGAGCCCTCCGGGCTGTCCTGCTTACGCACAGCTGTGATATTTTCCCTGACTAGTAATGCCACTCCTCCTCCTTTCATCCCTCCCCCTCTATCACGTCTGAAACAACGGAACCCCGGAACATTGAGCTGCCAGTCCTGCCCCTCCTGCAACCAAGTCTCACTAATAGCAATAATGTCATAATCCCACGTGCCAAACCACGCCCTAAGCTCATCTGCCTTTCTGACAATACTCCTTGCATTGAAATAGATGCACCTGAGAACATTTCTATCACGTACGGACCCTTGATTTCTGTCTATACATGCATTCCTCTCTTGACCTTTATCCTCCTCCATCTCACTATCTGCTCTAACACTCTGGTTCCCCATCCCCTGCAAATCTAGTTTAAACGCCCCGGAGCGGCACTAGCAAACCTACCCGCAAGGATGTTAGTCCCCCTCCAGTTCAGGTGCAAACCGTCCCGTCGGAACAGGTCCCACCTTCCCTGGAACAGAGCCCAATTGTCAAGAAACATGAAGCCCCTCCTGCACCATCTCCTTAGCCACGTATTTAGCTGCATTATCCTCCTATTTCTAGCCTCACTAGCACGTGGCACGGGTAGCACTCCTGAGTTCGTAACCCTGGAGGTCCTGTCCTTCAACTTTGCACCTAACTCCCTAAACTCTCTTTGCAGGACCTCCTCCTCCTTCCTATCCACGTCATTGATCCCTACACGGACCACGACATCTGGCTGCTCACCCTCCCATATGGCCCTTCAAGCCACCATTCAATACGATCATGGCTGAAACAACCATAGAAAAGTTATGGCGCAGAAAGAGACCATTCAGCCCATCGTGTCTGCGCTGGCCAGAAAAAAAGAAATTAGCCACTCAATTTTAATATCACTTTTCAGCATCTGGTCTCTAGCCTTGCAGGTACCTTTTAAATGAGTTGAATGTTTCAGCCTCAACCACCAACTTAGGCAGTGAATTCCAGACACCCAGCAACCTCTGGGTGAAAAAGTTTTTCCTCACGTCCCCTCTAATCCTACCAATCACCTTAAATCTATGCCCCCTGGCAATTGGCCCCTCAGCTAAAAGAAACAAGTCTTTCCTGTCTACCCTATCTAGGCCCCTCATAATTTTGTACAACTCAGTTAGGTCACCCCTAAGCCTCATCTGTTCTAAATAAAACAACCCTAGCCTATCCAATCTTTCCTCATAGCTGCAATTTTCAAGTCCTGGCAACATTCTTATAAATCTCCTCTGTCTCTCTCCAGAGCAATTATGTCCTTCCTGTAATGTGGTGACCAGAATCGTACACAAAATTCCAGCTGTGGCCTAACCAGCATTTTATCCAGTTCCAGCATTACATCCCTGCTTTTGTATTCAATACCTTGTCCAATAAAGGGAAGCACTCCATATGCTTTCATAACCTCCTTGTCCACCTGTCCTGCCACCTTCAGGGACATGTGGACATGTACTTCAAGGTCTCTCACTTCCTCAATCCCTCTCAATAACTTCCCTTTTATAGAGTATTCCCCTGCTTTGTTTGCCCTCCCCAAATGCATTACCTCACACTTTTCTGGATTGAATTCGATTTGCCACTTCTCTGCCCGCTGAACCAAACCATTAATATCATTATGGAGACAACAGCTATGCTCTTCACTATCAACTACATGGCCAATTTTTGTGTCATCTGCAAATTTCCCGATTATGTCTCCCATATTTAAGTCCAAATCATGAATACATACATACAACAAACGGCAAGGGACACTGAGCCCTATGGAACGCTACTGGAAACTGCTTTCTATTCACAAAAACATCCAGTAACCATTACCCTTAGTTTCCTGTCACTGAGCCAATTTTGGATCCAACTCGCCACCTTCCCCTCTATCCCACGGGATCTCACTTTTCTGACCAGTCTGCCATGTGGGACCTTGTCAAATGCCTTCCTAAAATCCATGTAGACAACATCCACTGCACTACCCTCATCAATCCTCGTTACTTCTTCAAAAAATTATATTAAATTAGTAAGACACGGTTTTCCCCGAACAAAACCATGCTAACTATCCCTGATCAATCTGTGCCTTACTGAGTGAGTTTATCCTCGCTCTCAGAATTGATTCCAATAATCTGCCCAACACCGAAGTCAGACTGACTGGCCTTTAATTTTCTGGCCTATCCCTTGCACACTTTTTAAATAGTGGTACAACATTCACAGACCTCCAATCCTTTGGTACCTCACCTGTATCTAGTGAGGATTATAAAATGATCCTCAGAGCATCAGCTATTTCCTCCCTAGCTTCCTTTAACAGCCTGGGATAGAATCCATCTGGCACTGGTGATTTATCTGCCTTTAAGGATGTCAGTCCCTCCAGTACATCCTCTCTCATTATGCTTATTGTATCTAATATTTCACACTGTTCCTCTTTAAACTGAATGTCTGCATCATTCCTCTCCTTAGTGAAGAAAGAGACAAAGTACTCATTGAGAAGCCTGCCCACATCTTCAGCATTAACCCACAAGTTACCATGTACATCTCTGCTAGGCCCTACCCTTTCCTTAGATATTCTCTTGCTTTTAATGTACTGGTAAAACATCTATGGGTTTTCTTTGATTTTACCTGCCGAAATTTTTTCTATCCTCTCTTTGCTTTCCTAATTTCCTTTTTTACTTCACCCCTGTACTTTCTATACTCCTCTAGGCTTTCTACATTATTATGCTTTCTGTGATTGTCATAAGCTTTTTTTTTCTGCTTTCTCTTACCCTGTATGCTTCTGGATAACCAGGAGGCTCTAGAGTTCGCAGTACCACCCTTTTTCTCCATGGGGATATGTCTACACTGTGCCCAAAGAATCTTGCTTTTGAATGCCTCCCACTGATTTGACACTGTTTTCCCTTCTAATAGCTGTATCCAGTCCACTCTCACCAGCTCACCTCTCAGCTTTGTAAAATTTGTTTACTCCGAATTTAAAACTTTTACTCCTGTCATATCTTTGGTCTTTTCCATCATGATGCTAAATCTAACTGTATTCTGGTCACTATCTTCAAAAGGGCCCCCCGCTGCTACTTCACCCATTTGCCCAGCTTCATTTCCTAAAAATAAATCTAGAATTGCACCCCCACTCATTGGGCTTGTTATGTGCTGGCTGAAAAAGTTCTATTGAATGCAGTTCAAGAATTTTGCACCCTCTGTGCCCTTCACACTGTTCATATCCCAACTGATATTCAAGAAGTTGAAGTCCCCAACTATTACTGCCATATTGTTTTTGCACTCAGAGATTTGCCTACGTATTTGCTCATCTAACTCCCTTCCACTATTTGGGGGTCTATAGTACACTCCCAGCAGTGTGGTTGCCCCTTTTTTATTTCTGAGCTCAACCCATCCTGCAAGCAGACTTTAGGGAGTTAGGTAGG
This sequence comes from Cetorhinus maximus, assembly GCF_964194155.1. Taxonomy (NCBI): domain Eukaryota; kingdom Metazoa; phylum Chordata; class Chondrichthyes; order Lamniformes; family Cetorhinidae; genus Cetorhinus; species Cetorhinus maximus. Next base: position 2,088,510 of record NC_135884.1, on the reverse strand, counting down.
AAATTGAAAAGCAGGACTGCAAAGGTAGTAATCTCTGGATTACATCCGGTGTCACACAGTAGTGAGTATAGGGACAGAAGGATAGAGCAGATGAATGTGTGGCTGGAGAGATGGTGCAGGAGGGAGGGCTTTAGATTCCTGGGACCATTTCTGGGGTAGGTGGGACCTGTACACGTTGGACGGGTTACATCTGAACAGGAACGGGACCAACGTCCTCGCAGGGAAGTTTGCCAATGCTGTTGGGGTGGATTTAAACTAAATTGGAGGGGGATGGGATCCTGAAACGTAGTTCAGAGGGTAGAGAAGCTGAGATGGAATTAGAAGATAAAATGCTAGTGAGTGAGTCTGGAAGGCAGAGGAAACATAGGCTAGATAAGGAAGAAGTGAGTTTAGCAAGGCTAAATGGAATATATTTTAATGCAAGGAGTTTGAGGAATAAGACAGACGCCCTGTCAGCACAGATAGGCACGTGGGAGTATGATATCATAGCTATGACTGAGACTTGGCCAAAAGAAGGGCAGGATCGGCAGCTCAACACTCCTGGTTATAGGGTATTCAGACGAGATAGAGAGGGGGATAGAAGAGGAGGGGGGGTCGCAATATTGATTAAGGAATCAATTATAGCAGTGAGGAGGATGATATCCCGGAAGGATCATCAAATGAGGCCAAACGGGTAGAAGTAAAAAACACAGAAGGCCAGGATATTACACTCACGGGGAGGGCGTGCGCCTGGCCCGAACGAGCGTAAAATGACGTGATGGCGTCGGGTGAGCTTATGGCACTGCACCCATGTGTGCCGCATCACGTCATGGCTGTTCACCTGGGCTGCCATCTCCTCCCATGCCCTCTTGGTGAGGTGCAGTGGCCTCCTCCCACCCCTGCGGACAAGGGTGTCCCTCCTGGCAGCCATCTCCTCCAGGAGGACGGAAAAGTGGGGACTGAGTGCCCACCCGACCTGCCCTTCCGCCTGCTGTGTCCAGCTGCACTCAGGTCCATAGCGAAGGTTCAGGGAACATCCTCCGTGGCAGCCTTCCAGGGGCTGCCTGGGCCGCTTTTAAACCAGCCACCGGGTCACCATTGGGACTGGCGGCCGACAGTCTCTTGTCCCCACTCGGCCCTTTCTGGCCAGTGTGGAGCCGCGTTTCATGCTGGGTGGGGCTTAATTGGCCTGCCAGTGCTAAATTGCGGTTGGAGCCCAATCACGGGTGGCAGTCCGTTTCGCAGCCGTTCCCAGGCTCGCCTGCCACGCCTGCCCGATGAAGGGAAAATCCTGCCCTAAATCCAGGGATGCTGAGCTGCCATTTTTGCTCCTCTTTAAGCCAAGCTTCTGTTATAGTGATAATATCATGCTGCTGTGTATCTATCTGTGCCCTCAGCTCATTGGCTTTATTTGCTATACTCCTTGCATTTACTTATATACCTTATAACACTGCCAAATTCCTGTGCTGTACACTTTTTAACCTGTGCTGGTTTTGTCTTTCAAAGTCACTCACTAATTCTCCATCTCCCATTCCCTGCGCTAAATTTACCTTCAGTTCCCCATCCCCCCTGCCAATCTAATTTAAATCCCCGCCCCTCCCAACCACAGAACTAGCAAATCTCCCCAGAAGGATATCCGTCCCAGTCCTGTTTAGGTGTAGACCGTCTGGCTTGTACAGGTCCCACCTTCCCCAATGCCTCAGAAATCCGATGACCTCCCTTCTACACCAGTTTTCCAGCCACTTGTTCAATTGCTCAATTCTCCTATTTCTAAACTTACTACCACATGGGACTAGGAGTAATCCTTAGATTACTGCTTTCGAGGTCCTGCTTTTCAGTCTGCTTTCAGGACCCCATCCCCTTTCCTAGCTAAGTCATTGGTACCAACATGGACCATGACCTCTGGCTGATCATCCTCCCCCCAAAAGAATGTCCTGCAGACGCTCCATGATGTCTTTGACCCTGGCATCAGGGAGGCAACATACCATCCTGGAGTCACATCCACAGCCACAGAAACGCTTGTCTGTTCCCCGAAATGACAAATCCCCTATCACTACCGCTTTTCCCCTCTTCTTCCACACCTCCTGTACAGCAGAGCCGCCTGGCTCTGACTGCAGTCCTCCGAGGAACCAACGCCCTCACCAGTATCCAAAACAGAAAATTGATTGGTGAGCAGGACCCCAGGGTACTCTTGCATTACCTGCCTAGTTCTCTTGGACTGCCAGACTCCCTTTCTGCCTCCAGGCTCCTAAGCTGTGGTGTGACCATCTCTCTGTATGTGCTATCTGAGTAATTCTCAGCCTCTCGGATGTGCCACAGTGACTTCAGCCACCGCTAGAGTTCCGAAACCCTGAGCTCAAGGCTCTGCAGCTGGTGACACTTCTGCACGTGTAGTCATCTAAGATACTGGTAGCATCCAAGACTTCCCACATATTACCATAGGACGTAGGTGCAGAAGTAGGCCATTTGGCCCATCGAGCCTGCACCGCCATTCAATGAGATCTGATAATCCTCAACTCCACTTTCCTGCGTTTTCCCCATAACCCTTGATTCCCTTCCTGATTAAAAATCTGACTGTCTCAACCTCGAATATACTTAACAACACAGCCTCTACAGCCCTCTGCAGTAAAGAATTCCACAGATTCACCACCCTCTCAGAAAAGAAATTCCTCCTTATCTCTGTCTTAAATGGGCACCCATTTACTCTTAGATTATGCCCTCTGGTCCTAGACTCTCCCACAAGAGGAAACAGCCTCTCTGCATCTACCCTGTCAAGCCCATAAGAATCTTATTTAGGTCACCTCTCATTCTTCTAAACTCCAATGAGTACAGGCCCAACCTACTCAACCTCTCCTCGAAGAAAATCGGTCCATACCTGGGATCAACCTAATCAATCTTCTCTGGACTGCCTCCAATGCCAGTAAATCTTTCCTTAGATAAGGGGACCAAAACTTCACAGTATTCTAGGTGTGGTCTAACTAGTACCTTATATAGTTTTGGCAAGACTTCCCTATTTTTATACTCCATTCCCTTTGAAATAAAGGCCAACATTCCATTTGCCTTCCCTATTATCTACCGAATATGTATGCTAGCTTTTTGTGATGCATGTATGAAGACCCCCAAATCCCTCTGTGCCGTAGCGTTCTGTAGTCCTTCTCCATTTAAGTAATATTCTGCTCTCCATTCTTCCTGCCAAAATACATAACCTCACATTCTCCTCACATCTGTCTTAAATAAGCAACTCCTTATTTTTAAACCATGACCCCGAGTTCTAGATTCTCCCACAAGAGGAAACATCCTCTCCACATCCACTCTCTCAAGACCCCTCAGGATCTTAAAGGTTTCAATCAAGTTGTCTCTTACTCTTCTAAACTCCAGGGGATACAAGCCTAACCTGTCCAACCTTTCCTCATAAGACAACCCACCCATCCCTGGTATTAGTTTAGTAAACCTTCTCTGAACTGCTTCTAACGCATTTACATCATTCTTTAAATAAGGAAGCCAGTACTGTGCACAGTACTGCAGATGTGGTCTCACCAGTGCCCTGTATAACTGAAACATAACTTCCCTACTTTTGTATTCAATTCACCTTGTGATAAATGATAACATTCTATTAGCTTTCCTAATTACTTGCTGTACCTGCATTCTAGTCTTTGGTGATTCATGCACTAAGACACCCAGATCCCTCTGAATCTCAGGGTCTGCAATCTCTCACCGTTTAGATAATAAGCCTTTTTTTATTCTCCCTGCCAAAATGGACAATTTCACATTTTCCCACATTATACTCCATTTACCAGGTCTTTGCCCACTCACTCAACCTATCTATCTTTGTAGCCTCCTTACGTCCTCTTCACAACTTTCCTACCTACCTTTATGTCATTAGCAAATTTAGCAACCATACCATCTGTCCCTTCATCCAAGTCATTTATATAAATTGTGAAAGGTTGAGGCCCCAACACTGATCCCTATGGCGCACAACTCATTACATCCCGTCAACCAGAAAAAGACCCATTTATGGCTACCCTCTGTTTCCTGTTAGCCAGCCAATCTTCTCCCCATACCAACATGTTATCCCCTACACCATGAGCTTTTATTTTCGCAAATAACCTTTGATGTGGCACCTTATCAAATGCCTTCTGGAAATCTAAATACAGTACATCCACTGGTTCCCCTTTATCCACAGCACATGTGACTCCTTCAAAGAACTCCAATAAAATGGTTAAATGTGATTTCCCTTTCAAATGTTGACTCTGCTTAATTGCCTTAAACTTTTCTAAGTGCCCTGCTACAACATCTTTAATAATAGCTTCTAACATTTTCCCTCTGACAGATGTTAAGCTGACTGGCCTGTAGTTTCCTGTTTTCTGTCTCCCTCCAATTTTAGAACCATAGAACACTACAGCACAGAAAAACAGGCCATTCGGCCCTTCTAGTCTGTGCCGAAATATTATTCCGCTAGTCCCATTGACCTGCACTTAGTCCATAACCCTCCAGACCTCTCCCATTACATGTATCTATCCAATTTATTCTTAAAACTTAAGAGTGAGCCCGCATTTACCACGTCAGATGGCAGCTCATTCCACACACTCACCACTCTCTGAGTGAAGAAGTTCCCCCTAATGTTCCACCTAAACCTTTCCCCCTTCACCCTAAAGCCATGTCCTCTCGTGTTTATCTCTCCTAATCTAAGTGGAAAGAGCCTACACGCATTTACTCTGTCTATACCCCTCATAATTTTGTAAACTTCTATCAAATCTCCCCTCATTCTTCTATGCTCCAAGGAATAAAGTCCTAACCTGTTTAATCTTTCCCTGTAACTCAACTCCTTAAGACCCGGCAACATCCTAGTAAATCTTCTCTGCACTCTCTCAATCTTGCTGATATCCTTCCTGTAGTTAGGCGACCAGAACTGCACACAATACTCCAAAGTTGGCCTCACCAATGTCTTATACAACCTCACCATAACATCCCAACTCCTATACTCAATACTTTGATTTATGAAGGCCAGTATGCCAAAAGCTTTCTTTACAACCCTGTCTACCTGTGACGCCACTTTCAGGGAATTATGTATCTGAACTCCCAGATCCCTTTGTTCCTCCGCACTCCTCAGTACCCTACCATTTACTGTGTATGTCCTGTGTATGTTTTGAATAAAGTCTTTGGGTTTCTAGATCTTCCTTTACCAGAGACCTCCCCTCTATTAGTTTAAAGCCTTGTCCACAGTCCTAGTTAGACGATTGGCCAGGACACTGGTCCCAACCCGGTTCAAGTGTATCCCATCCCAACAGAATAGCTCACTCTTCCCTGAGTACTAATGCCAGTGCCCCAATAACTGAAACCGCTTCTTCCCACACCACTCCTTGAGCCATGTGTTTAATTCTCTAATCTGCTTGATCCTATGCCAATTTGCACATGGCTCAGGTAACGATCCAGAGATGATTGCCTTTGATGCTCTGCTTTTTAATTTGGTCCCTAGCTGCTCAAATTCTCTTGGCGGAACATCATTCCTGGTTCTACCTATGTTGTTGGTTCCCAAGTGGACCATGACAACTGGATCCTCCCCCTCCCACTCCAAGTTCCTCTCCAGCCATGAGGTGGTGTCCTTAACCCTGGCACTGGGCAGGCAATACAACCGACGGAACTTCCAGTCACAGCTGCAGAGAACAGTATCTATCACCCTGACTATATCGTCCCCTATCACTACCACATTCTTCTTCACTCCCCCGACTTGAATGGCATCCTTCATCGTGGTGCCTTGGTCAGTCCGCTCATTCACCTTGCAGTCCTTCTCCTCATCCACATAGGTAGTGAGCATCTCATACCTGTTGGACAATGTCAGGTGCTGAGGCTCCTCCATGGTTCCCCTCACCTGCCTGACTCGCAGTCACACCCTCCTGTACCTGACCATTGGTCAACCCTAAAGTTCCGCCTCACCTAAAGGGGACTGACTTCCTCCCTGATGCCCTGCAATGTCTGCAACTCAGACTCCAGCTCAGCAACTTGGAGCTGAGGTTGCCTAAGCTGCAGACACTTTCTACAGATATGGTTGTCTGGGATTACAGTGCATTCCACAGATTCCCACATGCTGCAGTCAAGACACACCGTCAGCCCTGCCATTTCTGTCCAACCTTATTTATTTACTTAGTTAATTAGTTAATAATTTAAACAGCTGTAGCAATAGAAAGTTACGCTCACCTAGCTTGGAGAAAAGGAAGGAAACTCACCAACTACTGGAAGCTGAAAAAAAGTAGAAAAAGGAGCACCTCTTTGCTCCTCTGCACCAAATTCCCACCTGAACCAAATTCCCAACTACTCACTTGATCTATGTTTCACTCAAATGTAGTCTCCTGTCTGCACAGCCCTTTCTCCCAGTTTATAAACATTCTACCTGGTTTTAACTGACCCATGCCAAACCACATTTGATCTCTGGTCTGTGCTGAGTTAGTTGATTTCAACTCAGCCAGCTCGTGGGCTTAGACAGTTGCCCCTGGGTCAGGGAAGAGAACTAAATCAGACAGGAGTTCCTGCCCCTGATCACTATGCAGTGATGTCAGCAGTAAGTATGTGGCTGCTAACATTGAGTGAGGACAGGATCAGGTTTGTCTGTGACAAGAGCCTCCTCCTGAATAACTTGCCAGCACTCACTACCCAGCCTCACTAATCAATGGCCACATGGATGATATGCCAGAAGGCAGGTGCTGCACAGGAAAGTGGATCAGACCCCTTTCCACACACACACACACCCCCCGCCCCTTCCAGCAAGAGACAGTTTCTTTCATGAGAAAATGGAAGAAATTATTGCTATGTCACTGGACTGATTCTGCAAGGAATACGAGTTGACGTATGAGGAGAGATTGAGCCGACTAGGCCTGTATTCACTGGAGTTTAGAAGAATGAGAGGGGATCTCATTGAAACATGTAAAATTCTGACAGGGCTGGACAGACTGGATGCAGGGATGATATTTCTTCCAGCTGGGGGTCTAGAACAAGGGGTCACAGTCTCAGGATACGGGGTAGGCCATTCAGGACTGAGATGAGGAGAAACTTCTTCACTCAGAGGGTGGTGAGCCTGTGGAAATCTCCCCCACTGAAGCTGTGGAGGACAAGTCACTGAATAAATTTAAGAAAGAAATAGATAGATTTCTGGACTCTAAAGGATTCAAGGGGTATGGGGAGAGTGCAGGAATATAATGTTGAGATAGAGGATCAGCCATGATCATATTGAATGGCGGAGCAGGCTCCTATTTTCTATGAGTTCAAATTTCACTATGACAGTTGGAGAATTTAATTTCAGTTTTAAAAATCAGGAAATAAAAATATGGTATCAGTGAAAGTGACCATGAAGGGGCCAGATTGTCATTTAAATCACAACTGGTTCACTAATGCCCCATGGGGGAAGGAAATCAGCCATCATTCCCTGGTCTGGCCTAGATATGATTCCAGTTTCAAACCAACATGTTTGAATGTTAACTGCCCTCTGAAGTGGTCGAGCAAGTCGATCAGTTATATCAAAGCCATTACCAGTGGTTCAAGAAGGTGGCCCATCACTACCAGCTCAGGGTAACTAGGGATGGGCAATAAATGCTGGCCTAGCCAGTATCTGCCACTCGCATATTGAGAAGGAATTGTTTTTAAATTGGAGAAAAATAAAGCATTAAGAGAAAAGTTAAATTCTCTCCTTCATTTCTGTTGACAGGTTCTCGGTGTGAAGAATGTGCACCTGGCTACTATGGTAACCCTTTGCTACCAGGCGGTAGGTGTTTGCCCTGCCAGTGCCACAACAATATTGATGTCAACGATCCACAGTCATGTGATCGACAGACGGGTCAGTGCCTGAAGTGCCTGTACAACACGGAGGGGAGGCACTGTGAGCACTGTCGGCTGGGTTACTATGGTGACGCCTCACGACGCAGCTGCAGAAGTAAATTTTACATTTTGATATATAAGAGGCGATGTTAGGGAGAATTGCTTTTACCCAGCCAGTTGTTGTGAATGTGCTGTCTGAAAGAGTGGTGAAGGAAATTCAGTAATAAATTTCAAAAGGGAATTCGATAAATACTGTAAAAGGAAACATTTTCAGGTGCATGGGTAAAGAGTGGGGCAGTGGGTTTAATTGGAAAGCTCTACAAAAGAGCTGTCAAAAGCATGATGGACCAAAGGGCTTCTTTGTGTGCTGCATAGCGACCCAGAATTTTTTCCCCAAATTATGGTGAGATTAATGGTGCTTCCTGTTACTAATGTGTCAATCATCCAGCAACTTGTGGCAACAAAGAGATACCCATCAGTTGAGCACTATTACAAAACTAAAATACTATGGATGCTGGAAATCTGAAATAAAAACAAAAAATGTTGGAAATGCTCAGCAGCTCGGGCAGCATCTATAGAAGGGAAAGAGTTAACATTTCAGGGTGATGACCAATTCAGCTGAAGTTCTGATGCTGCCTGACCTGCTGAGCATGTCCAGCATTTTTGTTTTTACCCCATGAGTTGAGAATTGCCACAAATTCCTTGACGATTCGTGTTGCTCCACTGACATCCTCACAAAAATGGGAGCTTGTCCTCAACCTTCCTGTGAATTCCAAGGAATTGCTGTATTTGTACATTAGTTACCCATTAAACTCACCACAGAAAGTTAGGGCTGGAACTTAACAATATAAGGACATTTACAATTACAGTCTGCCTCTCCGGTTCAGTGGGGAGAACATTTAAACAGTGGAGTCTCATTCCTGCAGGTAGTAACTTGTTCCTAGACTTTTCTTGAAGTTTTTAGATATTTTCCTACTTTTCTTTTCTCTTTTTTTCTCTAATTCAAATCTTTCTTTCCCTCTCTTTGTATATCTTTCTGGACCTGATTTGATTCTAATTCACCCTACTTCCTGCTCTGCCATTCCTATTTCTTTCTCAATCATTGATCACGTTGGTTAAGGAGAGAGACTGTTGGTCCCGTGGCTCACTGAGGTCCCAATGTCCTGTTTGCCCTCGCTGTACCATTAGCTGTTCACACTTGCAACAACTTACAGCACAAAATATATTTGAGTTGGAAAGTGAGGGCAAATGTCAAACTCTCGGGGAACACTCTATGATGCCCCATTCCAGCAAATTCTGGACCAGTGTATTTGTGACATGTGCCAAATTGTAAAATGTAAGTTTTATGTTTGGTCAAAATGAGATAATTAATTGAAGATTGCCTTTAATCCATTGCTTTTACTAAATAGTGTTTTGTTGCTTGGCAGAGTGTACATGTAATCATCTGGGCACCAGACGTGACCAATGCCCAACAAAGGATGAGTGTGCGTGCGATAGAAGCACAGGGCAGTGCTCCTGTCTGCCCAACGTGATGGGTCAGAACTGCGATCACTGTGCCCCAAATTACTGGAACCTGGACAGTGGGTCAGGGTGTGTGCCTTGTAGGTGTGCTAACATCAATTCCTTCACCTCCAACTGTAATGAGGTGAGTCAGGAGCACAAATCAAAGTTGCTGCAAAAATGTAAATTCAGACTGGGCGACACTGAGCTAATAGACCACTGCAGGAGCAATATCCTGTCCGTTCTGAGATTATTCTACCCTGTTTAATGCCCTAGGGTTGCCTCTGAGTCAGTATGTTGTAGGTTCAGTCAGAAGGTTGTGAGTCCAATTCTCACTCCAGGATTTCACTCCAGGACTTGAGCACAAAAGTCCAGGCTGACACTTCAGTACAGTACTGAGAGGATGCTGCAGTGTCTGAGGAGCCGTTATTCAGGTGAGAATTTAAACTGAGGTCCTGAGCTGCCCTCTCAGGAGGAATTAAAAGATTTCTTGGTACCATTCGAAAAAGAGCAGAGGAGTTATCCTGGTGTCTTGGCCAATATTTATCCCTCAATCAACATCACACAAACAGATTATCTGGTTATTATCAAATTGCTGTCTATAGGATCTTGCTGTACGTAAATTGGTTTCCATGTTTCCTACATTACACCAGTGATTTCATTTCAAAAGCACTTCATCACTGTAAAGCTCTTTGGCACTCCTGCAGTCATGAAAGGAGCTATATAAATGCATATTTTTCAAGACCCTCTCCAACTACTCAAACAGATTATCTAGGCCAGTACTGAGGGGATGCTGCACTGGTAAACGTGCCATCTTTCTGGTGTGATGCTAAATCGAGGTTCCTGTCTGTATGTCAAAGCGGATGTGAAAGATTTGTGTAGCAGAGGGGTTCTCCCAATGTTCTGGTCAACACTCATTCTTCAACCAGCAGCACCAGAAGCAGATTCTCTGGTCTTTTTTTTTCCATTTTCTGGATGTAGACATTGCTGGCAAGGCCAACAGTTATTGTCCATTCCTAGTTGCCCTTGCAAAGGTGATGATGAGCCTGAGTCTTGATTCGCTACAGTCAGTGTGATGAAAGTGTTCCCGCAGTGATGTTAGGTTCCAGGATTTTGACCCAGTGACGATGAAAGAACAGCTAATATACATTGTTCTGTACGTGCCCGAATCTACAACCTGTGCTCCTGACCAGTGGTTAGTGTTTACCAGATTTATGTTTTGCACCAATCTCTCCCATGTGTAGTTGCACAGAATGGGAAAGAATACAATTGCAAGTCCTGCTCCAAATTTGATCCAGGGAGGTACAAGTGGAGACACCAGAATCAGTGAGAATGAGGGGAAAGATCAGAATTTGGGAGTGTCTCGGTCAACCAATTCTCCAGAGTTTCTTATGGGGCTGGTTAAAGGGAAGATTATGGCAACAGAGAACTGTCTATACCTGCCCTCACACAGAGAGATGACCAGCCAGACAGAGAAAGGAAAACGCCTCAAATCTTCATGCACAGTATGGAATATCTGACAAAATGTGAGAATGATTTGAAATGTATTGGATTAGTTTCTGAGGTTGATTTGTATTTTCTTTTTCTTTGCAGTTCACTGGTCAGTGTCAATGCCGCCCTGGGTTTGGGGGTCAGTCTTGCACAGACTGCCAGGAGAACTACTGGGGTGATCCCAATGTGCAGTGTCGAGGTGAGCTGCTGTCTGAGCACTGATTCTATAGAGAGCATTACCAAACAGGGCTTAGGCTGCAATTCCTCTCTTGACGTATTTTAATTAAAAAACAGGCACTCCAGCACTGGTCTTTTGGTCAAGCTGTTAAACTGAGGCCCCATCTGCTCTCTTTACTGGATATAAATACTGGATACTTCTGTGAGTGTTTGATAGAACAGTGGTAATTAGATGAGGTCCACAGGTATCTCTCTCCATTAGAGAAAGACAATTGGTTATATAGTTTGAGGGGCACCACTCCACAAGCATGGAGCAAGGAGGCAGCCTCCATGAACTACCACAGCTGATACGGGGATTGAGCCTGTGCTGTTGTCGTCATTCTGCATCACACTCTAGCCATCTGAGCTAACCAACCCCCACTAACAATGGATGGAACAGTGTAAACTCTGTATCTAAACCCTGCTGCACCTATCCCAGGAGAGTTTGATGCTGATACAGGGTTCCCAAGATCAAGAGTGTTCCAATCCCCAGCACTAATATCCTTTGTATTGAGCACAAAAATTCAATTGATATCCTGCCGATTCATGATTTGTACCGTTGGAAATTTATATGGCATTTCAGACATGAGTTTAGCAGGTAATTAGAAATTGCTGTACCATGCCTCAGCACAGGCTGACCCAGCTCAAACATATGAGGCCCAATTTTCCCATCACCTCTCTCTAGGCGGTGGATTCCAAAGGACACTGTGCCTGTGTAGGTCTTGATCTTCCGGCCTCCACTGCCCAGAGCTGAAGTGGGACAGGTGTACAATATGACCTGGTCACCAGCATCGGCACATTGGGCAGATGCCATGCAGAAGGTCCCAAACTATAAAGATTCGGTGGGCAAAAAGAAAAGCTCAGCTGTTTGGGAAACTGTCGAGACACCTCGAACCCTCCGCTGGTTTTTAGCAGCATCCCTGCATTGAAAGATTTAGAAGGTGGGCCAGGAACCTTCCTCCTCCCAGTCTGATTTCAATAGATGCAGTGCATCTGCACCAATTACAGCTCCACCTACAACAGATAGCTCCAGATATCCCAGGGCATTGTACCAGGTTTGGAGATCTGGCACGTTGAACCGTCTCCCCTTCCCCAGGCTCTGCAGAAAGTAAAACTGGACCTACCGGGTTTTATTAATGATTTTTATCATTCATTTTTGCTTTTGTTCTCACAGTTTCAGCAGTGGCTTAGTGGGTAGTAATTTTCCTCTTGCTTCTAAGTCAGAGGGCCAGGTTTAAATTCCCATTTCACAAACCTGAATCTATAATCTATGCTGACACTCCTGTTGCCAGTACTGAGGGAGTGCTACACAGTTGGCTGTGTGCTTTTTGATTGAGATGCTAAACTGAGGCTGTCAGCACTCTCGGGTGGAAGTAAAAGATCCCACAGCCACCTTTTCAGAGAAGAGCCCCTGTATGCTGGCCAACATATTTCCATTAACCAGCATCACAGAAACAGATTAACTGATTATTATCTCTTTTTTAAAATTCATTCATGGGATGAGAGCGACCCTGGCTAGGCCAACATTTACTTCCCATCCCTAATTGCCCTTGAGAAGGTGGCCGTGAGCTGCCTTCTTAAACCATTGCAGTCCCTGTGGTGTAGGTACACCCACAGTGCTGTTAAGGAGGGAGTTCCAGGATCATGACCCAAAACAGTGAAGGGATGGCAATATATTTCCAAGTCAGGATGGTGAGTGGCTTGGAGGGGAACTTGCAGGTAGCGGTGTTCCCAAGTGTCTGCTGCCCTTGTCCTTCTAGATGGTATGGTTGTGGGTTTGGAAGGTGCTGTCTAAGGAATCACAGAATCACAGTGCAGAAGAGGCCCTTCGGCCCATCGAGTCTGCACCGACACGTGAGAAACACCTGACCTACCTACCTAACCCCATTTACTAGCACTTGGCCCATAGCCTTGAATGTTATGACGTGCCAAGTGCTCATCCAGGTACTTTTTAAAGGATGTGAGGCAACCCGCCTCCACCACTCTTCCAGGCAGTGCATTCCAGACCATCACCACCCTCTGGGTAAAAAAGTTTTTCGTTACATCCCCCCTAAACCTCCTGCCCCTCACCTTGAACTTATGCTCCCTTGTGACTGACCCTTCAACTAAGGGGAACAGCTGCTCCCTATCCACCCTGTCCATGCCCCTCATAATCTTGTACACCTTGATCAGGTCGCCCCTTAGTCTTCTCTGCTCCAACGAAAACAACCCAAGAAGTTTGGTGAATTCCTGCAGTGCATCTTGTAGATGGTACACACTGTAGTTACTGTGCAACTGTGGCATAGGGAGTGAAAGTTTGTCGATGGGGTGCCAATCAAGCTTCTTGAATGTTGTGGAGCTACGCTCAAACATGCAAGTGGGGAGTATTCCATCACACTCCTGACTTGTGCCTTGTAGATTGTGGACAGGCTTTGTGGAGTCAGGATGCCTAGCCTGTGACCTGCTCTTATAGCCACAGTATTTATATGGCTAGTCCAGTTCAGTTTCTAGTCAGTGGTAACCCCCAGGATGTTGATAGTATGGGATTCAGTGATGGTAATACCATTGAATGTCATGGGCGATGGTTAGAATCTCTCTTGTTGGAGATGGTCATTACCTGGCACTTGTGTGGCGTGAAAGTTACTTGCCACTTGTCAGCCCAAGCCTGGATATTGTCCAGGTTTTGCTGCATTTGGACACAGACTGCTTCAGTATCTGAGATGTTGCGAATCATCAGCGAACATCCCCACTTCTGACCTTATGATGGAAGGAAAGTAATTGATGAAGCAGCTGAAGATTGGGCCCAGGACACTACCCTGAGGAACTCTGCAGTGATGTCCTGGAACTGAGATGATTGATCTCCAACAACCATCTTCCTTTGTGCTAGGTATGATTCCAACCAGCGTAGAGTTTTCTCCCTGATTCCCCATTGACTCCAGTTTTGCTAGGGCTCCTTGATGCCACAGTCAAATGCTGCCTTGATGTTGAGGGTAGTCACTCTCACCTCACCTCGGGAGTTCAGCTCTTTTGTCCAGGTTTGAACCAAGGTTGTAATGAGGTCAGGAGCTGAGTGGCCCTGGTAGAACCCAAACTGAGTATTAGTGAGCAGGTTATTGTTAAACAAGTGCTGCTTGATAGCACTGTTGATGACCCCTTCCATTACTTTACTGATGATCGAGAGTAGACTGATGGGGCGGTAATTGGCTGGGTTGGATTTGTCCTTTTTGTGTACAGGACATGCCTAGGCAATTTTTCACGTAGCTGGGTAGATGCCAGTGTTGTAGCTGTACTGGAACAGCTTGGCTCGGGACACAGCAAGTTCTAGAGCACAAGTCTTTAGTACTATTGCCAGAATATTGTCAGGACCCATAGCCTTTGCAGTATCCAGTGCCTTTAGCTGTTTCTTGATATCATGTGGAGTGAATCGAATTGGCTGAAGACTGGCATCTGTGATGCTGGGGACCTCTGGGGGAGGCTGAGATGGATCATCCACTCAGCACTTCTGCGTGAAGATTGTTGTGAGTGCTTCAGTATTATCTTTTGCACTGATGTGCTGGGCTCCCCCATCATTGAGCCTCCTCCCCCAGTGAGCTGTTTAATTGTACCACCGCCATTTATGACTGGATGTGGCAGGACTGCAAAGCTCAAATCTGATCCGTTGGTTGTGGAATCGCTTAGCTCTCTATATCACTTGCTGCTTATGCTGTTTGGCACGCAAGTAGTCCTGTGTTGTAGCTTCACCAGGTTGACATCTCATTTTAGGTATGCCTGGTGCTGATCCTGGAATGCCCTCCTGCACTCTTCATCTCATTGCTGTTTGTGGGATCTTGCTGTGCACAAATTAGCTGCAGTATTTCCTACGTTACAACAGTGACTACATTTCAAAAAAATACATAATTGGCTGTAAAACACTTTGGAATTTTCTTAAGTGATGATAAGGCACTATAGAAATGGGAGTTCTGTCCCTACCTGTATAGGGAAGCCTCTGATATCTCAGGACATTGTACGTCAGGCTGGTAGAGCTGAAATATCATGTCTCCTTTCCTTCCCCCAGGGACTCCAGAGGGGTTTTATTAGTAATTTTCTCATTTTCTCCTTTTCATTATCCCAGTGTGTGACTGTGACTATCAAGGCATCGAGATAAGCCAGTGTGATCGAGCAACTGGGCATTGCGCGTGCCGCCAAGGGGTTTCTGGGGTGCGCTGTGACAAGTGCGCCCGTGGATTCTCAGGACAGTTCCCAGACTGCCACCCTTGCCACCAGTGTTTCGGAGACTGGGATCGCATCGTGCAGGACTTGGCGGCTCAGACCAGGCGTCTGGCTGAGCGAGCAGGTGAAATTCAGCTAAGCGGAATCAGCGGCTTTTACGAAAGTAACTTCCGCATCCTGGAGGAAAAGTTGCTGCAAGCTCAGAGAATCGTAAATGCGCGAAATGCAACCGCTGTAGCAGTGGCTGAGCTCATGAACCTGATAAGTGATCTTCGGTGAGTGACTCATTCTCCGCACGGTGTGACGTAAATATTCCTCACACCTCCAGTGATTTTGAATCAAAGCAATGAGAAAGGGTTCTGTAGATTATAGAAAATTCAAAGTTCAAGTGATTCTCGAGTAATGAATTTAAATATCCCCGGCTATATAATAATAAAGGATAATTCTTTAAGTGATAATTAAAGGCAACGGGGTTTAGCAGGAGAATGGGATTAGACTGGCTGGGATATTAAAGGGTGTGGGGAGCGATCAGGGGAATGGGATTAGACTGGCTGGGATATTAAAGGGTGTGGGGAGCGATCAGGGGAATGGGATCAGACTGGCTGGGATATTAAAGGGTGTGGGGAGCGATCAGGGGAATGGGATTAGACTGTGTGAAATAACCAACCTTTCCTAATCTGAAACCGAAAGCCAAGTTTCAAATGTTTTTCCAGGAACAAAATTACTGGGACCACGGACATTTTGAATGGACTTGAAGACGTTCTTACTGCAGTGCAAAACCAGAACAGCGGTGCCAGTGTTGAACTGAGTAACCTGGAACGTGAAGCAAGAGCTCTAAATCTCTCCACCAAGGAGCTGTCCAGACAGCTTGACATACTGAAACACTCCAACTTCCTTGGTACGCTCTTGCCCCTCTTCCCCACATGAGCGCATGGGTAGTTTAAATGTGTTGGTTCATTGATGGCTGAGTGACTTGATGCAGCGACATATGATGTGACACTAAACTAACTAGAAGAGGAAGGTCTGCAGGTTTAAGCCCTAATCTGAGGGCTGATCTGATTGAGGTGTTTAAAATATGAAAAGGATTTAAGATGGCAGAGAGACAGAAACTATTTCCTCTGATGAAGGAATCAGAACAAGGGGGCTTAATTTTAAAGTTGGAACTAGACTGTTCATAGGAACATAGAAACAGGAGGAGGCCATTCAGCCTATCAAGCCTGCTCTGCCATTCAATACGACCATGGCTGATCATCCACTTCAATGCCTTTATCCCGCACTAACCCTATACCCCTTTATGTCTTAGTAAGTTAGAAATCTGTCAATCACTGCTTTTAACATACTCAATGATTGTGCTTCTATAACCCTCTGGGTTAAAGAATTCCAAAGATTCACAACACTCTGAGTAAAAAGAAATTCTCCTCATCTCGGTCCTAAGTGGCTCCCCCCTTATTTTGAAACTGTATCCCCTGGTTCTAGACTCCACAACCAGGGGAAACATCTTACCTGCATCTACCCTGTCTATCCCTTTAAGTATTTTGTAGGTTCAGTAGGGAAATCAAGAAGCACTTGATCACCCAAAGGGATATAAAAAAAAACCTAGAAGTCATTCCTCCTGAAGGTTGTGGATCCTGAAGACTGAGTTTGATAGATTTTTGTTGGGTATGAGTATCAGAGAATATAGAGCACAGATGGCTAAATGGAGTTATCAACAGATCAGCCATGATCTAACTGAATGGCGGAGCAGGCTCTAAGAGTTGAATGACCTCTTCCTGCTCCTATAGTCTCTGCTGAGTTGAGATAATCTTATCTTGGGCCTTGTAGGAACACAACTTGCTTCACTAGCCCTTAAAAATCATCCAGGTTTCCCACTCCTGACTGATATCCAGTGACCCTCTAATGGAATGTGTATAACATAAATGTTATAATGTGCATCATAACCCCAGATGGAGCTCTTCAGCCGTGCCTCTGAGCCAAAGCTCCGGGTTCAAGTCTCACCCCAAGACTTGTTGGCCATGATGGAATGTTTATGACATGGTTGAAACAGATTGTTAATCGGTCTGTTAATTCTTCCAACACTTCCTCACTATTCCCTAAAGGGGAAAAGACAACTTTGTGTGATGATCTGAAATACTAAGTCCCAGGAACTGGGTTCATACTGCCCCATACTCACTTCTTTCTCCACCAACAGAGATTTTCATTGACACACCTTGTCCTCTTCAAAATAATTAATTGGCTGTGCTTCTCACTCCATGGTATTCCCAACCTTCAACAACTTCCACCTTTAGCCATCATGGCCTGGTACCTGGCATTCTCTTCCTGAATGCCTTGATCTTATTACACCAATGCCACATTCAGAAGACCTTGTGCATCTTATTACATAAAAGTAAAAGCAAAATACTGCGGATGCTGGAAATCTAGAACAAAAACAAAAATACCTGGAAAAACTCAGCAGGTCTGACACCGTCTGCGGAGAGGGATACAGTTGACGTTTCGGGTCCGTATGACCCTTCATCAGATTACATTAAAGGTTGTTTACAAATCCAAACTGTAGTTACTAACTCACTTTCCTACCCAAATCTCCTGAAACCCCATTTTGAAAGTCATATCTGGTTTTAGTGACTGGAAGCCAGTGTCTAGTGGCGCACCACAGGGATCTGTGCTGGGTCCCCTATTATTTGTCATTTATATAAACGGCATAGATGACTAAGTGGGGGGTAGGATTAGTAAGTTTGCGGATGACACAAAGATTGGCCAGGTGGTTAACAGTGAGGTTGAGTGTCTTGGGCTACAGGAAGATATAGACGGGATAGTCAAATGGGCAGATAAGTGGCAGATGGAATTTAACCCTGAAAAGTGTGAGGTGATACAGTTTGGAAGGAGTAATTTGACAAAGAAGTATTCAATGAACAGTATGACACTAGGAAGTTCTGAGGAACAAAGGGACCTTGGCGTGTGTGTCCATAGATCTCTGAAGGCAGAGGGGCATGTTAGTGGGGTGGTGAAAAAGGCATATTGGACACTTGCCTTTATCAATCGAGGCATAGATTACAAAAGTAGGGAGGTCATGTTGGAGTTGTATAGAACCTTAGTGAGGCCACAGCTGGAGTACTGTGTGCAGTTCTGGTCGCCACATTATAGGAAGGATGTGATTGCACTGGAGGGGGCGCAGAGGAGATTCATCAGGATGTTGCCTGGGATGAAACATTTAAGTTATGAAGAGAGGTTGGATAGACTTGGGTTGTTTTCATTGGAGCAGAGAAGACTGAGGGGCGACCTAATCGAGGTGTACAAGATTATGAGGGGCATGGACAAGGTGGATAGGGAGCAGCTGTTCCCCTTAGTTGAAGGGTTAGTCACTAGGGGGCATAAGTTCAAGGTGAGGGACAAGAGGTTTAGGGGGGATGTCAGGAAAAACCTTTTTACCCAGAGGGTGGTGAGGGTCTGGAATGCACTGCCTGGGAGGGTGGTGGAGGCGGGTTGCCTCACATCCTTTAAAAAGTACCTGGATGAGCACTTGGCACGTCATAACATTCAAGGCTATGGGCCAAGTGCCGGTAAATGGGATGGTAAATAGGTAGGTAGGTCAGGTGTTTCTCACGTGTCGGTGCAGACTCAATGGGCCAAAGGGCCTCTTCTGCACTGTGATTCTGTGATCCTGGTTGCCAGTCTGCTATAATGGTTGCTTTGAGTGTTTGAGGTACCACATAGAATTTACAGCACAGAACCAGGCCATTTGGCCCAATTGTTCTGTGCCAGTCTTTATGTTCCAGACAAGCCTTCTCCCACTCTACATCATCTAACCTCATCAACATATCCTTCTATTCCTTTCTCCCTCATGCACTTAACTAAATTTCCCCATAAAAATATTAATGCAATTCACCTCAACCTTACCATGTGGCAGTGGGTTCCATATTCTAACTATTCAACAGCTAATACGTTTCTTCTGAATTTCCTGTTGGATTTATTAGTCACTGTCTTTTATTTATGACTCCCCCACAAGTAGAAACATCTTCAATACGTCTACCCTATCAAACCCTTTCATAATTTTAAAGACACCAACTAGGTCTTCCACTGCCTCCTCTTTTCTAGAGAAAGTTCAGACTTTACTGATACTGTAGTTATATCTTCTCAGTTCTGTTGTCATCCTTGTAAATCTTGTCCACACCATCTCCAGTACTTTTTGTAAAATAGAGACCAGAATTGTGCACGGTACTCAAGATGTGAGTCTATACAAGTTTAATATAACTTCCCTACTTTTCAATTCTAATCCTCTATAAATGAACCCGAGTGATGATTTACATTTTTCATGGCTTTAACTCACATTGCTACTCTTAATAATTTGTACATGAGTACCCCAAAATCTCTTTGTTCCTCTACCTCATTTAAGCATTTTATTCACTTTATTAAAGACAAATGGCATAGTCACTCCAGAGTGATTTTATTTCCTCTCACCAGGTGCTTATGACAGTATTCGAAGCTCTTATGATCAGTCATGCCGGGCTGAGAGGACGGTAAATGGTTCCACTGTGACCTATCCCAATATTGTCAGTACATCTGCTGGCACTCGTCGTAAGACAGAAGTCTTGATGAGAACGAGAAAGGATGATTTCTATAGGAAGAATGCTGCCAACAGGCGTGCTCTCAATGACTTGGCTGCTAAAGTACAAACATTAAACCTGAAGAACATTAATGAAAAGGTTTGTTGGATTTGTTCTCTGCTTCTTGCACTGACCCATAGAGCTGCTATTGATGGAAGTCACAAAAAGGAATTTAACATTTTTAATACTCCTTATTGTTTCTCTGGAGTTTCGATTTCTCAATCCTGCATTCAATATTGAGAGATTGTTGGCCTGAAGCCAGAAATTCGCTGCTGGGCGAGAAGAGCAGTGAAGACCAGTTTAGGGCTGCCCCTGATTTGACTAAGGAGCAATTCAAATTTAAAAAAATAATTCTTAGTAGATGTAGGTGTGGGTGTCCCTGTAAAGACTGGTATTTATCATCTGTCACCAGTTGCCCCATAAGAGGTGGGCCTTCATTTGGAACTGGTGCAGTCCTTGTGAGGTAGGTGCTCCCACAGTGCTCTTTGGTAGGTTGGTTCCAGAATTTTGACCCAGCGACAATGAAGGAACAGTCATGTGCCTACTGTCCTTGTTCTTCTAGGTGGTGGAGATTTCTGGTTTGGGAATATTCCCACTCCCCTCCTATAGTCTTTATATTTTTGAGTTCCAAGATTTTGATCCAGCGATAATGAAGGAACAGCAATGTAATTTCTTGTCAGGATGGTGTATGACTTGGAAAGGAAATTGCAGGTGGTGGTAATCCCTTGTGTGTGCTGCCGCTGTCCTTCTGGGTAGGAGAGGTGATAGGCTTAATTCTTTAGGTCATGTGGCAATTGTGTGTCTAATGCTGAGGGAAGGGTTGGGTGTAAAGGAGAAATGGTTTCAAAGGCAGGTAAATGCATAAAGAGTTAAACCAGAAGTAACTTGGCTCACAACCCCACCTGTCCTGACCCAAGGGACTGGGACCATGATTCTTGGCCACGATCTAGTACCTGTGGAATGTGCTCACATTCATTTTCAGAATTCTTGTAGAATTGATGCTAATAATTGTGCATTTCAGGTATGTGGTGCTCCTGGAGATTTACCATGCAGTGACAGCCCGTGTGGTGGGGCTGGATGTTATGAAGACGATGGGACCAGGCACTGTGGGGGTCTGAACTGTAATGGTGCAGTTGCAGTAGCTGACGCTTCTCTCGATCGAGCCCAACAATCAGAAGATGAACTCCAGAGAGCAATGAATGAGGTGGAGGAGCTATTTCAGAAGGTGAGCAGAGAGAGAATCTGCAAATTTCAGCTGTGACAGACTTTGCTTTGTTTTCATTCTCGTGAAGTTTCACCAGAGAGTTTCTATTCGTTCCATAGAACCATAGAAAAGTTACAGCACAGAAGGAGGCCATTCAGACCACCTTGTCCATGCCAGCCCGAGGACACCCAGGTGCCCTTTCTAATCCCACCTTCCTGCACCCAGCCCATAGCCCTGTAGCTTATAGCACTTTAGGTGCAGATCCAGGTACTTTTTAAAAGAGTTTAAAGTTTCTGCCTCTACCACCAACTTAGGCAGCGAATTCCAGACACCCCCTACCCTCTTCGTAAAAAAGTTCTTCCTCATGTCCCCCCTACACCTTCTGCCACTTATTTTGAATCTATGACCCCTGGTTCTAGAATTCTCTTCCAAGGGAAACAATTTTATCCTGTCCACTATCTATTCCCCTCATAATTTTGTACACCTCAATCAAGTCACCTCTCCGCCTTCTTTGTTCTAAGGAAAATAACCCCAACCTATCCAATCTCTCCTCGTAGCTACACTTTTCTAACCCTGGCAACATTCTTGTAAACCTCCTCTGCACTCTCTCCAGAGCTATTACATCCTTCCTGTAATGTGGTGACCAGAACTGCACACAATACTCCAGTTGTGGCCTCACCAGTGTTTTATACAATTCTAACATTATTTCCTTACTTTTATATTCTATACCTCTGCCAATGAAGGAGAGCATTCCATATGCCTTCTTTACAACCTTGTCTACTTGAACTGCTGCCTTCAGGGACTTGTGTACTTGTACGCCAATATCTCTCACTTCATCTACCCCTCTTAGTATATTCCCACTTATTGTGTAATCCCTGTAACTGTTTGATCTCCCTAAATGCATGACCTCACACTTCTCTAAATTAAAATCCATCTGCCACTTTACCGCCCACTCCACCAACCCATCTATATTGTTTTGGAGATAATGGCTATCCTCTACACTATCCACTACTCGGCCAATCTTTGTGTCATCTGCAAATTTCCCAATCATGCCCCCCACGTTTACATCCAAATTGTTAATATACAACACAAACAGCAAGAGTCCCAACACCGAGCCCTGTGGAACACCACTTGAGACAACTTTCCATTCGCAAGGGCATCCATCGACTATTACCCTTTGTTTCCTGTTACAAAGCCAACCTTTTATCCAGTTTGCCACATTACCCTGAATCCCATGGGCTTTTACTTTCCTGACCAATCTGCCATGTGGGACCTTGTCAAATGCCTTGCTAAAATCCATGTACACAACATCCACTGCACTACCTTCATCAACCCTTCTTGTCACTTCCTCAAAGAATTCAATCAAATTTGTGAGGCAAGACCTTCCTTTAACAAATCCACGCTGACCATCCCTGACTAGTCCATGCCTTTCCACATGACAGTTCATCCTATCTCTCAGGATTGATTCTACTAATTTGCTCACCACTGATGTAAGACTAACTGGCCTATAATTGTTTGGTATTTCCTTTGATCCCTTTTTAAACAATGGAACTATGTTTGCATTTCTCCAGTCCTCCGGTACCTCCCCTCTATCTAGTGAAGATTGGAAAATCATCCTCAGAGCATCTGCTATCTCCTCCCTGACTTCCTTCAGCAGCCTCGGAAACAATCCATCTGGCCCTGGTGACTTATCCACTTTCAAGGATTTCAGCCCTTCGAGTACTTCCTCTCTCTTTGAGATATTGGACAGGATAGTCATAGTGTTCCTCCTGGACTACTATATCTTCCTCCCTTTCCTTTGTAAACATGGAGACAAAATATTCATTCAAAACCCTTCCCACAGCCTCTGCATCTACATACAAGTTTCCATCTTCATCTCTGATAGGCCCCACTTTTTCCTTAACTAACCTTTTAGCATTAATGTATTGGTAAAACATCTTTGGGTTATCTTTAACTTTACTTGCTAATCTTTTTTCATGCCCTGTCTTTGATTTCCTTATTTCCTATTTTACTTCATCCCTGCACTTCCTGCATTCGTCTAGGCTATCTGCAGTGCACTCTCTTTTTCTGTTTGATCTTCCCCTATATTCCTCTAGACAACCAGGGGGGTTCTAGATTTGGCAGTACCACTCTTATTTTTGTAGGGTATATGTCTACATTGTACAATTAGGATCTCGCTTTTTAGTGCTTCCCACTGGCTTTCCACTTTTATCCTCCAGCAGTGCTGTCCAGTCCACCTCAGCCAAAGTCCCTTCTCATTTCTGCAAAATTTGTCTTCCCCCAGTTCAAGACTTTTACTCCTGCCTTATCTCTGTCCTTCTCTATGGTAATGCTAAATCTAACTGAATTGTGATCACTGTCCCTGATATGGTCACCAACTGTCACTTCACCTACTTGCCCTTTTTCATTCCTCAAGACTAGGTCTAGAATTACATCTCTTGTTGGGTTTGTCACTAATTGGTTGAAAAAATTTTCCTGGACACACTGCGTGAATTTTTTTCCCTCAGTGTCCCTTCATGGGATGTGAGTGTCTCTGGCAAGGCCAACATTTATTGTTCATCTCTCATTGCCCTTGAAAATGTGGTGGTGAGCCACTTCTTTGAATCGCTGTAGTCAAGTGGTATAGGTACACTCATAGTGCTCTTAAAGAGGGAGTTCCAGGATTTTGATCCAGCGATAGTGAAGGAGCAGCAATGTAGTTCCATGTCAGGATGCTGCATGACTTGGAAAGGAAATTGCAGGTGGTGGTAATCCCTTGTGTGTGTTGCCCCTGTTCTTCTGGGTGGGAGAGGTGACAGGCTTGGAAAGTGCTAAGGAACCGTGGCGAGTTGCTGCCATGAATCTTGTAGATGATACTTGCAGCTGCTACTATGTGCCGTTGGTGGAGGGAGTGAATGTTTAAGGTGGTGGATGGAGTGCCAATCAAGCAGCTTGCATTGTCCTTGTGTCAAACTGCTTTAGCATGTACATTTTCAGTTTTCATTTCTGGGCTTTTCTCTCTCGTGCATTTTCTCCATGTCTGCTGCTTCAGTTGAGAGTTTGTTTCAGTTCAGAATCCATTTAAGGTGTCCTTTTTCTTAGTTTTTCTGCATTCTTGTGAGGATAAAGGGTTTTTGATCCGGACACTGCCACCAGGAAGAATCCCGCTTCCTATACCATGAAGTAGACATCGTAGTCTTGAGTATAGTCCTTCAGTAGCACAGAACTTGAGTGTTGCTGAAAAATGAGACATGTCGAAGCTTTTCATCTAGCACTCATCAGGACACTTCGCAAAAACACCAATATAAGGGGAAAACAACATTTTATGCTGTATGTGAAGAGAGTGCTGATTTGTTGGCAAGTGGACTCTGCTTGGCAGAGGCATTGCCATGGAGAATGCAGCAGTGATGGTGACTGACAGTTAACTGTTAAGCATTGTTTGAAATTTAAACAAGGCAGCTTGACCCTGCTTGGTCAAGGCATTGTTCTGTTTAGCCAAAACAGGCGCAATGTGTGTACACATGATGTGTGTTACAATAAGTAACAGCCATTCGCTGACTCATTCCTCAGGGCAATGCCTTGATCAACTGGGGTCAAGCTGCCTAATTTAAATTTCAAACACTGCTTGGCAGTTAACTGTCAGTCACCATCACTGGTGCATTCTCCATGACAACATCTCTACCAATCAGAGTCTACTTGCCAACCAATCAGCACTCTCTTCACACAGTATAAATTGTTGTTTTCCCCTTATATTGGTATTCTTGTGAATTGTCTGGGTGTGAGGCGAAAAGCTTCAACATGTCTCTTTTTTCAGCAATAGTCTCAAGTTATATTAACAGCAAGTATTTATTAACAACTCAATTATATACAAACATACAATAGAAGGTGCAGGTGTGAAGCTGACTCCATCCTAGGTCTGTCTATGTCTGACCATCTCTGACCCTAGCTCTAGGTCATGTGCCTCCTCACATCATGTAGGAAGTACTGTACACAGTCCCACATTAACCCTGTATATAGAAGACCCTACTACTACAGCTGATGAGAAGTGTGACCTGATATTCATTTTTCTCAAACGGTGGTTGTGGGGGATGGTGGGGGTTGGAGCAGAGACGTGGGAGGTGCCGGCAGCTCATCCAGATAATGATAATGAGGCCAGAGGACCAATTTTGCGAGACCTTGGCCCACATCATTGAATCACACACTTGTCAGCGTTTTGAAAAAAGCTCACTGACCTGAAATGTTATAGAGTCATAGAGGTCTACAGCACAGAAAAAGACGCTTTGGCCCATCGAGTCTATGCCGGTCAAACAAGTACCTAACTATTCTAATCCCATTTTCCAGCACAAGGCCCATAGCCTGGGATGCCTTGGCATCGCATGTACATTTGGCATCCAAATATATCTTAAATGTTATGAGGGTTTCTGCCTCTACCACCCTTTCAGGCAATGAGTTCCAGATTCCAACCACCCTCTGGGTGAAAAAATTCTTCTTCGCATTCCCTCTAAACCTTCTGCCCCTTACCTTAAATCTATGCCCCCTTGTTATTGATCCCTACAACAAGGGGAAACCTTCCTTCCTGCCTACCCTATCTCTGCCCCTCAATTTTATACACCTATCATGTCCCCCGTCAATCTCCTCTGCTCCGGGGAAAATAACCCCAGTCTATCCAATCTCTCCTCATAACTAAAACTCTCCAGCCCAGGCAATGTCCTGGTAAATCTCCTCTGCACACTCTCTAGTGCAATCACATCCTTCCCATAACGTGAATTCCAGAACTGCACGCAATACTCCAGCTGTGGCCTAACCAGCTTGTTCTACAGTTCTAGCATAACCTCCCTGCTCTTGTATTCTATGCCTTGGCTAGTAAAGGCAAGAATCCCATATGCCTTCTGAACCGCCTTATCTACCTGTCCCGCTACCTCGAGGGACCGGTGGACATGCACACCAAGGTCCCTCTGATCCTCGGTACTTCCCAGGATCCTACCATTCATCATGTATTCCCGTGCCTTGTTTGCCCTGCCCAAGTGCATCACCTCACACTTATCCGGCTGAAATTCCATTTGCCACTGATCAGCCCATCTATATCCTCCTGTAATCTAAGGCTATCCTCCTCACTATTTACCACCCCACCAATTTTTGTGCCATCCACGAACTCACTGATCAACCCTCTTACATTCAAGTCTAAATCATTTATATATACCACAAGCAGCAAAGGACCCAACACCAATCCCTGTGGAACCCCACTGGACACAAGCATCCAGTCACAAGAACACCCCTCAACCATCACCCTCTGCTTCTCGCCACTCAGCCAATTCTGGATCCAATTGGCCAAAATACCTTGGATCCCATGGGCGCTTACCTTAGTTATTGGTCTATCATGCAGGACCTTATCAAAAGCCTTGCTGAAGTCCAAGTAGACTACGTCAAATGCATCGCACTCATCTACACACCTGGCCACTTCTTCAAAAAAATTCAACCAAGTTGGTCAGGCTTGACCTCCCCTTAACAAAACCATACTGATTGTCCTTGATTAATCCCTGCCTCTCCAAGTGTAGATTAATTCTGTCCCTTAGAATTGCTTCCAATAGTTTCCCCACCACTGAGGTTAGACTGACTCACCTGTAGTTCCCTGGTTTACCTCTTTCCCCCCTCCTTGAATAATGGTACCACATTGGCTGTCCTCCAGTCCTCTGGCACCTCTCCTGTGGCCAGAGAGGTGTTGAAAATTATTGCTAGCGCCCCTGCTATCTCCTCCCTTGCCTCACTCAACAGCCTGGGATACATTTCATCTGGGCCTGGAGATATATCTACTTTTAAGCCTGCCAGACCACTTAGAACCTCCTCCCTTTCTATGCTAATTTCTTCAATTATATCACAGTCCTTCTGCCTGATTTCCATACCCACGTCGTCCCTCTCACTTGTGAACACCAACACAAAATATTCATTTAGAACCCTACCTACATCTTCCGGCTCCACACACAAATTACCACTATAGTCCTTAATGGACCCTACTCTTTCCCTAGTTATCCTCTTACTCTTAATGTACTTGTAAAATAACTTTGGATTTTCCTTTATTTTACCTGCCAATGTTTCTTCATGTCCCCATTTTTGCTCTCCTAATTTCCTTTAAGTTCCCCCCTACACGTTCTATACTCCTCTAGGGCTTCCGCTGTTTTGAGCCCTCGGCATCTGCCATAAGCCTCTCTTTTTCTCTTTATCCAATCCTGTATATCCCTCGACATCCAGGGTTCCCTGGATTGGTCCCACCCTTTGTCTTTACTGGAATATGTTGGCCCTGTACTCTCCCTATTTCCTTCTGGAATGAGTCCCACTGCTCTGACGCAGGTTTACCTAAAAGTAGCTGCTCCTAGTCCACTCTGGCCAAATCATACCTGATCTTATTAAGATGAGCCTTCCCCCAATTTAGAACTCTGATTTCTGGCCCATCCTTGTCCTTTTCCATAACAACCTCGAATCTAACGGAATTATGATCACTATCTGCAAAATGCTCCCCCACTGATACTGCTACCACTTGCCCGGCTTCATTCCCTAAAATGAAGTCCAGGACCACCCCCTCTCTTGTAGGACCTTCTACGCACTGGCTTAAAAAGCTCTCCTGGGTGCATTTTAAGAATTCTGCTCCCTCTAAACCTATCACATTATGACTAACCCAGTTAATGTTGGGGAAGTTGAAATCCCCCACTATTACTACCCAATTGTTAATTCTCTATCTCTCCCCACGGATACTGCCTGAATTGCTGACTATTTTCAGCATTTCTGTTAGACTGTCACTGTTTACTGTTCCAAAAATCTAGACAATTGTAGTTAGTCATTGGTTTAATTCTTTTTAGTACACGCATAATGGGCTGAATGACCTCCTTCTGTTCTGCATTATTCTATGATTTTTATATTTGCAGGTTGCTCATTGGTTTATTTTGTATTTGCAGGTTGCTCTGGCTAAGGTAGAGGCAAATGAAGCAAAACAGAAAGCTCAAGTGACTCTGGATAAAGCAAATGATGCCAAAGACCGGATTAATCGCTCAAACAAAGAACTGCGCGACCTTATAAAGCAGATCCGAGACTTTCTTACACGTATGGGTAGAGCAGTAAATGGTCATAATTTTGATCTGCCATTCACAAAATGTAAAGTAGATTTATAACAACACAGCACTGTGGGGAAGTACACTTATCTCATCACAGACAAGTTAATCTTTAGAGTGACGACTGATCCAATACTGGTTCACTAATATTCCTACAGGAAAGGGAATCTGCCACCCTTACCGAGTGAATCTCACATACAAACCGTTTCTCGGCCTTGGAAAACGGTGAGACCGATGGTTCCTCTGTGGAGGCCAATCTGAGCCAAGGGCATGGTACTGTGGGTGGGTCAGCTGCTCAGGGCGGGAGGAAGTAGTGTGGAAGGACAATAGTGGTAGGGGATTCTTTAGTGAGGGGAGTAGACAGGCGTTTCTGCGGCCGTAGACGTGACTCCAGAATGGTATGTTGCCTCCTGGGTGCCAGGGTCAAGGATGTCACTGAACGGCTGCAGGACATTCTGAAGGGGAAGGGTGAATAGCCAATGATTGTGGTCCATGTTGGGACCAAAGACGTAGGAAGAAAGAGAAATGAAGTCCTGCAAGCAGGCTTTAGGGAGTTAAGTAGGAAATTGAAAAGTAGTACTTCAAAGGGAGTAATCTCCAGATTACTCTTGGCACCTCACAGTAGTGAGTAGAGGTGCAGAAGGATAGAGCACATGAATGCGTGGCTGGAGAGATGGTGCAGGAGGGAGGGCTTCAGATTCCTGGGACATTGGGATTGTTTCTGGGGGAGTGGGATCTGTACAAATTTGAATGGGTTACATCTGAACAGGACCAGGGCCAACATCTTTGCAGGGAGGCTTGCCAATGCTGCTGGGGTTGATTTAAACTAAATTGGTGGGGGGATGGGATCCTGAAAAGTAGTTCAGAGGGAGAGAAGCTGAGATGGAATTAGAAGTTAAAACGCTAGTAAGTGAGTCTGGAAGGTGGAGGAAACATAGGCTAAATAAGAAAGTAGTGAGTTTAGCAAGATTTAATGGAGTATATTTTAATGCAAGGAGCCTGAGGAATAAGCAGAAGAGCTGAGGGCACAGATAGGCACATGGGAGTATGGCTGAGACTTGGCTAAAAGGGCAGGATTGGCAGCTCAACATTCCCGGTTATAGGGTATTCAGATGAGATAGAGAGGGGGATAGAAGAGGAGGGGGGCGTCTCAACATTGATCAAGGAATCAATTAAAGCAGTGAGCAGGGGGATGATACCTTGGAAGGATCATCAAATGAAGTCATATGGGTAGAAGTAAAAAACACAAAAGGGGAAACACACTAATGGGTGTGTATTATAGGCCCCCAAACAACTGGGGAGAGATAGAGGATCAAATATGTAATCAAATTTCAGAGAAGTGTAAGAAATGTAGGGCAGTAATAGTAGGGGATTTTAACTACCCAAATATTAACTGGGATAGTTTTAGTGTGCAAAGTAGACAGGGAGTAAAATTCTTAAGTTGCATCCAGGAGAACTTTTTTTTAGCCAGTACGCAGAAAGCCCAACAAAGGAGGGGGCAATTCTGGACCTAATATTTCGGAAATAAGCCTGGGCAGGTGGAAGGCGTATCAGTAGGGGAACATTATGGAGATTGTGATTATAACTCAGTTAGATTTAGGATAGTTATGGAAAAGGATAAGTTTGGGCTGGGAATAAAAGTTCTAAACTGAGGAAAGACTAATTTTACTAAGATGAGATGCGATTTGGCCTAAGTGGACTGGGAGCAGCTACTTACAGAAATTGTGTCAGAGCAGTGGGAGGCATTCAAGGAGGAAGTAGCGAGAGTACAGGGCAAATAACTTGGTCCCCTTCTTTATCTTTACAGGAACATATTTGCCCTGTACTCTCTCTATTTCCTCCCTGAATGCCTCCCACTGCCCTGACACAATTTCATCTGTAAGTAGCTGCTCCTAGTCCACTTGGGCCAAATTGCATCTCATCTTAGTAAAATTAGTAATGTATTATTGCTGTGGGACAGTCTTGTTGAAGGTCGGTTGGCGCAGTTGGTTGGTGGGGGTAGTGGGGAAGGGGTGAGCAGTATGCCCCCATCCCTCTAAAATTCAGCCTGTAAAGTAACTGAGGTTAATGCCTTATGTTATTTTCACCCATAACTGTACAGAGGAGGGGGCAGACCCTGACAGCATTGAGATGGTGGCCACTCGAGTTCTGGAGCTCTCGATCCCTGCCTCCCCTCAGCAAATCCGCTACCTTGCCGAAGAGATCAAAGACAAGGTCAGCAGTTTGTCTAATGTTGACACCATCTTGGATCAGACCGCAGATGATGTGAGGAAAGCAGAACATCTCCTACTGGATGCAAGAAGGGCAAGGTACTTTGATGGTAGTGGCAGCTTCTGCCACATGTGGTGTATCTACTTGTTTCAACACAACTTGGGGAAAACAACTACAGTTTTACTGGAATTGGTTTCTAATTACTGTCCCTGTGTTGCAGTAGGTGCATGGTCTTGCTCTCCTTTTCTTTCTGTATCACACACATGCACATACGATTGTGCAAACACATCAATGTGTCCATGCACTTATGGGCATACACACCTGCACACACTCAAACATTCACACACACTTTCATACACTTGTGAATATAAATTCTCCCATACATTAAACATAGAAACATGGAAACCAGGAGCAGGAGTTGGCCATTCGGCCCTTCGAGCCTGCTCTGCCATTCATTATGATCATGGCTGATCATCCAACTCAATAGCCTGTTCCCACTTTCTCCCCATATCCTTTGATCCCTTCCGCCCCAAGAGCTAAATCTAACTCCTTCTGGAAAACATACAATGTTTTGGCCTCAACTACTTTCTGTGGTAACGAATTCCACAGCTTCAGCACTCTCTGGGTGAAGAAATTTCTCCTTATCTCAGTCCTAAATGGTCTACCCCGTATCTTCAGATTGTGACTCCTGGTTCTGGACTCCCCCACCAATTGGGAACATCCTTCCTGCATCTACTCTGTCTAGTCCTGTTAGAATTTTATAGGTTTCTATGAGATCCCCCCTCATTCTTCTGAACTCCAGCAAATATAATCCTAACCGACTCAATCTCTCCTCATGCGTCAGTCCCACCATCCCAGGAATCAATCTGGTAAACCTTTGCTGCACTCCCTCTATAGCAAGGACATCCTTCCTCAGATAAGGAGACCAAAGCTGCACACAATATTCCAGGTGTGGTCTCACCAAGGCCCTGTATAATTGCAGCAAGCTATCCCTGCTCCTGTACTTGAATCCTCTCACTATGAAGGCCAACATACCATTTGCCTTCTTTACCACCTGCTGCACCTGCATGCTTACCTTCAGCGGCTGGTGTATGAGGACACCCAGGTCTCGTTGTACATTCCTCTCTCTCAATTTATAGCCATTCAGATAATAACCTGCCTTCCTG
The DNA here is from genome assembly GCF_964194155.1 of Cetorhinus maximus. Classification (NCBI taxonomy): domain Eukaryota; kingdom Metazoa; phylum Chordata; class Chondrichthyes; order Lamniformes; family Cetorhinidae; genus Cetorhinus; species Cetorhinus maximus. The sequence goes on along the minus strand of NC_135884.1, from coordinate 2,057,072 downwards.
TTTTTGCTGCCAAAGTGGTAACCTCACATTTATACACATTATACTGCATCTGCCATGCATTTGCCCACTCACTCAGCTTTTCCAAATCACACTGAAGCATCTCTGCCTCCTCCTCACAGCTCACCCTCCCACCCAGCTTTGTGTCATCTGCAAATTTGGAGATATTACATTTAGTTCCCTCATCTGAATCATTAATATATATTGTGAATAGCTGGGGTCCCAGCACCGATCCCTGCGGTACCCCACTAGTCACTGCCTGCCATTCGGAAAAAGACCCATTTATTCCTACTCTTTGTTTCCTGTCTGCCAACCAGTTTTCTATCCATCTCAATACATTACCCCCAATCCCATGTGCTTCAATTTTACACGCTAATCTCTTACGTGGGACTTTGTCGAAAGCCTTCTGAAAGTCCAAATAAAACGCATCCACTGGCTTCCCCTCATCAACTCTACTAGTTACATCCTCAAAAAATTCCAGTAGATTTGTCAAGCATGATTTCCCTTTCATAAATCCGTGCTGACTCTGTCCGATTCTGCCACTGTTTTTCAAGTGCTCAGCTATTAAATCTTTTTATAATGGACTCTAGAATTTTCCCCACTACCAACATCAGACTGACTGGTCTATAATCCCCTATTTTCTCTCTACCTCCCTTTTTAAATAGTGGGGTTACATTAGCTACCCTCCAATCTGTAGGAACTGTTCCAGAGTCTATAGAATTTCAGAAGATGACCACCAATGCATCCACTATTTCTAGGGCCATTTCCTTAAGTACTCTGGGATGTAGATTATCAGGCCCCGGGGATTTATCGGCCTTCAATCCCATCAATTTTCCTAACACCTTTTCCCTACTAATACTGATTTGTTTCAGCTCCCCCTTTCACTAAACCCTGTGTTCCCCAACATTTCTGGTATGTTATTTCTGTCCTCCTTTGTGAAGACAGAACCAAAGTATGTATTTAGTTGGTCAGCCATTTCTTTGTTCCCCATTATAAATTCCCCTGTTTCTGACTGTAAGGGATCTACATTTGTCTTCTTCAATATTTTCTCTTCACATACTTATGGAAACTTTTGCAGTCAGTTTTTATGTTCCCTGCAAGCTTACTCTCATACTCTATTTTCCCCTTCTTAATCAATCCCTTGGTCCTCCTTTGCTGAATTCTAAACTGCTCCCAATCCTCAGGTTCTTTGTTTTTTCTGGCCAATTTGTATGCCTGTTCCTTGGATCTAATAATACTATCTCTAATTTTCCTCGTTAGCCATGGTTTCCTGTTTTGGTTTTGCTCCAGACAGGAATAAACAATTGTTGAGTTCACCCATGTGCTCTTTGAATGTTTGCCATTGCCTGTCCACCATAATCCCTTTAAGTAACGTTTCCCAATCCATCATAGCCAACCCGCGTCTCATACCATCGTAGTTTCCTTTATTAAGATTCAGGATCCTAGTCTCAGGATCAACTACATTCACACATACTGTGGTGAGAGTTCATGCCCTTGACCTCAGGGCAGTATTTGACTCAATGTGGTATCAAAGCGCCCTAGTACAATTGAAGTCAATGGGAATCGGGGTGGAAAACGCCCGACTGGCTGGAATCATACCTACTACAAAGGAAAATGGCTATGGCTGTTGGAGGCTAATCATCTCAGTCCCGGGACTTTGCTGTGCTGCAGGAGTTCCTCAGGGCAGTTTCCAAGACCAAACAATTGTTAGTTACTTTATCAGTGACCTTCCCTCCATCATACTATGATTGCATAGTATTCAGTTCTATTCACAACTCCTCAGATAATAAAGTAGTTTATTCCCCTATGCAACAGGATCTGGGCAACTTTCAGGCTTGTGCTGATAAGTGGCAAGTTACATTCATACCACACAAGTGCCAGGCAATGACCATCTCCAACAAGAAAGAGTCTAACTGGCTCCAAAGGTATTCAATGGTATTGCCTTCACCAAATTCCCGACTTTCAACATCCTGGGGGTCACAATTAGCCAGAAACTTAACTGGACCAGCTATATAAATACTGTGGTTACAAGAGTAGATAAAAGGTTGGGTACACTGCATATGAACATACAAATTAGGAGCAAGAGTAGGCTATTCAGCTCTTCAAGCCTGCTCCTCCATTCAATAGCTGATCTGATTGTGGCCTCAATGCCACTTTGCTGGTAACCCCCTATACCCTTTGACTCCCTCGTCAGTCAAGAATCTATTTACCTCTGCTTTAAAAATATTCAATGACCCTGCCTCTACCACTCACTGCGGAAGAGAGTTACACAGACTCTCAATCCTCAAAAAAATTTCTCCTCATCTCAGTTTTAAATGGCAGGCCCCTTATTTTTAAACTGTGTCCCCTAGTTCTCATCTCTCCCACAAGGGAAAACATCCTCTCAGCAACCATCCTGTCAAGTGCCCTCAGGATCTTATATATTTCAATAAGATCATTTCTCAATCTTCTAATCTCCAATGGATACAGGCCCATCCTTTACTCATAAGATGCAGCATTTCAGTTAAACAGAAAGGCAAATATTAAAGGGTATAGCAAAAGAGCAAGAAAATTGGACAAGAGTTCTGTAGGCCAAAATGGTTTGTCTCTTGAAGGTGATAAATTATAAATCCCATTGTAACAGGTTTTTGCTCCAATTAAGTCACCATAATCAGATGGTGATGATCCTGACAATGTTGAAAGAATTATGGTCACATAATTAAACCTCCTACAAAGGACATGAGCAAGTCCCTGGGGTAAATGTTTATCTACCTTTATCAGCAAAAATTGAATCTCAGTATGATTCCTACCATATAATAGGAAATGGCAATCTAAAAATCAACCTCACAGTATCGTTAAACTATTCAAATTCCTGGAGGTTCCCTGCAGCTGATATTCTACATCAACTTGGCAATTTAAGTAACTGCAGCAAGACAGAAGTACTCATGTAGCCATCTTCAAAGCAAACATTTTTATACCTTTTAGACACAACTTACTGTGTACAAAAGAGGCAGTTTGGCACGTTGAATCTATGTCGGCCCTTGGAAAGGGCTATCCAAATAATCCCACTGTTCTATGTTCTGCAACTGTAGTTTTCCTTTTACTGCCCCTCCATTTCAGGCATATTTGAGAGTTTTGCTCTCTTCGGTTGTACCTATTTGGCTCTGTTGGCTTTATCCCGTGCCATTGTAGCAGTTTCTGCTGCCTGCAATGCCACCAGGCTATTGTTGGCTCATTTCATTTTCAGTGTATTAAAGGGAGGACTAGTAGTTGGAGTGAGTAGGATTTAAAATTGCCATATTTGGAGAAACCTGACTGGAGTATTAAAACTCTGGTTTCATAATTAGCCTTTAAAACACCTTGATATTAAACATTTATTTCTCCTCTCACCTTAAGATTAATTCTGTTGGTGTGCAGGCACTACCCCACAACATAACTATTCAAATACAGGCTAGATAGCAAGCTTTGGCTTATTATCCAGTTATTGCCAAGCTATATACAATCTTCATTGGATGAGAGATAGGAATTACACTGGGTGCCATGGCAGATAGCCCCCTCTGAAACCCAGTATACCAAGTACCATTATAAGCACCCCTACCAATACACTGCCTGAAATCAGTTTGATCCATTTGATTTTGGTCTTCATTGTAGAAACTTGCTGAGCCATAGGGCTGCATCTTACCCATATCAGGCGGGCTGAGCGGGAGCAGGCAGGCAGACGCGGAGCCAATTGCCGCCTATGATTGGCTGTGCACCGCCATTTTACATGTGCGGGCCAATTAAGGCCTGCCCAGCGTAACGCACGGCCGGTAGCGCTGAGCGCTACCTGTGTAGGGGAAGGGAGAGAGAGTCGGGGCCTGCGCATGTGCATGAAAGAGCGCAAAAATCTCCAAGGCACAGATCTGCCTCAGGGAGCTTAAGTTGATAGTAATACTTTTTAAATAAAGGAGGAAAAACAATATTTAAACATGTCCCATCTTGTAACAGTGTCACATGAGCTGGGACATGTTTGTGAATTTTGCAAAATTTAATTAAATATTTTAAAAAACCTGAAGGAAACCTCATCCCGCCCGTGGATGCGGTATCCTGAAAAACACGAAGACCACTTGGGATCTTTGCCTTAATATATTTAGTTGCTAAAAACTTTAATTGGATTTTTAATGACCTTAATAGGCCATAAACAGTTTGGTGGGCGTGCACCCGCTGAACGAAATATCTAAATAACGTGCAATGACGTTGGGACGCATGCCTGACGTCATCGCGCGTCATTTTGTGTGTTGGGCCCACCCCTGCATGCCGATGGCAGTGTTCTGGCCATAGGGAAAATAACTCCATAGTGTATGAAATTTATCAGCTTTGTTTTTTTTTGAACAGTTTAACTTTGTGAGAAGTAAACATCAGGACAATTCCATAGGACAAATTTATTAACAATTGAAGTAGGAAATTTTGTTCCAGACATCCTTTTTATAAATTTGATAAGGAAATATCATTTTATCTATTAAAGAAAACATACCATGGCAAACACATCATGATCCTCCACATGTTCTCTCTCATTTTTTGTAACTCACCTCCTGACTCCCCAAAGCCTGTCCATCATCTACGAGGCACAAGTCAGGAGTGTGATGGAATACTCCCCACTTGCAGCTCCAACAACACTCAAGAAGCTCGACACCATCTAGGACAAAATAGGCATAACCAATCTGCTACCTTAAACATTCACTCCCTCCACCACTCCAGTACACAGTGGCAACAGTGTGTGCCATCTACAAGATGCACTGCAGCAACCTGCCAAGGTTTCTTCAACAGCACCTTCCAAACCCATGATGTCTGCCACCTAGAAGGAAAAGCAGCAGGTGCATGAGACTACCACTTTCAAATTCCCCTCCACATCACACACATTCCAGATTTGGAAATATATGATCATTCCTTCACCATCGCTGGGTTAAAATCCTAGAACACCCTACCTTATAGCCCTATGGGTGTGCCTTCACCACACAGACAGCAATGGTTGAAGGAGGCAACTCACCACCATCTTCGAGGGCAGTTAAAAGTAGGGAATAAATGCTGGCCTTGCCAGCAATGCCCATTTCCCATTCATGAAAAATACACACACATGAACATTCTCTCTTACATATTCATACACACAGACCAACTCATTAAATCACACATACAGCATGTGTATGAGTGAGCATGATTGTATGTCTGCCTCTTTCGGTCTCACTTTCACATGTCCTCCCTCTGTACTTTGTTACAATGCTGGCACTGGTCTCTGATCTGATAAAAAGCTAGACCCCAGCTTTGTTCATTTGCCAGGGACTTTAAATGCATTTTTATTTTTCTTTAACTGTGAAGGAGCCGTGCAGAAAATGTTAAAAACACAGCCGAGGCGGTGAAGCAAGCCCTGGAGGAGGCTAGCCAAGCTCAGCATGCTGCGCAAAGTGCAATCAGCCGTGCAAAGGGAGACATAGAAGAGACTGATCAGACATTGAATGGGGTAAGACAGGGATGTTCAAACATAGATTCTTTACCCACTAATTATCTCTCTTCTCTGATTTGCAGCATGAAACATAGGAATAGGAGGCCATTCATCCCCTCAAGCCTAGGAGCAGGAGGCCATTCATCTCCTCAAGTCTGTTCCATAGGAACAGGAGGAGGCCATTCAGCCCCTCAAGCCTGTTCTATAGGAGCAGAAGGATGCCATTCATCCTTTTAAACCTGTTCCATAGGAACAAGAGGAGGCTATTCAGTTCCTCAAGGCTGTTTCATCATTTTGACATGTTTGCTCCATGTCCCTTAGTACCTTTACCCAATCCATCAATCTTGGTCTTTTAAGTTTTCAATTGACGCTCTAGCATCTACAGCCTTTTGAGGAGTTCCAGATTTCCACCACCCATTGTGTGATACACTGTTTCCTGTTTTCACTCCTAACTGTTATTTTAAGATTCTGCTTCATTATTGCACTGTACCCCTCTTCATCCAAGTCATTTATTTCAAATTATTTGATCATTCAATTTTTTTTTAAAGTGCTGATGGTATAATGGCTACCTTCAAGTCCTATTGTTATTATTATTAAACCTCATAGTGTCTGCTGCTCCATTAATTAATTAATTGTACCAACTTAGCTGTGTCATGATGATCACCAGTATCCTTTTTTGTGTCATCTGATGAGTTAAGGAACATTATAACCCACCCGGTCCTGGTTCCAGTGATAGTAAATGCTCTGCCTTTCTTTATTTTTACAGATACGCAGTGAAACAGTCAGTGCGGAGAGAGAGCTGATGAAGGCCATGGACAGATTGACACAGCTGAACAACAGAATTGATGCACTGAAAATGAAACGAGCCAATAATAGCCTGGTGGCATCGCGGGCAGAAGAAACTGCTACAATGGCACGGGATAAAGCCAACGAGGCCAAACAGGTACAACCGAAGAGAGCAAAACTCGCAAACATACATGGAGATGGAGGGGCAGTAAAAGGAAAACTACAGTTGCAGAAAGTGCAGAGCAGTGGGATTATTTGGATAGCTCTTTCCAAGAGCCGACATAGGTTCAACATGCCAAACCACCTCTTTCTGTTCTGTATGTTCCTATGACCTGGTCGGAAGAGCAGGTTAAAACTGTAGCCTGAGAGAAGAGAATGGGATGTCAGTGGGCGAGTACCCTGATGATTTTAAAATAAAAATAACTAATAACCAATAGACTGCATTTCCAGCATCTTGTTTCATTTTTTTTTAAATTGAAGAAAACACACTGAGACTGATTTTCAGTTCAGCTGTCAATTTTTCCCACAACCCTGCCAATGTACTATCTTAGACATTAGAGTCCCATTGGAAATGTGATGAGCCATCACTTTGGGAGAGAAATGAGGACTTGAGCTGAAACTGATTTTGACTTTCTGTTCATTGTGGTATTAAAGCTGATTGGGTGTACACTGAATATGTGTGATAATGTAAGACAGGTGATCACAAATCATCTCTCCTGACTGGTTACAATAGAATTAAAATGAAGAGCAATGTAAAATGGGCTGCTGCCTCACTGTCACCTGTTTCACATTAGCATACAAAGACAATTCATTCTGTATATCTGCAAAGGGACAGAGCAAGTGTTCAGTCATGAGGCTCTGGTTACCATGAGGTGTAGGGCAGGCTAGATGGACCAGCTGGTCTCTTCCTGCTCATCAGGTTCACATGTTCATATATGGTTACCTTTTTTTGCTTCCAGATGTTGGAGGGACAGCTCTCAGACAAATATAAAATTGTGCACGGTCTTATAGACCGAAAGAGTGGCACGGTTTTCGATGCTAAACACAAAGCAGAGAGCCTTCGGGATGAAGCCAAGCAGCTCCTGAGAGATGCACAAGACAAGCTGGAGAGGTTGAACGGTGAGATGCTGCCAAGTAGCACAAGTAAAATTTACAAAGCCAGATTGGCCAAGATATGTGTGCGTGGTATTTCTTAGGCCAAGGTATGTGTGCGTGGTATTTCTTTGGCCAAGGTATGTGTGCGTGGTATTTCTTTGGCCAAGGTATGTGTGCGTGGTATTTCTTTGGCCAAGGTATGTGTGCGTGGTATTTCTTTGGCCAAGGTATGTGTGCGTGGTATTTCTTTGGCCAAGGTATGTGTGCGTGGTATTTCTTTGGCCAAGGTATGTGTGCGTGGTATTTCTTAGGCCAAGGTATGTGTGCGTGGTATTTCTTAGGCCAAGGTATGTGTGCGTGGTATTTCTTAGGCCAAGGTATGTGTGCGTGGTATTTCTTAGGCCAAGGTATGTGTGCGTGGTATTTCTTAGGCCAAGGTATGTGTGCGTGGTATTTCTTAGGCCAAGGTATGTGTGCGTGGTATTTCTTAGGCCAAGGTATGTGTGCGTGGTATTTCTTAGGCCAAGGTATGTGTGCGTGGTATTTCTTAGGCCAAGGTATGTGTGCGTGGTATTTCTTAGGCCAAGGTATGTGTGCGTGGTATTTCTTAGGCCAAGGTATGTGTGCGTGGTATTTCTTAGGCCAAGGTATGTGTGCGTGGTATTTCTTAGGCCAAGGTATGTGTGCGTGGTATTTCTTAGGCCAAGGTATGTGTGCGTGGTATTTCTTAGGCCAAGGTATGTGTGCGTGGTATTTCTTAGGCCAAGGTATGTGTGCGTGGTATTTCTTAGGCCAAGGTATGTGTGCGTGGTATTTCTTAGGCCAAGGTATGTGTGCGTGGTATTTCTTAGGCCAAGGTATGTGTGCGTGGTATTTCTTAGGCCAAGGTATGTGTGCGTGGTATTTCTTAGGCCAAGGTATGTGTGCGTGGTATTTCTTAGGCCAAGGTATGTGTGCGTGGTATTTCTTAGGCCAAGGTATGTGTGCGTGGTATTTCTTAGGCCAAGGTATGTGTGCGTGGTATTTCTTAGGCCAAGGTATGTGTGCGTGGTATTTCTTAGGCCAAGGTATGTGTGCGTGGTATTTCTTAGGCCAAGGTATGTGTGCGTGGTATTTCTTAGGCCAAGGTATGTGTGCGTGGTATTTCTTAGGCCAAGGTATGTGTGCGTGGTATTTCTTAGGCCAAGGTATGTGTGCGTGGTATTTCTTAGGCCAAGGTATGTGTGCGTGGTATTTCTTAGGCCAAGGTATGTGTGCGTGGTATTTCTTAGGCCAAGGTATGTGTGCGTGGTATTTCTTAGGCCAAGGTATGTGTGCGTGGTATTTCTTAGGCCAAGGTATGTGTGCGTGGTATTTCTTAGGCCAAGGTATGTGTGCGTGGTATTTCTTAGGCCAAGGTATGTGTGCGTGGTATTTCTTAGGCCAAGGTATGTGTGCGTGGTATTTCTTAGGCCAAGGTATGTGTGCGTGGTATTTCTTAGGCCAAGGTATGTGTGCGTGGTATTTCTTAGGCCAAGGTATGTGTGCGTGGTATTTCTTAGGCCAAGGTATGTGTGCGTGGTATTTCTTAGGCCAAGGTATGTGTGCGTGGTATTTCTTAGGCCAAGGTATGTGTGCGTGGTATTTCTTAGGCCAAGGTATGTGTGCGTGGTATTTCTTAGGCCAAGGTATGTGTGCGTGGTATTTCTTAGGCCAAGGTATGTGTGCGTGGTATTTCTTAGGCCAAGGTATGTGTGCGTGGTATTTCTTAGGCCAAGGTATGTGTGCGTGGTATTTCTTAGGCCAAGGTATGTGTGCGTGGTATTTCTTAGGCCAAGGTATGTGTGCGTGGTATTTCTTAGGCCAAGGTATGTGTGCGTGGTATTTCTTAGGCCAAGGTATGTGTGCGTGGTATTTCTTAGGCCAAGGTATGTGTGCGTGGTATTTCTTAGGCCAAGGTATGTGTGCGTGGTATTTCTTAGGCCAAGGTATGTGTGCGTGGTATTTCTTAGGCCAAGGTATGTGTGCGTGGTATTTCTTAGGCCAAGGTATGTGTGCGTGGTATTTCTTAGGCCAAGGTATGTGTGCGTGGTATTTCTTAGGCCAAGGTATGTGTGCGTGGTATTTCTTAGGCCAAGGTATGTGTGCGTGGTATTTCTTAGGCCAAGGTATGTGTGCGTGGTATTTCTTAGGCCAAGGTATGTGTGCGTGGTATTTCTTAGGCCAAGGTATGTGTGCGTGGTATTTCTTAGGCCAAGGTATGTGTGCGTGGTATTTCTTAGGCCAAGGTATGTGTGCGTGGTATTTCTTAGGCCAAGGTATGTGTGCGTGGTATTTCTTAGGCCAAGGTATGTGTGCGTGGTATTTCTTAGGCCAAGGTATGTGTGCGTGGTATTTCTTAGGCCAAGGTATGTGTGCGTGGTATTTCTTAGGCCAAGGTATGTGTGCGTGGTATTTCTTAGGCCAAGGTATGTGTGCGTGGTATTTCTTAGGCCAAGGTATGTGTGCGTGGTATTTCTTAGGCCAAGGTATGTGTGCGTGGTATTTCTTAGGCCAAGGTATGTGTGCGTGGTATTTCTTAGGCCAAGGTATGTGTGCGTGGTATTTCTTAGGCCAAGGTATGTGTGCGTGGTATTTCTTAGGCCAAGGTATGTGTGCGTGGTATTTCTTAGGCCAAGGTATGTGTGCGTGGTATTTCTTAGGCCAAGGTATGTGTGCGTGGTATTTCTTAGGCCAAGGTATGTGTGCGTGGTATTTCTTAGGCCAAGGTATGTGTGCGTGGTATTTCTTAGGCCAAGGTATGTGTGCGTGGTATTTCTTAGGCCAAGGTATGTGTGCGTGGTATTTCTTAGGCCAAGGTATGTGTGCGTGGTATTTCTTAGGCCAAGGTATGTGTGCGTGGTATTTCTTAGGCCAAGGTATGTGTGCGTGGTATTTCTTAGGCCAAGGTATGTGTGCGTGGTATTTCTTAGGCCAAGGTATGTGTGCGTGGTATTTCTTAGGCCAAGGTATGTGTGCGTGGTATTTCTTAGGCCAAGGTATGTGTGCGTGGTATTTCTTAGGCCAAGGTATGTGTGCGTGGTATTTCTTAGGCCAAGGTATGTGTGCGTGGTATTTCTTAGGCCAAGGTATGTGTGCGTGGTATTTCTTAGGCCAAGGTATGTGTGCGTGGTATTTCTTAGGCCAAGGTATGTGTGCGTGGTATTTCTTAGGCCAAGGTATGTGTGCGTGGTATTTCTTAGGCCAAGGTATGTGTGCGTGGTATTTCTTAGGCCAAGGTATGTGTGCGTGGTATTTCTTAGGCCAAGGTATGTGTGCGTGGTATTTCTTAGGCCAAGGTATGTGTGCGTGGTATTTCTTAGGCCAAGGTATGTGTGCGTGGTATTTCTTAGGCCAAGGTATGTGTGCGTGGTATTTCTTAGGCCAAGGTATGTGTGCGTGGTATTTCTTAGGCCAAGGTATGTGTGCGTGGTATTTCTTAGGCCAAGGTATGTGTGCGTGGTATTTCTTAGGCCAAGGTATGTGTGCGTGGTATTTCTTAGGCCAAGGTATGTGTGCGTGGTATTTCTTAGGCCAAGGTATGTGTGCGTGGTATTTCTTAGGCCAAGGTATGTGTGCGTGGTATTTCTTAGGCCAAGGTATGTGTGCGTGGTATTTCTTAGGCCAAGGTATGTGTGCGTGGTATTTCTTAGGCCAAGGTATGTGTGCGTGGTATTTCTTAGGCCAAGGTATGTGTGCGTGGTATTTCTTAGGCCAAGGTATGTGTGCGTGGTATTTCTTAGGCCAAGGTATGTGTGCGTGGTATTTCTTAGGCCAAGGTATGTGTGCGTGGTATTTCTTAGGCCAAGGTATGTGTGCGTGGTATTTCTTAGGCCAAGGTATGTGTGCGTGGTATTTCTTAGGCCAAGGTATGTGTGCGTGGTATTTCTTAGGCCAAGGTATGTGTGCGTGGTATTTCTTAGGCCAAGGTATGTGTGCGTGGTATTTCTTAGGCCAAGGTATGTGTGCGTGGTATTTCTTAGGCCAAGGTATGTGTGCGTGGTATTTCTTAGGCCAAGGTATGTGTGCGTGGTATTTCTTAGGCCAAGGTATGTGTGCGTGGTATTTCTTAGGCCAAGGTATGTGTGCGTGGTATTTCTTAGGCCAAGGTATGTGTGCGTGGTATTTCTTAGGCCAAGGTATGTGTGCGTGGTATTTCTTAGGCCAAGGTATGTGTGCGTGGTATTTCTTAGGCCAAGGTATGTGTGCGTGGTATTTCTTAGGCCAAGGTATGTGTGCGTGGTATTTCTTAGGCCAAGGTATGTGTGCGTGGTATTTCTTAGGCCAAGGTATGTGTGCGTGGTATTTCTTAGGCCAAGGTATGTGTGCGTGGTATTTCTTAGGCCAAGGTATGTGTGCGTGGTATTTCTTAGGCCAAGGTATGTGTGCGTGGTATTTCTTAGGCCAAGGTATGTGTGCGTGGTATTTCTTAGGCCAAGGTATGTGTGCGTGGTATTTCTTAGGCCAAGGTATGTGTGCGTGGTATTTCTTAGGCCAAGGTATGTGTGCGTGGTATTTCTTAGGCCAAGGTATGTGTGCGTGGTATTTCTTAGGCCAAGGTATGTGTGCGTGGTATTTCTTAGGCCAAGGTATGTGTGCGTGGTATTTCTTAGGCCAAGGTATGTGTGCGTGGTATTTCTTAGGCCAAGGTATGTGTGCGTGGTATTTCTTAGGCCAAGGTATGTGTGCGTGGTATTTCTTAGGCCAAGGTATGTGTGCGTGGTATTTCTTAGGCCAAGGTATGTGTGCGTGGTATTTCTTAGGCCAAGGTATGTGTGCGTGGTATTTCTTAGGCCAAGGTATGTGTGCGTGGTATTTCTTAGGCCAAGGTATGTGTGCGTGGTATTTCTTAGGCCAAGGTATGTGTGCGTGGTATTTCTTAGGCCAAGGTATGTGTGCGTGGTATTTCTTAGGCCAAGGTATGTGTGCGTGGTATTTCTTAGGCCAAGGTATGTGTGCGTGGTATTTCTTAGGCCAAGGTATGTGTGCGTGGTATTTCTTAGGCCAAGGTATGTGTGCGTGGTATTTCTTAGGCCAAGGTATGTGTGCGTGGTATTTCTTAGGCCAAGGTATGTGTGCGTGGTATTTCTTAGGCCAAGGTATGTGTGCGTGGTATTTCTTAGGCCAAGGTATGTGTGCGTGGTATTTCTTAGGCCAAGGTATGTGTGCGTGGTATTTCTTAGGCCAAGGTATGTGTGCGTGGTATTTCTTAGGCCAAGGTATGTGTGCGTGGTATTTCTTAGGCCAAGGTATGTGTGCGTGGTATTTCTTAGGCCAAGGTATGTGTGCGTGGTATTTCTTAGGCCAAGGTATGTGTGCGTGGTATTTCTTAGGCCAAGGTATGTGTGCGTGGTATTTCTTAGGCCAAGGTATGTGTGCGTGGTATTTCTTAGGCCAAGGTATGTGTGCGTGGTATTTCTTAGGCCAAGGTATGTGTGCGTGGTATTTCTTAGGCCAAGGTATGTGTGCGTGGTATTTCTTAGGCCAAGGTATGTGTGCGTGGTATTTCTTAGGCCAAGGTATGTGTGCGTGGTATTTCTTAGGCCAAGGTATGTGTGCGTGGTATTTCTTAGGCCAAGGTATGTGTGCGTGGTATTTCTTAGGCCAAGGTATGTGTGCGTGGTATTTCTTAGGCCAAGGTATGTGTGCGTGGTATTTCTTAGGCCAAGGTATGTGTGCGTGGTATTTCTTAGGCCAAGGTATGTGTGCGTGGTATTTCTTAGGCCAAGGTATGTGTGCGTGGTATTTCTTAGGCCAAGGTATGTGTGCGTGGTATTTCTTAGGCCAAGGTATGTGTGCGTGGTATTTCTTAGGCCAAGGTATGTGTGCGTGGTATTTCTTAGGCCAAGGTATGTGTGCGTGGTATTTCTTAGGCCAAGGTATGTGTGCGTGGTATTTCTTAGGCCAAGGTATGTGTGCGTGGTATTTCTTAGGCCAAGGTATGTGTGCGTGGTATTTCTTAGGCCAAGGTATGTGTGCGTGGTATTTCTTAGGCCAAGGTATGTGTGCGTGGTATTTCTTAGGCCAAGGTATGTGTGCGTGGTATTTCTTAGGCCAAGGTATGTGTGCGTGGTATTTCTTAGGCCAAGGTATGTGTGCGTGGTATTTCTTAGGCCAAGGTATGTGTGCGTGGTATTTCTTAGGCCAAGGTATGTGTGCGTGGTATTTCTTAGGCCAAGGTATGTGTGCGTGGTATTTCTTAGGCCAAGGTATGTGTGCGTGGTATTTCTTAGGCCAAGGTATGTGTGCGTGGTATTTCTTAGGCCAAGGTATGTGTGCGTGGTATTTCTTAGGCCAAGGTATGTGTGCGTGGTATTTCTTAGGCCAAGGTATGTGTGCGTGGTATTTCTTAGGCCAAGGTATGTGTGCGTGGTATTTCTTAGGCCAAGGTATGTGTGCGTGGTATTTCTTAGGCCAAGGTATGTGTGCGTGGTATTTCTTAGGCCAAGGTATGTGTGCGTGGTATTTCTTAGGCCAAGGTATGTGTGCGTGGTATTTCTTAGGCCAAGGTATGTGTGCGTGGTATTTCTTAGGCCAAGGTATGTGTGCGTGGTATTTCTTAGGCCAAGGTATGTGTGCGTGGTATTTCTTAGGCCAAGGTATGTGTGCGTGGTATTTCTTAGGCCAAGGTATGTGTGCGTGGTATTTCTTAGGCCAAGGTATGTGTGCGTGGTATTTCTTAGGCCAAGGTATGTGTGCGTGGTATTTCTTAGGCCAAGGTATGTGTGCGTGGTATTTCTTAGGCCAAGGTATGTGTGCGTGGTATTTCTTAGGCCAAGGTATGTGTGCGTGGTATTTCTTAGGCCAAGGTATGTGTGCGTGGTATTTCTTAGGCCAAGGTATGTGTGCGTGGTATTTCTTAGGCCAAGGTATGTGTGCGTGGTATTTCTTAGGCCAAGGTATGTGTGCGTGGTATTTCTTAGGCCAAGGTATGTGTGCGTGGTATTTCTTAGGCCAAGGTATGTGTGCGTGGTATTTCTTAGGCCAAGGTATGTGTGCGTGGTATTTCTTAGGCCAAGGTATGTGTGCGTGGTATTTCTTAGGCCAAGGTATGTGTGCGTGGTATTTCTTAGGCCAAGGTATGTGTGCGTGGTATTTCTTAGGCCAAGGTATGTGTGCGTGGTATTTCTTAGGCCAAGGTATGTGTGCGTGGTATTTCTTAGGCCAAGGTATGTGTGCGTGGTATTTCTTAGGCCAAGGTATGTGTGCGTGGTATTTCTTAGGCCAAGGTATGTGTGCGTGGTATTTCTTAGGCCAAGGTATGTGTGCGTGGTATTTCTTAGGCCAAGGTATGTGTGCGTGGTATTTCTTAGGCCAAGGTATGTGTGCGTGGTATTTCTTAGGCCAAGGTATGTGTGCGTGGTATTTCTTAGGCCAAGGTATGTGTGCGTGGTATTTCTTAGGCCAAGGTATGTGTGCGTGGTATTTCTTAGGCCAAGGTATGTGTGCGTGGTATTTCTTAGGCCAAGGTATGTGTGCGTGGTATTTCTTAGGCCAAGGTATGTGTGCGTGGTATTTCTTAGGCCAAGGTATGTGTGCGTGGTATTTCTTAGGCCAAGGTATGTGTGCGTGGTATTTCTTAGGCCAAGGTATGTGTGCGTGGTATTTCTTAGGCCAAGGTATGTGTGCGTGGTATTTCTTAGGCCAAGGTATGTGTGCGTGGTATTTCTTAGGCCAAGGTATGTGTGCGTGGTATTTCTTAGGCCAAGGTATGTGTGCGTGGTATTTCTTAGGCCAAGGTATGTGTGCGTGGTATTTCTTAGGCCAAGGTATGTGTGCGTGGTATTTCTTAGGCCAAGGTATGTGTGCGTGGTATTTCTTAGGCCAAGGTATGTGTGCGTGGTATTTCTTAGGCCAAGGTATGTGTGCGTGGTATTTCTTAGGCCAAGGTATGTGTGCGTGGTATTTCTTAGGCCAAGGTATGTGTGCGTGGTATTTCTTAGGCCAAGGTATGTGTGCGTGGTATTTCTTAGGCCAAGGTATGTGTGCGTGGTATTTCTTAGGCCAAGGTATGTGTGCGTGGTATTTCTTAGGCCAAGGTATGTGTGCGTGGTATTTCTTAGGCCAAGGTATGTGTGCGTGGTATTTCTTAGGCCAAGGTATGTGTGCGTGGTATTTCTTAGGCCAAGGTATGTGTGCGTGGTATTTCTTAGGCCAAGGTATGTGTGCGTGGTATTTCTTAGGCCAAGGTATGTGTGCGTGGTATTTCTTAGGCCAAGGTATGTGTGCGTGGTATTTCTTAGGCCAAGGTATGTGTGCGTGGTATTTCTTAGGCCAAGGTATGTGTGCGTGGTATTTCTTAGGCCAAGGTATGTGTGCGTGGTATTTCTTAGGCCAAGGTATGTGTGCGTGGTATTTCTTAGGCCAAGGTATGTGTGCGTGGTATTTCTTAGGCCAAGGTATGTGTGCGTGGTATTTCTTAGGCCAAGGTATGTGTGCGTGGTATTTCTTAGGCCAAGGTATGTGTGCGTGGTATTTCTTAGGCCAAGGTATGTGTGCGTGGTATTTCTTAGGCCAAGGTATGTGTGCGTGGTATTTCTTAGGCCAAGGTATGTGTGCGTGGTATTTCTTAGGCCAAGGTATGTGTGCGTGGTATTTCTTAGGCCAAGGTATGTGTGCGTGGTATTTCTTAGGCCAAGGTATGTGTGCGTGGTATTTCTTAGGCCAAGGTATGTGTGCGTGGTATTTCTTAGGCCAAGGTATGTGTGCGTGGTATTTCTTAGGCCAAGGTATGTGTGCGTGGTATTTCTTAGGCCAAGGTATGTGTGCGTGGTATTTCTTAGGCCAAGGTATGTGTGCGTGGTATTTCTTAGGCCAAGGTATGTGTGCGTGGTATTTCTTAGGCCAAGGTATGTGTGCGTGGTATTTCTTAGGCCAAGGTATGTGTGCGTGGTATTTCTTAGGCCAAGGTATGTGTGCGTGGTATTTCTTAGGCCAAGGTATGTGTGCGTGGTATTTCTTAGGCCAAGGTATGTGTGCGTGGTATTTCTTATATAAAGTTCATTTCAAAGGAAAACATTCTGCTGTGAAATGCGTGATGGACTTTCATCACAAAAAGTGCAGATTTTTGAGAAGTCTCTGGCAGAAAATGGAAAAAAGGGCAAGAAAGACTTGCACTTCTATAGCATCTTCCATGGCCTCAGGGTGTCCTCACTCATTTTACACCCAATGATGTACTTATGAAGTGCAGTCACTGTTATAATGCAGGAAATTCAGCAACTAATTAGCGCACTGCAAGCTCCCACAGAAACAGGCCATTCACTTCGACTATATTTACTGATGGCCATACACCACACAATCCTCCTCCTACCCGATTTCAATTCACCATAATCTTCTATTCCTTTCTTTCTCCTTCATATACTTATCAAGCTTTCTCTAACCATCCTTAACAGTGTTAAATCTAACATCATCCATTCAGGCTTTACATACAACTATTATTTAATACAAACAAATAAAATACTGCAGAAGCTGGAAATCTGAACTAAACAGGAAATACTGGAAACATTCAGCAGGTTAGGTAGCAAGTGTTTCTCTCTCTAGCAGTTTTTCCAGCAATTTCTTGCTTTACTTATTATGAACAGTTTACAGCATCACCCCCTGAGCTTGCTGATCTACATTGGCTCCTGGTCTGGCAACACCTCGATTTTTCAAATTCCCATCCTTGTTTTCAAACCCATCCATGGCCTCACTCCCTTTATCTCTGTAACCTCCTCCAGCCCCTAAAACCCACCCAGATCTCTGCACTCCTCCAATTCTGGCCTCTTGAGTATCCCTGATTTTCATTACTCCACCATTGGTGGTGGGACCTTCAGCGCCCTGGGCTCTAGACTCTCCTGTGGATAATACAAAAACGAATAACCCTCCTATGAAGTGCCTTGGGACGCTTTACTACATTAAAGGTGATATATAAATGCAGGATGTTGTTATTTTCATAACTAATCGGATGAATTTTCTCCTACCCAACAGATCTTGAGGGTCAATATGAAGCAAATGAACAGGTGCTGGAGGAAAAGGCCCATCAGCTGGATGGTCTGGAGGAGAAGATGAAAGAAATTTTGAAAGCTATTAACCAACAGATCCAAATCTACAACACCTGCCAGTAAATGAACAAATGCCAAAAAAGAAACTACCCCTACATATAAATAAGCACTTGTGTAATTAACCTTAGAACATCCACGGCAATATCACATTATCCAGCTGTTAGGTGCTATATTTTGGCTTTTCTTATGCACAATACATTTCCCCCCACCATCACCCCCTCCCAACTCCACATACAAACTCCACTTCAGTTCCCTGATGAATCTGTTACATAAAGAAGCCCCTAAGCAAAAATGCAGCGAGGAAATCAAGGAAGTAATGGCCCTGTTTCGTTGAATACTAAAGAAATGGATGCTATTAAGTCCCTTGAGTCAAATCATATGTGAACATCACTTGAGTGGTTCATGCAATTTGTGAAAAGATTATTAATGGCAGTTTTTATTTCAATTTTAAAAACTCAGATTTTTATCACGTTTTAAGTTCCATACAAAAAAAGGAGTATGTAGGGCAAAAAAAAAAACTTAGGTTAAATCACGTAGGGCAGGATTTTCCCCCGTCGGGGGCGAAGTTGAATTGCGGGCACGCAGAGGCGCGTCTCCGATTGGCGCCCCCAATTTGAGGTGCGGCGCCATTTTATGTGGGTGGGCCAATTAAGGTCCTCCCAGCGCAACGTCCACTCGGAAGCACTATGCGCTCCCTGTGCAGGCGGTGGGGTAGGAATCCCTAAACCCGAGAGTGCGCTCTTTCGTGCATGCGCATGAAAGAGTGCACTCATCTCCCTGAGGCTAAGTGCTGCCTCAGGGAGATCGGCTGTTGTCATAAATATTAAAAATAGAAAAAAAAATTCCGACATGTCCCCTAATGTGACACTGTCATATGAGTTGGGACGTGTCCATAATTTTTTTTAAAACTTTAATAAAATTTTTTAAAGCCTACGTGAAACCTCATCCCGCCCGTGGATGAGATTTCATGCTTTTTCTAATTCCTGCCGGGGCTCCTGGCCTGCCCGCCAACCTTAAGGTTGGTCAGGCAGGTCCATTAATTAGCTAAATGATTGTCAATGGCCTCAATTAGCTATTGACAAGTCGGGGGGCACACAGCTGATTTTGCTGCGCCCTCGCCTACTGGAAAATTTAAATGGGGCGCGGTGACGTTGGGAGTTCCGCCTGACATCACCGCACGTCAGTTTACGTGTTGGCGAGCGGGCCCCGCTAACTGACGGGAAAATCCTGCCCTTATTATTTTTTAAATTTTGGATGTCACTCCTACAAGAAAACAAGCAAAGGATTTTCAGTCAAATTAAAAGATTCATAATTATTTACACCATTTGTAAATGGGCTTCACCATCAGATCCTCACTTAACCCTTTGATTTTTAATTAAAAAATGCCATCTAAGTCAAAAGATCTGTTTATTGTCTCTGCCTCACACTTTCCATTATGATGGTGAAATTTTGAAAGTTGCTGGAGATTATGCACAGGGGAAGGAGTTGCAGTCTTGCCTTGAGTAAAGTCAAGGAGAACATGTTTTTCTTGCCAATTCATCACTTGCAAAGGATCCAGGAACTTTCAGGCAGAAATCACTCGAAATAATTTGAATGATTCTTACATTTGCAGCATCATTTGAGGCAGTCATTTGAAAGTTCTCAGGTGCCCCAAGTCCTGTTGTACTTGGACAGTTTTCCTATTTTCCTTCCCCCAGTGGGAGTATGGCATTGAGATAGAGGATCAGCCATGATCATATTGAATGGCAGAGCAGGCTTGAATGATCTACACAAAAACAGAATTACCTGGAAAAACTCAGCAGGTCTGGCAGCATCGGTGGCAGCATCCGCAGTAGCTTTTAGCTTGAATGACCTACTCCTGTTTCTATTTTCTATGTTTCCATGTAACTTCAATTTTTTTTGATCATCCTGCAGCATTGAATCTGGTTTCCTTTGCTTGGTTCCTAAGGGTGCAAAATGGATTTTTCTAGTGCTGTTAAAAGGTGTTTCTGAAGGTATCCATGCTTCTCACAGTAGCTGATGGTTTGATGACTTAGGGCGCCAGGTTGGGAATTTCATTCTCTGAAATCTCACCATTTCACCACAAGCACAGGACCTCTCAAGAACCAAAAATCCACAAATACCAAAGTATTTTGATATCCCTGTTACGATCCAGATTGTAACTTGACAGTAAACTGATTTTCAAATATTAAAAAGAGTAATTGTTAGTCACAAGCCAGAGTTTTCTCCTTTTCGACAATTTATCCTTCCTCTGAGCTGCAAAGCAAGTTCTAATTTTGTTTTGCCTCTGATTTCTGACAATTACAACTCATGAAGCCTTTAGCCTGATTTTATAGTTTAATAAGTCGTGCAGTTAACATACGAACATACTAATTAGGAGCAGGTGTAGTCCACTCGGCCCCTCAAGCCTGCTCCGCCATCGAATAAGATCTTAGCGGATCTGAATGTAACCTCAACCCCACATTCCTGCCTATCCCTGATAACCTTTCACCCCTTGTTAAATCAAGAATCTATCTAACTCTGCCTTAAAAATATTCAAAGACTCTGCTTCCACTGCCTTTTGAAGAAGAGTTCCAAAGGCTCACAACTCAAAGTTTCTCCTCATCTGTCTTAAATGAGTGGTCCCTTACTTTTAAACAGTGATCCTGAGTTCTAGGCTCTCCCACATGAGGAAACATCCTCTCCATATCCATCCTGTCAAGACCCCTCAGGATCTTAAATGTTTCAATTAAGTTGCCTCTTACTCCAAACTCCAGTGGATACAAGCCTAACCTGTCCAGCCTTTCCTCATAAAGACAACCCACCCATTCCTGGTATTAGTTCAGTAAACCTTCTCTGAACAGCTTCTAACGCATTTACATTCTTCTTTAAATAAGGAGACCAGTACTGTACACAAACCTCCAGCTGTGGTCTTAGCAATGTTGTGTACAACTAAAGCATAACCTCCCTACTTTTGTATTCAATTCCCCTCACAATAAATGATAACATTCAATTAGCTTTCCTAATAACCTGCTGTGCCTGTATATTAACCTTTTGTGATTCATGCACTAGGACACCCAGATCCTTTTGAATCTCAGAGCTCTACAATCTCTCACCATTTAGATCATGTTCATTTTGGCAGGAAGAATAAAAAAGAAACAATTTCACATGTACCCACATTATACTCCATTTGTCACATCTTTCCCCACTCACTTAACCCATCTATGTCACTTTGTAGCCTCCATATGTCCTCTTCACAATTTACTTTCCTACCTATCTTTGTGTCGTCAGCAAATTTGCGCACCATTCCTTTGGTCCCTTCATCCAAGTCATTTATATGAATTGTAGAAGGTTGAGGCCCCAGCACTGATCCCAGCACTGAGTGGCCTACCACTCATCACATCCTGCCAACCAGAAAAATATCCATTTATGCCAACTCGTTTCCTGTTAACTAACCAATCCTTCTACCCATGCCAACACATTACCCCCTACACCATGAGCTTTTATTTTCTGCAGTAACCTTTGATGTGGCACCTTATCAAATGCCTTCTGGAAATCTAAGTACAGTACATCCACCTGTTTCCCTTTGTACAGAGCATATGTGACTCCTTCAAAGAATAAATTGGTTAAACATGATTTCCCTTTTACAAAACCATGCTGATGCTGTCTGATTGCCTTGAATTTATCTAAGTGCCCTGCTATAACATCTTTAATAATAGCTTCTAACATTTTCCCTATGACAGATATTAGGCCCACTGGCCTATAGTTTCCTTATTTGTCTCCCTTTTTTAAATAAAGGAGTTACATTTGCTATTTCCCAATCGAATGGAACCTTCCCCGAATCTTCGGGTCAGCGTGTGGGGGGCGGGAACTGCTCACTGATGCATAAAATGACACGTGGTGACATCGGGCGTGCGTCCCAACATCACTGCTCTCTCAACATGCCCTGCCATCTTCAATGACCTATGTATGTGTACACTGAGGTCCTGCTGTTCCTGCACCTCCTTTAGAAGATCTCCTTTTATTTTATACTGTGTCACCTCTCTTCCCTGCCAAAACAAATCACCTCACTTCTCTGCATTGAACTTCATCTGCCACTTATCTGCCCAATCCACCAGCATGCCTATGTCCTTTTGAAGTTCAAGACTATCCCCATCACAGATGACAACATTTCCAATCTTCATATCATCTGCAAATTTGGAAATCATGCCCTGCACACCACAGTCAAGGTCATTACTGTTCCCTGTCACTCAGCCAATTTCTTATCCAAATGTCTATTTTCCTTTTATCCCAAGGCCTAGAATTTTGCTCACAAGTCTGCTGTGTGGCACTGTATCAGATGCCTTTTGAAAATCCATATACGCCACATCAATGTTTCCTTTATCAACCTGTTACCTCCTCAAAAAAATTCCAGCAAGTTAGTTAAACATAATTTTCCCTTGATGAATCCATCCTAACTTTCCTTAATTATTCTGCACTTGTCTAAGTGATTATTGATTTTATCCCTTACGATAGTTTAGAAGTTTCCCTACCACTGAGGTCAAACTGATTGGTCTGTAGTTGCCAGCTTTATCCTTGCATCCCTTTTTGAACACTGGTGTAACATTCACAGTTCTCTAGTCCTCTGGCAGTTCCCCTGTGCCTAAGGAAGGCTGGAAGATTATCACTAGTACCGCTGCAATTTCTACTCTCACTTCCCTCAGTACCCTTGGACGCATCTCATCTGGTCCTTGTATCTTATCTATTTTAAGTAAAGGTAGCCTTTCCAACACCACCTTCCTCTTGATTGCAAGTTCTTCTAGTGTACCAGTTACCCCCTCTCACCTCAGCCTGGGTAGAAGTTCTTCCTTTGTAAAGACTCATTCAACACTTCCGCTATTTCTCCAGCCTCCACGTGCAAGTCCCCGTTTTTGTCCCTAATCGGCCTTACATTTTCTTTTACCACCCTTTTATTATTTACATGTTTATAGGAGACCTTGAACTCCTTTTTATGTTCACTGCCAGCCTCTTTTCATGCTCTCTCCTTTATTTTCTTATTAGTTTCTTCACTTCCCCTCTGGTCCTTCTATATTCAGCCCGATTCTCTATTGTACTTTCTACCTGACATCTGTTGTACACACACTTCTTCCTTTTCATCTTTAACTCTATTGTTCTTGTCATCCAGGGCACTCTGGAGCTATTCGTCCTATTCCCTTTCCCCGCCAAGGGAATATACCTTGACATTGCCTGCAATACCTTTTCTTTGAAAGTGGTCCATTGTTCAGCCACTGTCTTTTCTGCCAACATTTGATTCCAACTCACTCGACTCACATGCATTCTCATCCCATCGAAGTTGGCTTTCCCCCAATTAATTATCCCTGCTCTGGATTGTTCTCTGTCCTTTTCCATGATTAACTTAAACCTTATGATACAATGGTCACTGTACCCTAGAGACTCTCCCACTGAGATTTGATCCACTTGGGCCAACTCATTCCCCAGAACCAGATTCAAAAGTGCATGTCCTCTCGTTGGACTGGAAACACACTGCTGTAGAAAATGATCTTGAACACATTCCAGGAACTCTCATCCCTCTTGTCCTTTCGTACTATTCCTATCCCAGTCAATGTTTGGATAATTGAAGTCCCCCATTATGATTACTCTATAACTCTTCCACCTCTCTGTAATTTCTTTGTAAATTTGTTTCTCCACATCCCTTCCACTAGTTGGTAGTCTATATACTACACCAGTCAATATTATTGCACCTTTCCCACTCCTTACCTCTAGCCAGAGAGATTCTGTCCTTGACCCCCTCTGGAACATTCTCTCTCTCTCCAGTACTGTTAATACCATCTTTAACCAATATTGCCACTTCCCCCACCCCCCATTTCTTCCTTTCTTGTCTCCCCTAAACACCTTGTACCCAGGAATATTTAACATCGAGCCCTGCCATTCTTTGAGCCAGGTCTCTGTTATAGCAATATCATAATTCCATTTGTAAACCTGTGTCTGCAGTTCACCAATCTTATTAATCACATTCCATGCATTCACATTAGCCTTGGTTTAGGCTTTTTTTTTTACTTTCTCGCTTATTCTAAGCCCATCTAATGACACACTGTTGCCTACTCGAATTCTATCAAACTCTCCAAGTATTCTATCTACCTTGATGCAACTCTGATATCCTCATTATCAGTTGATACTTCACTACTTCCCACTTTTTTTTTAAAAATTCATTCACGGGATGTGGGCTTCGCTGGCTGGGCCAACATTTATTGTCCATCCATAGCTGCCCTACAACTAGTTGCCCTTGAGGTGGTGGTGAGCTGCCTTCTTGAATCGTGCAGTCCATGTGGTGTAGGTACACTCAATGCTATTAGGAATGGAGTTCCAGGATTTTGACCCAACAACAGTGAAGGAATGGTGTTACATTTCCAACTCAGGATGGTGAGTGGCTCGGAGGGGAACTTCTAGGTGGTGGTGTTCCCATCTATCTCGTGTCCATGTCCTTCTAGATGGTAATGGTCATGGGTTTGGAAGATGCTGTCTAAGGAGCCTTGGTGAATTCCTGCAGTGCATCTTGTAGATGGTACACACTGTTGCTACTGTGTGTCGGTGATGGAGGGAGTGAATGTTTGTGGATGTGGTGCCAATCAAGTGGGCTGCTTTGTCCTGGACGGTGTCAAGCTTCTTGAGCGTTGTGGGAGCTGCACTCATCCAGGCAAGTGGGGAATATTCCATCACACTCCTGACTTGTGCCTTGTAGATGGTGGACAGGCTTTGGGGAGTCAGGGGGTGAGTTACTCTGCAGGAATCCTGGCCTCCGACCTGCTCTTGTAGCCACAATATTTATATGGCTAGTCCAATTTAGTTTCTGATCAATGGTAAAACAGCCCCCCCCCCCCCCACCCCGCCCCGGATGTTGATTGCAGGGGATTCCCGCTGCCAGTTTTTCTCCTCTGCACTCTGAATTTCCCCCCAGGTTCCCATTCCCTGCCAATCTAGGTTAAACCCTGCCCAAGAGCACTAGCAAATCTCCTCACGTGGACACTAGTCCCAGTCCTATTAAGGTGTAACCTGTCCGTCTTGTACAGGTCCCACCTGCCCCAGAACCGATCCCAGTGTCACAGAAATCTAAAACCCTCCCTCCTCCAGTCACATGTTGAACTGCTCAATTTTCCTATTCTTATACTCACTAGCACATGGCACTGGGAGTAATCCTGAGATTACTGCTCCTGAGGTCCTGCTTTTTAATTTCCTTCCTAACTCCCTAAAATCTGTTTTCAGGTTCTCATCCCTTTACCTATGTCATTGGTCCCAATGTGGACCACAACCTCTGACTGTTCATCCTCCCCCAAAAGAATGTCCTGTGGCTGCTCTTTGACATCCTTGACCTTGGCACCAGGTAGGTAACATGCCATCCTGGAGTCACGTCTGCAGCCACAGAAATGCCTGTCTGCTCCCCAAACTGTGGAATCCTCTACTACTATAGCACTTCCACACTTCCTCCTCCCCTCCTCTGCAGCTGAGCCACCCATGGTGCCACAGACTTGGCTCTGGCTACAGTCCTCTGAGGAACCATCTCGCTCACCAGTATCCAAAATGGAAAAGTGGTTAGAAGAGAGACAGCCTCAGGGGATTCCTGCACTACTTGCCTGATTCTCTTAGATACTCTGACGGTTATCCATTCCCTCTCTGCCTGTGTACTTCTTAGCTGCAGTGTGACCACCTCTCTAAACGTGCTATCCACATAATCCTCAGCTTTGCTGTACCTCAGTGACTCCAGCCACCACTCAAGCTCCACATGGCTGAGTGCAGTAATCCCCTGAGGCTCTCTCACTCACTAACCACTTTTCCATTTTGGATACTGGTGAGCGAGATGGTTCCTCAGAGGACTGTAGCAAGAGCCAAGTCTGTGGCACCACATGTGGCTCAGCTGCATAGGAAGGGAGGAGGAAGTGTGGAAGTGCTATAGCACTGACATACTTTATATAAAACATTTACTACAGTATTTACTAATTTATTTTAATTATCTTAATTTAGAATAATTCCTACATTATACTACAATTTACTGTGTTTATCTCAGTCTCACTCCTTCTCACACTCTTAACTCTCCAGAGATTATTACCTTTAAGGTTCTGCTTCTTAATTTGGTGCCTAGCTCATTATACTGACTATGCAGAGCCTCCTTCCTCATCCAGCCTATGTCATTGGTACCTACATGGGCTACAACCACTGGATCCTCCCCCTGCAAGTTCCTCTCCAACCCTGAACAGATGCCCTGAACCCTGGCCCCAGGCAGGCAACAAAGCCATCTGAACACTCACTCTTTGCTAGAGAACAGTGTCTATCTCCCTCATTCTACTGTCCCCCTACTACCTCTACATTCCTTTTTGCTCCCGCCACTTGGAAGGCTTCCTGTACACAGTGCCATGGTCAGTTTGCTCATCCACCCTGCAGCCCCTGCTCTCATCCAAACAAGCTGAGAGAACCTCAAACCTGTTGGACATTTGCAGAGGGTCACACTCCCACCCTCTGGGTCCCCTTACCTACCTCACTCACAGTCATACCCTCCTGTCCCTGGCCACTGACCAAATCAGAACACCCTATCCTAAGTTGTATGACTGCCTCCTAGTATAAAGCATCCAGGTAACTTTCCCCCTCCCTGATGTCACAGTGTCTGCAGCTCAGCCTCCAGCTCAACGACTCTGAGTCAAAGCTCCTCGAGCCACAAACACTTACTGCAGACATGTTTGCCCTGGATTACAATGTTATCCAGGAGCTCCCACATGCTGCAGCCTTGACACATCACCTGTCCTACCATCCTTAATGTGTCTTAAATAATTATTTAATGTTAATTGCTTATTTATGTTGCTTTCTTATATATTTGATTAACTTTACCACCAAATTGTGTACTATTTTAAACCTTAGGGATAGAATAGAACTTACCCACTTACCAGATACTCACCAAACAGCTAGCTCCTTTCCCTGTAGTAGAGCAAGAACCAATTTATATGGGGTGAGAAAGATAGAAAGAGGAAACAAACAACTCCTTCCCCAAACTCCCCTCACCAAACTCAAAGCCTTCACTCAGCTAATCAGCTGCACTCCATTTGCCAAGGCTGCACTAAAGAACCCTGAATTTATAATAAACTGAAATGGGGCTACAATAACCAGATTCAACCCACTAGCTAATTAACTACTCAGTTCCTACAGCTGAGAGTGAGTTTACCCTGTCTAAACTGCAATAAGGTAAGAACTTAGCCTGCTAACACAGTACTTTCCAGTTACTGCTAATTACAGACTAGATTAGATTTTAAGAGCAAAATTTAAGAACAAAATTAACACTTAAACTTCCCTCTCACCAAACTCTTAAGTCTTCACTCAGTTCACCGGCTGCGGTCCGTTTGTCACAAATACATAGCAGATCCTTCTCTGAATGAATTTTTGTTACCAAGCCTGCCTATACAGCCCATTTAAACTGCATTGAATTGGTGGAAGAGCTGTTAATTTGAATGATCTCTGTGGAAACAGTGACATTTCTTCATTTGGAGAGATCCCAGAGACGCCTTATCGATGATGTCAGCTGCGACTCAGTTAGTAGCACTCTTGCCTTTGATTTAGAAGGTTGTGGGTTCATGTCCCACTCCCGGAAACCAAGAACTGTGATTGTACTCGAAAGAGTTGCAATCTGTGACTGTTGATAACTCGAAAGAGTTTCCAGGACTTTACTGCAAAAATTAATGCTAATGTTCCAGTGTAGTAGTACTGAAGGAAAGTTGGAGGTGCTGTCTTTTGGATGAGATTTTAAACTGAGGCCCTGCCTGCCCTCTCAGGTGAATGCAAAAGACCCATATAGTCACTATTTTGAAGAGCAGAGGAGTTATCCCCACTGTCCTGACCAATATTTACAGTTTTGGTCCTCTTATCTAAGGAAAGATGGACTGGCATGGGAGGCAGTTCAGAGAAGGTTCACTAGGTTGATCCTGGGTATGGAGGGATTTTCTTATGAGGAGAGGTTGAGTAGGCTGGGCCTGTACTCACTGGAGTTTAGAAGAATGAGAAGTGACCTTATTGGAATATGTAAGATTTTAGGGAGCTTGACAGGGTAGATGCTGAGAGGTTATTTCCCCTTGTGGGAGAGTTTATGACCAGAGGGCATAATCTCAGACTAAGGAGTGCCCATTTAAGACAGAGATGAGGAGGAATTTCTTCTCTTGAGAGGGTAGTGAATCCATAGAATTCTTTACTGCAGTAGGTGTGGAAGCTGGGTTGTTAAGTATATTCAAAGCTGAGATAGACAGATTTTTAACCCTTGATTCCCTTATTGATTTTGGGAAAAAGGCAGGAAAGTGGAGTTGATGATTATCAGATCAGCCATGATCTCATTGAATGGCAGAGCAGACTCGGTGGGTCAAATGGCCTACTTCTGCTCTGATGTCTTATGGTCTTATCATTAAAACTGATTATCTGGCATTACCACGTTGCTGTGTGCAAATTGGCTGTCGCGCATCCTACATTACAACAGTGACCATATTTCAAAAAAGTACTTCATTAGCAGTAAAGTGCTTTGGGATGTCCAGTGGTTGTGAAAGGTTGTGCTGTATAGTACTTTTCTTTTAACAAACCTCTGCTATATAAAAATTCTGTGCCCCGTTGAAACTCTCGAAAATTTCCGACCTTTAGGTCAAGGATGTAAGAAAGTGTTGAGCGAGAAAATGATTGTCACAGGCTAGTCCCACTCCTTTCACAGACTATGTACAATCTGCATGTGAATTCCATCTCACCCATTTGATCTGACTGAAGACACTGCATAAATGCTCCTTAACACCTTCAGGCAGTGCTGTCCATTTCATTAGCCACTAACCACATGTGATTAATTGAGAATCCAAATGTGGCTAATTGTATTTCTGATTAATAAATAGAACAGTCAATGGGTATGTGATTTTAACATTCATATTTTTATGGCATGTGCCTGTGAATTTGAACCGTTTGTACATTTGTTGGTAAAATAGCAAAACAAAAAACTGCGTGTGCAAGTGTTTTTTAATTGTTGTGGCAGCTTTAATTCCTTGGATACAAAATGTTTTTCGAGTTCAAATATACACATGAAGTACATTCACCTAGACTGAATGCAAAGTGTTTGCTGCTAAAATTAGTGTATGTGGCTAGAATAGTGTCACCATACCCACAACTGGGCTAGTCAATAATTCCTGTTGGACAACACTGCCCTAAGATAATGGAGTGAATTCCTAACAGCGCTCTGTTTAAAATACTATGGGTGCATGACTGCAGTCTGATTCCAGTGTAGTTTGCAGTTTTAATTGTAAACCAATTATAATGTTTTAAGCCTCATTCATCAAAAGAATAACAGCTGAATAAAGTGCTATTCTGAACATTAGAATGGACAATGTAAATGATTATTCTAACAGACTTATTTTCATTACAGTATTCGTTTTTTTCTGTCGGTATGTTAAATACACTTCTATAGCACTGAATAAATGCTAACTTCCTCCCAGTTTCCTCAATGTTTCACCTGTTTTCTATCTAATTATAACTTACATTTGTTATGACGTGGCAGTTGATGTATGCCAGGTGGACCAAACCCACAAGGGAAACTTGGCCACACTGTCACAATGGTTTTGCAATTTGTATTTATTACAAGAAGATGCGTGCATTGAATTTAGAAGTAATGAGCCCACTAAGACCTTTAGAGATTTTAAAAATTAAAATCAAAATATTCATTAACAAAATAAAAGATTTCAAGCACATACATAAGACTACAATTACTTAATACTATAACAAATCCTAAAATTTCTAATTAACCTGACTCTCAGTTACACACCCCATTCAAGGCAACAGTCCAAAATAGATTTTAGATTTTTAAAAAACTAGCATGTTAACACAGTACCCACTTGACAGTGGAATTCCAAATGGATTTCTCCAACTTTAGTTATTGGCCACAGCAGACTTATTCACAAATGGCTGGAGGCTTCTTCAAGGCTGTTTCACACACACTTGCATGGCCCCCAACATAGCCTTTCATTCGCCTTTATACATGTGTCTCTTTCTTTATTATGCAAATTCCATTATTCCATATGTTTTTGGAACTGTACCTTTCCCATAATATAACAACTTTCATGTTGCCAATATTGTCAGTAACCTTTGAGAAAAATAAACACAGTCCTTAGCCTTGCTTATCTGGCTAGTTGCAAACATACTAACATTTCTTTGAAATCCAAACAATCCCTTCACTTATCTAAAAATACAAATTCCCTTCACACCTTACATGCTAAAACAGCATCCATGTTTACTCATTAGCATTTTAAGTATATTTCTACACCTAGCTTCTTTTGATAATTTCAAACTTGCAGTCTACCTGACTGTAATGTAATTAGATCCCAAATGTAATTAAATCACACAGACAACATAAATGGTTCTCATTTATACTCACCCATAAACCTACTTTACAACGAAGCAGAAAAATATTATGAAAATTATTATACTTTTGTAATACATTTTAAGAACAATAAAGTAGACAAGTTTAGAATAATAACATAGGCAACCGTGGCATAACAGTTATGTTCCTGGTTTAGTGATCTACTGGACAGATGTACCAGAGATAAGAGTTCAACATGGCAGCTGGGGAATTTAAATTCAATTAATTAAATTAATCTAGAATCAAATATCAAGAATGGTCACCATGAAGCTACTGGAGTTTTGTAAAATTCCATCTGGTTTATTGATGACCTTTAGGGAAGAAAATCCACTGTCCTTACCTGGTCTGGCCGACAAGGCAACACAGATTTGTTGAGGGAAATGAGAGCAGAATATTGCGGATGCTGGAGATCTGAAATAAAAACAGGAGGTGTGGACCAAAGATGTCATGGAACAAGAAGCAAAAGGAGTGGTAATGGTAGTAGTAAAGAAAAAAAGCTTGGTCCAGAGTAAGTGTCAATAGCAGAATAAAGGTCAGCTCTGAAAGCAAAAACATGAGAATAAGATACAAACTAGCACTTAGGGGGGGAAAAATACTTTTTTTGGTACACATTTTTTACTTGTACATCGATGAGTATATTGGTGCCACTTCCTGCTGTCATCAGATATGGAAAAGTTCATTAATTTTGCTCCCAGTTTCCACTCTTGCCTCTTTAGTATTCAATCTCCTCCACCCCCTAACCATTGCCTGAACTTTCCCTTTACTCCACCTGACACTCGCCCTTCTTCAACTGCTTAGAACCTATCACATTTCTACCTCTCTTCAGTTCCTAAGAAGTCACATTGGTCTCAAAATGATAGCTCTGTTTCTCTCTCCATGGATGCTGCCAAACCTGTTGAGTTTTTCCAGCACTTTCTCTTTTTATTTGTTAAAGAAAAGTTGTGTTTAAATACCTTATTAAAAAACAAAATAAATTAATGGAGAATGTTGATGAGGGTAATGCATTGAATGTGGTGGACATGGACTTTCAAAAGGCATTGGATAAACTGCCATATAATAGGCTGGTCAGCAAAGCTGAAGCCCATGGAATAAAGGGGACAGTGGCAACGATTTTCAGCATCCACGATATTTTGCTTTTCTATTGTTGTAGAGGCGAATGGCTGTTTTTCGGACTGGAGGAAAGTATATGGAGGGTTTCCCCAGGGTTAGGTATTAAGAACACTGCTTTTCTTGACCTACTGTTCAGTAATGACCTAGATTTGAGTGTGAAGGGCACAATTTCAAAATTTGCAGATGATACAAAACTTGGACAGTCATAGAATTCAAGAGGACATGGACAGGCTAGTGGAATGGGTGGATGTGTGTCTGATGAACTTTAATGCCGAGAAATGTGAACTGCTACATTTTGGTGGGAAGGAGGAAAGGCAATATAAGGGAAACAATTCTGAAGGGAGTGCAGAAACAGATGACTTAGGGTATATTTGCACAAATTGTTGAATTTTGCAGGACAGGTTGAGAAAGTGGTTAATAAGCCACAGGGGATCCTGAGCTTTGTAAAGAGACATAAGGTACAAAAGCAAGGAAGTTGTGACAAACCTTTATAAAACACTGGTTCAGCCTCAACTGGAGTATTGTGTCCAATTCTGGACACCACATTTAGAGAAGGATGTGAAGGCATTGAAGAGGGTGCAGAAAAAATTCACACAAATGGTTCCGGGGATGAGAGACTTCAGTTACGAGGATAGTTTGGCGAAGCTAGGGCTGTTCTTGTTAGAGGAGAGAATGGTGAGAGGACATGGGAAAAACTATTCCCACTTCGGTAAGGATCGAGAACCAGAGGACATTGATTTAAGGTGACTGGCAAAAGAAGTAATAGTGACAAGATTGAGTGGTTAGGCTCCAGAATGCACTTTCTGAGAGTGTGGTGGAGGCAGATTCAATCATGGTTTTCGAAAGGGAGTTGGATAATTATCTGAAGAGAAAACATTTGCAGGGTCCCAGGGAAAAAGCAGGGCAGTGGGACTAGCTGTGTTGCTCTTACAGAGACCCAGCATTCTGTGTGACTCTTAACTGGCTTCTGAAATGGTCTAGCAAACCATTCAGCTGTATCAAACTGCCAAGAAGAAGTCATAGAATAGAGTCATAGAATGGTTCCATTACAGAAGGGGGCCATTCAGCCTGTCATGCCTGTGCTAGCTGAAAGCTGAAAACCTAGAGGAGTATAAAACATGCAGACATGAAATTAAAAAGGAAACAAGGAAAGCAAAGAGAGGCCATGAAAAGATACTGGCAAGTATAAAAAAGGAAAATGCAAAATGTTTTATAAATACATACAGAGCAAGAGGATAACTAAGAAAAGAGTAGGGCCTTAAGTAGAGACTAAAAAGTTTATGTGTGTGGAGGAACAAGATGTGGGTATAGTTCTTAATTAATACTTTGCATCTGACTTTACAAAAGAGAGGGAATGATGTAGACATATTAGTTAAGGAGGTGGAATGTGAAATACTGGATGGGATAAACATAGCAAGAGGTTATATTAAGGGGTTTAGCATCTTTGAAAATGGATAAATCTCCAGAACCAGGTGAAATGTATCACAAGAAAATAGGAGAAGATCTGACCATCATTTTACAATCCTGTTCGGCATTGTGTCAGAGGACTGGAGGACAGCTAACATTGTACCATTATTTAAAAAGGAAGAAGGGATAAACTGAGTGATTATAGACCAGTCAGCCTAACCTTGGTGGTCGGCAAAGTATTAGAAAAAATTCTGAGGAAAAATAAAAATTTCCATTTAGAAAGGTATGGACTAATTAAGGACAATCAGCATGGATTTGTTAAGTAAAGATTCTTTCTAACTTGGTTGAATATGTTAAATATCAAGGCTACTTGATGAGGGCAGAGCTTTTGATGTAGTCGACATGGATTTTGATACAAGACTTTTGATAAGGTCCCACACAGCAGACTGATCCGGAAGGTAGGAGCCCATGGGATCCAAGGGCAAGTGATAAGTAGGATTCAACAAGTGGCAGGAGGCAAAGGATAATGTTCAACAGATGTTTTTGTGACTGGAAGGCTGTTTCCAGTGCAGGTCATAGCTATGTCCCTGGTTTTTCATGGTATTTATCAATGATTTAGACTTACATGTATGAGGAATGATTAAGAAGTTTGCAGATATACAAAATTTGCTTGTGTGACTGGTAGTGAGGAAAAAATGTTGTAGACTGCGGGAAGCTGCTAATGGACTGGTCAGGTGGATAGAAAAGTAGCAAATGGAGTTCAGTTCAGAGAAGTGTGAGGTAATGTATTTGGCAATGACAAACAAGGCAAGGAAACACAATAAATGGTGGAATACAGACCAGTGTAGAGGAACAGAGGGGCCTTGGAGTGCATGTTCACAGCTCTGTGAAGGTAACAGGTGGTTAAGAAGGCATACAAGAATATGTTCCTTTTTCAGACAAGAATATAATACGAGAGCAGGACTCCGTCCCTGACAGCAATGTGGGTGCATCTACACCATATGGACTGTAGCCATTAAAGAAGGCAGCTTACTATCAATATGTCAAGGGCAACTAGGGATGGGAAATAAATGTTGGCTTTCACATTCACATTCCATAAACAAAATTTGCAACCATCAAATGGACAAACGCAACTTTGGTCCCAAATGTGGACAAGAGTTTTAAGACAATCTGACTCCAGAACTAATTCCCATTATGCTATTTTAAAGGAGGAGTTATTAAGTTAAATATGTTTGTGATCAAAAAACTTGGTTTATTTCCTTTGAAACTATTCTGTAATGCAGTACCTTGCTTTTATATTCAAATAAATAGTTCTGTAAATTTGTTATAGTTGTTAAAGGAGAATATTATTATGGGGTAGAATGTCTTTAAGGAGAAAAATTGCAGGTACAGACAGGAAATATATATCTGAAAGATATGGAAAAACTCATTCTTGACATTAACAATATGCTAGGCCATTCAGGGATGATGTCAGAAAGCACTTCTTCAAACAAAGGGTAGTGGAAACCTGGAACTCTCTCCCTAAAAAACTAGGGGCTGGAAGTCAACTGAAAATTTCAAAACTGAGATTGATAGATTTTTGTCAGGTTGGAATATTAAGGAATATGGAACCAAAGTGGGTGGATAGAGCTAAGAAACAGATCAGCAATGATTTAATTGAATGGAGCAACAGGCTGAATGGCTCCTGTTCCTATACCCAACAATTAGGTTCATACTGTACAGCAAATGTGACCACTATCTCCAATATGTTTGCTGGTCAGTTATAAGGACTTCTCTTACTGCTCACTTTCTAAAGGCAGACCTGACATATGCACAATTCTCATCCAATGTCACTTTGAATTCCATGTCAAATGACCACTGGTAAATGAAAATATTGTCCAGACTGTTGTTAAAGTTTCTCACCAAATTAAAAACTTGGGCCTTGAGAACATTTTGCTAAATCAGAAAAGGCTTTTTCCTTTCTGAAAACTCTTTCCTGGCCATCGTCCACCAAGAGCCAAAGCAACATTTGTTTCATTTGGATTCCATAACTACAAAGGGAGAAGAGAAATGGATTTCATTGTCATGATGGAAGTGTTTAGCTGGCTCTTCAAATGTAGAAAGACAATTATCAATTAAAGAATGCCAAATAAATGGCATGGGGGAAGCATTTACAACATGGAAACCAGTCCCTGTTGATGTCTATCCTTCACATAAGGAAGATAGGGAGCGTTAACCTATTTAATAAGATCATGGCTGATTTGCGACATAGCTCCATATACCTACCTTTGCCCCATATCTTATAATACCTTTTATAATGGAGCGAAGACCTCACACATATATACATATATATATATATATATATATATTTCATCATGGCTACTGCCTAAAATTTTAAACTTGCACAATGACCTTTTAAAAAAGACTGAAGCCGTGTCTGGCTGTGACCTTTGAACAATAGGAGCTAATCTAGCAGTATCAGATAAATTTGTGCCTCGTTGCCTCTGAAAAGACACTAACAACCCCGTGGACTGCAGAGACCAAACTGAAAGGGAATTATACAAAGGCCATCTTCATTTCATAAGCTGAGCCTGGCCATTGGAGTCTACTAGTCTGCTAGGACAAAGAGCCCTGCAACCTTCCTTTGTAATTCTTAATGGTTAGAACATCAACACTCTTAGGAACCCAAATGAATATACACCCTTTGTCAAAGCCGAAGTGGAGGGGTGGGAGTCATGTGACATGACCCCTTAGCTGGAGGAACCTGTAATACTGCCTTGTGGGGTTGCAAAGCATAGTCTTCCATCTTCCATCTTGCAAGCAACAGCTCAGAACAAGGGCTCAGTTCAGGTTTGAATGTCTGGACCCCATATATACTATTTCTAATGAAACTTCTATACTATCTTATAAGACTTATAAGACTAATTCATCTGTATGTGCCTATCCCATCATGGAAGTCATTTCTACTGGAAAAGTGAATTATCCAGCATCAGTCTTCAACCTGCTGACCTCTGTGAAAGAATACACCATTGGACTTTGATTCTGGGCTTTGGACTCATGTGCAACAATAATTCTTTGCTCTCTGGTCTTTGCCCTGTAAATCTTTCTTTCTCTATCCCTCTTTGATTGTAGAATGCACCAGGTGCTACATAGTGACACCCACCTCCTGTGTTTTGAGCGTGCGTGAATGAACTAACCTAACCCTCTGCATTTACCCTAACTCGAGTTTGCTGTGGGGTTATTAATAGAAATTGGATCACACCAAAACTGATGGGTTAGGAATTACGCCACCGCTTATAAAGGGAGAAATCAAAATCAAAACACCTTTCTGTTTACAGACGGCTGGTGAGAGGAGAAATCAGGGCTGTTTAAATCAAGTGTCCTCTGTCCATAGTACTTTAGTGAACAAAAATATAGCAATCACAGATTTAACATTAACAATTGATACAGCATCAATTTCCATTTGTGGAAGAGAGTTCCAAATTTCTCCCACCCTTTGTGTATATAAGTGTTTCCTGATTTCACTCTTGAAAGATCTGGCTTAAATGTTTAGACCACGTCCCCTCATCCTGGACTCCCTAACCAGTGAAAATACTTTCTATCGATATGATCTGTTCCCCTTAATTTCTTAAGAATTTTGATCAAATCACCCCGAACCCTCTAAATTCCAGGCAAGACAACCCTAATTTGTGTAATCTCTCCTTGTTATTTAATTCTTGGAGTTCAGGTATCATTCTGGTAAGTCTACAGTGCACTCCCTCCAAGGCCAATATATCCTACCTGAAGCATAGTCCCCTGAACTGCTCACAGTACTATGGATGTGGTCTGACCACAGCTTTGTTTAGCTGTAGCATTCTTCCAACCCTTTCTCATTAACTTCTGTACCTGTTCATGACATTTTAATGATCAATGCAAGAGCATTATCCTAATTCCAAGGGCAGAATCTTCGGCTCGGTGAGCGGGGGCAGCGCCCGCTCACCGAGGCGTAAAATGATGTGCATTGTCATCGGATGTGCATCCTGACGTCATCGCACGTCATTTAGATATTGCGAACTGTCAAAGGCCTGTTAAGGCCATTAATTACCTAAATAAAGTAGTTGTCAGAGCTGCCCGTCCAACCTTAAAGTTGGTGGGCAGCTGAAGAGCTCAGGCGGTCTTTGCATTTTTCATGGAACTTCATCCACGGGCAGGATGAGGTTTCATGAATGTTTTTAAAGTGTTTTAAAAGTTTTTAATGAAGTTAATGGATATGTCCCAGCTCATATGACAGTTTCACATGAGGGGACACGTCCTTAATTTTTTTTTACCTTTAATCAATATTTCATAAGTGAAAGTAACGGGTGCCTCAGGGAGATTTCTGCGCTCTTTCACACGCATGCATGAAAGAGTGCACTCCTGGACTCAGGCAACCCCGCCCCCACCCACCTTCCGAGTGCACGTCACGCTGGGCGGGCCTTAATCGGCCCACCCACGTAAAATGGCAGTGCCCAGCCGATCGGGGACGCCGATCAGCTGCGGGCCTGCCCACGCCTGCCCACACATAACCCCCCCCTGGCCGGGGAGAAAATTCTCCCCCATGTGTACGCTGTGTTCCCATATCCCTTTATCTCTTCTTACACTGAATCAGCTATCCAACCTGTTAAATGTTGACATTGTCTCCGTGTGAGTTTAAACTAGAACACAGAGAAGAAATCCAACATACTTGAGAAAATGGCAAACTGAATATGTCCTATGGAAGCAAAGACAAAATTGAAGAATCCACACATGTTTGAGCCTTTCAAAGATTTTCTGAACTTTTTCTGCAACAGTTGTGATATGCAAAAGTGATAAGGATATACCAAGAAAGATGTTAGGCACAATGGATGCACATTTAAAAATAAGTCCTCCAGAAGAGATTTAAAATTGCTCAGCTGCTGCAAACCATAGAAAAGTTACAGCACAGAAGGAGGCCATTCAGCCCATCTCACCCATGCCAGCCCGAGGACACCCAGATGCCCTTTCTAATCCCACCTTCCTGCACCCGGCCCATAGCCCTGCAGCTTACAGCACTTTAGGTGCAGGTCCAGGTACTTTTTAAAAGAGTTTAGAGTTTCTGCCTCTACCACCAACTTGGGCAGCGAATTCCAGACACCCACTACCCTCTGCGTAAAAAAGTTCTTCCTCATGTCCCCTCTACACCTTCTGCCACTTATCTTGAATCTATGTCCCCTGGTTCTAGAATTCTCCTCCAAGGGAAACAATTTTATCCTGTCCACTCTATCTATTCCCCTCATAATTTTTTACACCTCAATCAAGTCACCTCTCAGCCTTCTTTGTTCTAAGGAAAATAACCCCAACCTATCCAATCTCTCCTTAAAACTACACTTTTCTAACCCTGGCAACATTCTTGTAAACCTCCTCTGCACTCTCTCCAGAACTATTGCATCCTTCTTGTAATGTGATGACCAGAACTGCACACAATACTCCACTTGTGGCCTCACCAGTGTTTTATACAAGTCCAACATTATATCCTTACTTTTATATTCTATACCTCTGCCAATGAAGGAGAGCATTCCATATGCCTTCTTTACAACCTTGACTACTTGAACTGCTGCCTTCAGGGACTTGTGTACTTGTACGCCAAGATCTCTCACTTCATCTACCCCTCTTAGTATATTCCCATTTATTGTGTAATCCCTGTAACTGTTTGACCTCCCTAAATGTATGACCTCTCACTTCCCTATGTTAAAATCCATCTGCCACTTTACCGCCCACTCCACCAACCCATCTATATTGTTTTGGAGATTATGGCTATCCTCTACACTATCCACTACTCGGCCAATCTTTGTGTCAACTGCAAATTTCCCAGTCATGCCCTCCAGGTTCACATCCAAATCGTTAATATAGAACACAAACAGCGAGGGTCCCAACACCGAGCCCTGTGGAACACCACTTGAGACAATTTTCCATTCGCAAGGGCATCCATTGACCATTACCCTTTGCTTCCTGTTACAAAGCCAACCTTTTATCCAGTTTGCCACATTACCCTGAATCCCATGGGCTTTTACTTTCCTGACCAATCTGCCATGTGGGACCTTGTCAAATGCCTTGCTAAAATCCACGTACACAATATCCACTGCACTACCTTCATCAACCCTTCTTGTCACTTCCTCAAAGAATTCAATCAAATTTGTGAGGCAAGACCTTCCTTTAACAAATCCACGCTGACCATCCCTGACTAGTCCATGCCTTTCCACATGACAGTTAATCCTATCTCTCAGGATTGATTCTACTAATTTGCTCACCACCGATGTAAGACTAACTGGCCTATAATTGTTTGGCATTTCCTTTGATCCCTTTTTAAACAATGGAACTACGTGTGCATTTCTCCAGTACTCCGGTACCTCCCCTCTATCTAGTGAAGATTGGAAAATCATCTTCAGAGCATCTGCTATCTCCTCCCTGACTTCCTTCAGCAGCCTCGGAAACAATCCATCTGGCTCTGGTGACTTGTCAACCTTCAAGAATTTCAACCCTTCGAGTACTTCCTCTCTATGACCATCCCGTCCAATAGCTCGCAGTGTTCCTCCTGGACTAATATATCTTCATCCTCCCTTTCCTTTGTAAACACGGAGACAAAATATTCATTCAAAATCCTTCCCACAGCCTCTGCATCTGCACACAAGTTTCCATCTTCATCTCTGATAGGTCCCACTTTTTCCTTAACTAACCTTTTAGCATTAATGTATTGGTAAAACATCTTTGGGTTATCTTTAACTTTACTTGCTAATCTTTTTTCATGCCCTCTCTTTGATTTCCTTATTTCCTTTTTTACTTCGTCCCTGCACTTCCTGTATTCGTCTAGGCTATCTGCAGTGCTTAGTTCTTTGTGCCTATCGTACGCTTTCTTTTTCTGTTTGATCTTCCCCTGTATTCCTCTAGACAACCAGGGGGGGTCTAGATTTGGCAGTACCACTCTTATTTTTGTAGGGGACATGTCTACTTTGTACAATTAGGATCTCACTTTTTAGTGCTTCCCACTGGTTTTCCACTGTTTTATCCTATAGCAGTGCTGTCCAGTCCACCTCAGCCACGTCCCTTCTCATTTCTGCAAAGTTTGCCTTCCCCCAGTTCAAGACTTTTACTCCTGCCTTATCTCTGTCCTTTTCCATGGTAATGCTAAATCAAACTGAATTGTGATCACTCTCCCTGATATGGTTGCCAACTGTCACTTCACCCACTTGCCCTTCTTCGTTCCCCAAGGCTAGGTCTAGAATTGCATCTCCTCTTGTTGGGTTTGCCACTAATTGGTTGAAAAAATTTTCCTGGACACACTGCATGAATATTTCTCCCTCAGTGTTCCTTATATTGTTTGAATCCTAGTTGATATTAGGATAGTTGAAGTCTCCTACTATAATTGCCCTATTCTTCTTACAAGCAGAAATTTGCCTACACATTTGTATCTCCCTTTCACTATTTAGGGGTCTGTAGTATACTCCCAGTAGTGTGACTGCCCCTTTTTTATTTCTAAGCTCAATCCATAAAGCCTCGTTTGTTGACCCATTTAGTATATCATCCCTTCTCACAACTGGAATTGATCCTTTAACCATTAGTGCTACCCCCACTCCTTTTTTATCTCCTACTCTATCGTGTCTGAAGACTCTATAACCAGGGATATTAAGCTGCCAGTTTTGACCCTGCTTTAGCCAGGTCTCCGTTATAGCAATGACATCCTGCTGCCATGTGTCTACCTGTGCCTTTAACTCATCTACCTTGTTTGTAATACTCTTTGAATTGAAGTATAAACAGTTTGACCCCATCAGTTTCCCTTGCTAGACACTTTGTAAACTTTGCTTCTCCTGTAACTCCACGTCTATCACAACATCCCTAGCTAGTGTTCACAAAAGGTTCACAAAAATAGAATAGTAATTGTCCTATATAACAATTCCATTGCCTCACTGGAATCTGCTATCAGCTTTGCTCAGAAAATCGTAGGTTCAAGTTTAACTCCAGAGATTTGAGCACATAACTGAGGCTGGCACTTCAGTAGAACAGTGAAGGAGTGCTACATGATCAAGGGGCTGCCCCTTTGGATGAAATAGTAAAATGAGGCCCTGTCTACCTGTTCAAGTGAATATTAAAGAACTTAATGCCATTACTTGAAGAACAAGGGCATTCTCCCAGTGTCATGGACAATATTTATCTCTCAACCAAGATCACTAAAACAAATTAACTGCTCATCTATAATAAAGGCAAAATACTGCGGATGCTGGAAATCTGAAACGAAAACAAAAAATGCTAGAAAAACTCAGGTGTGACAGCATACGGACCCGAAACATTGTCTCTCTCTCCACAAATGCTGTCAGATCTGCTGAGTTTTTCCAGAATATTTTGTTTTCGTAACCGCTTATCTATCTCCCTGCTGTTTGCCGGACCTTGTGTGTAAAATTGTCTGTTACTTTGCCCACAAAATGATCATAGAAATGATGATACTGCCAAAGTAATTTGTTGACTGTAGTGTTTATGGATTTGCTAAGTTCTCCAGGAGAAAAAGTGAGCAAAAGTACATCAATGCCACCAGAATGGGAAGAGAAGAGCATGAGTAAGCCTTGTGTGACTCTTCATGGACTGCAAGAGATTGGCACTGTCGGAGCAGTGAATCTCGAGCATGCTCCACTTTGAGAAATTCAGGAGCATTTTGTATTCCTATGGAGGCTGAAGAAAGATGCTATTATAGTTTGAAACAGTAACAGTATTGAGGCAAATAGCAGCTGTTAGAACAGGATAGTGATGCATCGGTCAAACAGCACAGAATGTACTTGGTCGCTGTCACTGCTGTTTCATAATGGTTAGATTGGGTAGTGCTTTCTTATCCACTTTGTCTTTTTAGTACACTATCAATATATAGGGCGGAATTTTCAATTCTAGAGACTAAGGCCAGAATTTTCCAGGTCCAGCAGTTTCTGCCGGATTTGTGCTCAGACTGGCACACCATTGCTCTAGCCATTGGTGCATTCCAGCAGTGGCTAGCTGAGAGGAGGACAGAGAACCTTGACCTCCCTCCAGATGCCCCTTCTCCTCAAGGAGTAAGGGAGGGGCCCTTGGGCACCCAAAGGAAGGAGGAGCACCAGCCAAACACTCTGGGGCATCCACCCAGGAGTCCCCAAGGGTGACCTGCTGCTCCAAGTCCTCTCTACCAGTGACCTCTTCAACTCTAGCAGGTCAGGCCGAGGAGGGTGCAACTGCCCCTGAGCAGGAGACCCTTAACAGGCCTGGGCCCTGCAGGCCTCGAGCCACCAGACAATGTCTGCCAAAGTCATCTCAGACAACAAGGCTTGGCAGTCACCAGCCTGTCTTCACCTCTGCTGCGGATGCCGGAGTTGCACCCAGATGCAGCGGTAGGGTACAAAAAATTAAGAAGTTTTGAATGCACAATGGTGGCATGGGTGTTCATTCACTGTATATACTCTTCACTATAGTAAATATAGTTCACATTTAGCCCTCTCCAAGTCTCAGGTATTCAATGGCTAATTGCTGTAATGCAAGGTCCCGCGTTCATTCAAGGGTCCAAAATGAAACCCCCACCCCTATTAGCTCCCATCCGGATCCTCAGTTCCATTAACTCACTCAATCTCATCACAGTGATTAGCCTTCCTTTCCACATTTGTGACATTAACAAAGGCACTTCATATGTGAAAATGATGGCTGACAATACACCTGTGACACCTGGCTCTCAGGCAGACATTATTTGGCCTCAGGAGAATTGCTCATCAAGGTTAGTGATTATCATGATGCTGTTGCACTGAAGTCGTAGTTTGTGGATGTAACAAGTATTTGCCACAATCAATGTTAGAATCTTTTCTCCCAAGTGTACTTTGCAATGGCATTTATTTTATGACAGTGAATTTTTGGGAAAAGTTGTATTCATTGTTGAAAACCATTGGCTTTTATGCCTCCCTGCAGTGCGTTTTTGCCTCTGTATTTAAGACTGGATGTCATTCATTTCTTAGTTCCCACTCGCCCCATGCATGACCCTGAATGATGGAAGTTGGTTCCACTCAGTGATATTGGAAATGTCTGCTAGACGGGAATGAGAGTGTGATGTCAGAGGTGTGTGCTCATCCTGATTAAGCCGTCCACTTAC
The DNA here is from genome assembly GCF_964194155.1 of Cetorhinus maximus. Lineage (NCBI taxonomy): Eukaryota > Metazoa > Chordata > Chondrichthyes > Lamniformes > Cetorhinidae > Cetorhinus > Cetorhinus maximus. The sequence continues at coordinate 2,014,671 of NC_135884.1, read as the reverse complement.
TTATGAGGATCTTACTTTGTTCCTGAATGATTGCCCAGCATTGCTTCATGGAATCCCTCTGTTAAGGCACAGTACACAACTCTATATAGAATTCATTGCATGACTGTGCACTCATTGCCTTAGGGTAGATAGAAAGGCCTTTGCGAGATGGACAGCGTCGAGGACTGTAATGCTATGTAAGTGATGCTTCGGCACATCTTCTGAGTGCTCAGCAGTATCTTTGAAGGGAAGAAGTTGTCATTGACTGGTGTGTCAATACTGACTGGGCCACATCTCTCCCAAATGGCAAGGCAATGCAGGATGTAGATTTGGTAGGCTTCCAACGAATGTAGGGTCATGAGTGCTTGCAAATAGTCAAACAACAGTCCTACTGAGCTGCTCTTGGTGAGGACAACACAAACATAATTCGCAGCTTTGGGTGCTTGATGTGGAGTAACAGGTCACTGATTCCTGATATCCAAAGGCATATTGGGACTGCATTATCCATCAATGAGAGCTGGTCTTTGGAGAGATGGTGCTGTCTGGATGTTGCTTCCACTTGAGACAGTCAAGTGCCAACCACTGACGAATGTTTTTCCTGTTAGTGCTGCCTTGCTAAGCTGCTGTCATACTGGCATGAGCGCATCCATGTGTGCATTTTGTTGCTTGATGGCTGCCATGCCCATTGACTTGTTGACGCCATAGCTGAAAGGACTGCATGATGTGTGGTTGCTTGAGGTGCGTTAGTGGAGTGCTGATCACTTTCCACAGCACCTTCCAAGGATGGCCCATTGTTAGGGATGATGGTGACTTATGCCATGATCATTGTGAGATTGATGACTTTTCCTGATGTGGTGACGTTGACAATGAAGGATTTGTTGTGTCCCCTGCACTGAAGCCTGAAAAGAATTTTGATTGTGAAAACTCGTCTTCACCTTATTTATTCCGCTTCAAATCTTGTAGCTATGAAGTTGTCAAGGGCACATCTGCCATGTCGTGCCCATGCAAAGGCATCCTCGTGGTTCATTTGAATCCCTGCCCTCTTCAGATTCATCCCCTTCCAAGTCCTCCTCATTCGAGGAGATGTCTAGCTCCTCAATGTCTCCCTCTGGCAACACATCCCCCTTTGCAGAGCTAGACTGTGCAGGGCGTAACAAACAATGATGATTCATGACACTCTGTGGTGAGAATAGGAGAGCCCCTCTTGACCGGTCAAAACATAAGAAATGCATCTTTAAGAGGACAATAGTTTGCTCTAATAAGGAACTTGTAGTGGAATGTGCAGCATTGTATCTCTCCTCAGATGCCAGGGAGCTCTCAAGGCCACAAGTGTGCAGTCAATGGTGCCCTGCACTTGTGGGAAGCCTTAGATTGCAGAGAATTCCACAACTCTGGCAGCCTAGCTTGCTTCATCTATGCGCACTGCACATAATGGTAAACTTTACTGAAAAGGGCATCTGTCACCTCCCTTATGCATTTGTGTGTCAATGATTGTGCAATTCCACAAAGGTCCCCAGTGGAGCCCAGGAAGGATCTGTAAAAAAGTTGAGTGCAGTGGTAGCCTTCAGAACAACCAGCATTGGACACCCTCCAAATCTGTGAAGCGTGAGCTGCTCACTGAGAATGTAGCAAATGGGAGCTACCACATCCCTTAACAAGCGAAGGCTCCTGCGGCACTGTCTTTTGCGCATCTCCATGGATGAGCTTCATCTTCTGTAGACCCTTGCTCAGGCCAAACGTCTTCATGGATTTGGCCCCTCCTCGTCAGCATCTAGGACTTCCTGGGGCCCCGCTGTGTCTTGATCCTCAGTGCGATGGTCTCACTGAGCTGTGCCAATCAGTGACGAGCCCTTCTTCTCCTCATTCTAATCATAGCTATCAACATGGCAGCATTGCCTGCAGCCTGTATTCTCCACTCCTCCTTGTTTCTGTGAATAGATACAATGGTAGTTCCCCTTGAATGAGCTCCATCCGTATACATGGCAAGAATCCAGTCTCTAGCCCTTGACTCACCCTTGCATATGCATACCAAGGCCACCCCTTACAGAGTGATATCATCTTGGAGGAAGACAGGTTCCTGAGTTTTCCTTTCAGACTTAACTGCGCATTCACAATGAGAGTCTTAATTACGGTCAAAAGACCCATGTCCTATAACCCCCAGTCAGGCTTCAATCCTCCGGCAGCCTTGACAATAAAAATCGATACCTAATCCTTGCACTTATGTTCTGACTGCAAGCAAGGTGCCTTGAATGCCATGACCAGTACACTGGGAACATTGAGGCTTGTAGGGTCCATGCTGCCTCTGCGCAGCAGCTGTGGCCCTTGATTGTTTGATCCTACATCCATTCTCACATGCCTTTGCAAGGATCGGATGCCAATTAAGACCATATGCGCCGCAGCATCTAAATGTAATGGATTCTCACCTAAATGTGTAACATTAGTAAAGGAGCCAAGCTTGTTCATTGTGCATTACACCTTTGAGTCCAGCACTCAGCTGAGGCATGCTCTTCATTGTTTGAGCAGGAAATTTATAGGGTGCCCCTTCAATTGGACAAAAACTGCTGTGCTAAACTCCTCCCACATGCCCAGAGACCCCTCCCCAATCTAATTCTAACTTGATTTGCAAACTGCGTCATTCTTAGGTGAATGTGAAAATGGTGCTGTTGACTTTTATGCATGAGATCAGCTTCCAATCTTCCCCTATCAACCACTGGGTCCCTCATCCTCCTCCATACACACCACCTCCTAATTCCCCTTCCTCCAGACACCATCCAGCCTCCCCATTAATCTTGACCCCATCATTGTTCATGTGGATATTCCTGTTCTTCCCCCTTGAATGCTTTAATGTTGATGACCCTCTGCCATTTGTCGACCTAACCCCTTCCCTTGTACCCTTTTTGGGACCATCCACATGAGACCATCCAATATCCTCCCCATGACTTTTCAGCTACAGACTTACATGATGCAGATGCCTTCCCTGAAAGTTACTGTGCCCTCTGCCTCACAATACCATCCCAAGGACCAAATGCCTTAGGTAACTGACGCTCCCTGAGTCCTGCCTCTGTCTCACCCTCCCCTCTTGTGTTCCACACACCCCAAACACCCCATTGTCCTGCCTCCATCGCAATCCTCCCTGCTGGTTTTACCTCCTGTGCCCAGTCTTGGAGCAGCTTGTGCTCTAGGCACCCGATATTTCATAGCCACGGTCTTAAAGGAAAGTGAAAGTAGCGTCTACTGCCCTTCAAGTCATGGATTAACTGAAGCTCGCCAGGTGTGTGCCATATGTACACAGTCATGAAACAGACTGTTCTGATTATCCGCTAGCAGGGCACTTAATTTGGAGGGGAACGTAATTCTAGCAAGTTGGCCTTTTAATGAGCATTCATTAAATGCAAATGAATGCAAATGTGTTCCCGCCATAGATCAGTGGAAAACTCGACCTGCCTTTAACCTGCCATTAAAGTTGAAGGAATGAAATTCCAAACTAATTTCCTGCTGGCAGGAAATTGCATTTTTCCATCACGCTAAATTTAGTGCTCCCGCCCGCCACAATTCCCACCACTGGTGGGAGCAGAAAATTCTGTCCATAGAGTCATTGAATCTTACAACACAAAAGGAAGCCATTCAGCCCATCATGCCTGTATTGGCTCTTTGAAAGAGCTATCCAATTACTTCCATTCCCTCTGGTCTTTCCCCATAGCCCTGTGAATTTTCCCTTTTCAAGTATTTATCCAACTCCCTTTTTAAAAGTTACTATTGAATCTCCTTCCTCCACCCTTTCAGAAACTGTGGTCCAGATCACTACATCACTGCATGAAAACTGTTGTCTCTGGTTCTTTTGCCAATTGCCTTAAATGTGTGCCTTCAGGTTACCAATTATCCTGCCATAGGGTACAGTCTGCCCTTTTGTCTAATCCCAGATTGTCTACCTAATCACCTTCTATCAAATTTTATCTTAAATTTTCCTGCTCTAAGGAAAATTACCCCAGTTTCTCCAGGTTTCTTCACATGACTGAAGACACTTATCCCTGGTATCATTCTGGTAAATTTCCTCTGCATCTTCTCTAAGACCTTGAGATCCTTCCTAAAGTTCGAATGTACACTATACTCCAGCTGAGGCCTCATCAGGTTTTTTTTATAAAGATTTGGCATAACTTCCTTCCTTTTATACTCTATGGGCTGGGATTTCATAAAGACAGGTATCAGGAGTCAGGAATTTCCCGATTCCGCAATCTCATCGCCATCCTGAAAGGGCTCACCTGCCCAATATTCGTATCAGGAAGGCAGGCCTGGGCTGGAGATGGGCCTGCCACCTCCAAAGGGCCTAACAACCATGAATACAACTAGGCCGATGACCCAGTAAACAGTGGCAGGCCTCCTAACCTCTCCACATCTTCTGCAAAAGTCCGCCCAACTCCATTAAAATTGCAAAGGGGTCTGAAATGCCTGACGCAGCAATGCAGCGGGCAAGTGCAGGAGTACCGTTCACTACCCATACCCTTTTCTTGTGCTGGCAAAAACTGCCAGAGATGGGAATGGGGGCATGAACCCCAGAACTGAGTCCCACCCGCCGTTTTTAAAACCTTCCACCCTCTGTTAGGACATGGACGGAGGTATATAGAAGTCCGGCCCCTATGCCATGGTTTATAAAGCCAAAGATCCCAGATGTATTTTTTCCCCTCAATCACCCAAAACTCTCAGTTCCTGTACTCCCTTTAGAATGGCACCATTTGGTTTATATTTACCTTTCCTTATTCTCCTGATCAAAGTGACTCTTTCTACACTCTCGCACTCCTGGTCTGTTACTATCCTTCTCACTGGTTACTACATTTCTGAGTAATGCCCTGTACAGCCAAGCCCAGGTCACTGATGCCCATCAGAGAGACAGGGCAGCAAGAGGACTAGGCACTTTACAGCCTTCCGGACCGAATATTGAGTTCAACATTCTTAGATCATGAACTCTCTCCTCCATCCTCACCCCCTTTCCCACCCACCCCCCTTTTCCCAATAATTTATATAGATTTTTCTTTTCCCACCTATTTCCATTATTTTTAAATGTATTTCCATCCATTGTTTTATCTCCACCTTTTAGCCTATTTTGATCCCTTCCCCCCACCCCACCCCCACCCCACCCCCACTAGGGCTATCTGTACCTTGCTTGTCCTGCTTTCTACCCTTAATGAGCACATTCCTTTAGATAATATCACCACGGTCAACACCTCTTTGTCCTTTTGTCTGTGACATCTTTTGGTTATCTCCACCTATCACTGGCCCTCTAGCCAGCTCTACCTGTCCCACCCCCCCTTAAACCAGCTTATATTTCACCTCTTTTCTATTTTTCCTTAGTTCTGTTGAAGGGTCATTCGGACTCGAAACGTTAACTGTGTTCCTCTCCGCAGATGCTGCCAGGCCTGCTGAGTTTTTCCAGGTATTTTTATTTTTGACTTGTTTCATTACCTCACACCTTCCCTCGGGGCCATTGGACATTTTCCGCGCCATTCCAACTGACGGACACGTGCCCGGCCGAGCCCGCGTTTCCGCGGACCCCGCCTACAGGCTGCGCGCGCACAGTCCCGTCCTGCCCCGGGCTGCGCGCGCACTATCTAGGCTCCTCCACCACGCAAACGCCTCCACCACCCCCCCCCGACCTTCCTCCGTGTGATGATCCCCGAGCTCGCGCAGCGACTCTTCAGGCAGTGACGTATTTCCTGCCACCGGAAGTTTGGGATTGTCCGCCTCTCCGAGCTGAGTTGAGGCCGCCTGCCCCCCCACCCCCTCACCCCAACCGGCACCGACACCGGGGAGAAGCCGCCCGCCCGCACGACCCGACCGGCACCGACACCGGGGAGGCCGAGGCGCGGACACATATCGCGGGCCTGGAGCTGAGCTGAGCCCGGCCCGGACGACCCGGGGACGCCGCTGAGCCACAGGCCGGGTGTCCGGGCCCGAGGGCCAGGAATCAGCGGAGCCCAGAGCTGGAGGTAGGAGGCTCGAAGGCAACGGTCCAGAGAAAAAATTTCAGGGTCCCGGGGTCACCGGGTCGGGGGGGAGGAGGTCCCGGGGTCACCGGGTTGGGGGGGCCGTCCCGGGGTCACCGGGTTGGGGGGGTGGGGGGCGGTCCCGGGGTCACCGGGTTGGGGGGGGGGGGGGCGGTCCCGGGGTCACCGGGTTGGGGGGGGGGCGGTCCTGGGGTCACCGGGTTGGGGGGGGGGGGCGGTCCCGGGGTCACCGGGTTGGGGGGGGGGGCGGTCCCGGGGTCACCGGGTTGGGGAGGGGGGGGGGGGGGGGGGCGGTCCCGGGGTCACCGGGTTGGGGGGGGGGGGGCGGTCCCGGGGTCACCGGGTTGGGGGGGGGGGGGCGGTCCCGGGGTCACCGGGTTGGGGGGGGGGGGGCGGTCCCGGGGTCACCGGGTTGGGGGGGGGGGGGGCGGTCCCGGGGTCACCGGGTTGGGGGGGGGGGGTGCGGTCCCGGGGTCACCGGGTGGGGGGGGGGGGGGGCGGTCCCGGGGTCACCGGGTTGGGGGGGGGCGGTCCCGGGGTCACCGGGTTTGGGGGGGGGGGGGGGGCGGTCCCGGGGTCACCGGGTTTGGGGGGGGGGGGGGTCCGGGGCTCACCGGGTGGGTGGGGGGGGCGGTACCGGGGTCACCGGGTGGGTGGGCGGTACCGGGGTCACCGGGTGGGTGGGTGGGGTGGCGGTACCGGGGTCACCGGGTGGGTGGGGGGGGTGGGGGGCGTTCCCGGGGTCACCTGGTCGGGTCGGGGGGGGGGGTGGGGCGGTCCCGCGGTCACCAGGTCCGGGGGGGGGTTCCCGAGGTCATCGGGCTGGGGGGGTGTTCCCGTGGTCATCGGGCTGGGGGGCGGGGGTTCCCGGGGTCATCGGGTTGGGGGGTGGTCACCAAGTCGGGAGGTGTTTCCCGGGGTCACCAGTGCGGGTTGGGGAGGTCCCGGGGTCACCGGTGTCAGTTGGGTCCCGGGGATGGGCGCCATGGGTCCCATGAGGGCGAGTTTATAGTCTCCTGGGGATAGTGGGGGCTGGGGTTACAGTTACAAATCGGGGGATTGGGGGTGTGGTCGGGTACCGTGTCCTGGGGGCGTTGCGGTTACAGTGCCTGGGGCAATTTGGGTGGGGGGGGGAAACAGGGAGTGCGAGGTGACAGCGTCTGGTGGATGGGGTTGGGGTGGCTTACAGCGTCCCAGTGGGTTATAATGCACAGGGCCTGCAGACAATGTTAACCATGCAGCAGCCAATGACAGCCCCTCGACCAGCACCATTGGAACCAGATTACCTGTTGATTTCATTGCTATTTGGATGGACTCACTGTGTGCAACTCGGTTCCTATGTTTCGCCACTTCCCTTTGCTTTAATGGACCCGCTGATGTTTCCTGCCTGTAAAATTATTCTGTTCGCATATTCAGACACTCAGTGAAGCCAAGTGGCTTCACTCTCACTCTTCACAGTAGCATCCTCTTGTAAGTGTACTGGGTTCACATTGGATAAGCACTTCGATTGAGGATTGTTGGTTATTTTCTAGGTTACTCCTAGATCTGTATTTGATTTTAGAATCAGCGGAAGGATAGTTTTGTAGCTGTTTGTTCTTCCCTTTACCATCCTAACTCAGTTTCTTTAATTTTTGTTTTTCTAGGTTAACGTGAGCTTGAATCTGCCACATTGTCCAATGGTTACTGTTTAATATGTTTCACTGTTCCCAATTTATGAATAGCAGACCCCACAGCCTGAACCACAGTTAAATTGCTGACTGAAGTAAGTTTTCCCTTTCACCTAAGAATGTTTTTCAGATGTGATGTTTGTAAATTCTTTTTTTGTACTGAACAATGTGTCAGTATGTTAAAGAGCAGAGATCCGCAGGAGTACATGCTGGCATTAACATTTGCTTCTTCTGTACGACCCTGCTCAGTTGTAGGTTGTAGTGAGTGTGTGGGGAGCAGAGTTTGATTCTGCTTTTGATATATAAAGAAAGACTTGCATTTCTGTTCGGTTTTTCACAAACTCAGGATGTCCCAAAACACTTTGCTGCCTTTGAAGTGTAGTCACTATTGTAATGTAGGAAGCACAGTGATACAGGCAGCTACCCTATGACACAGTGAACTTAGAGTGTACTTTTGGTTTTGGGACAGTTATGAGAGGGTTTTTCTCTGACCATAAAAGCTCAGTTCTCCAACCAATACAGTTGTCACTAAAATAATAAATATCTTCATGCCAAATGCTCTCGGAACTTACAGACCAAGTACAGTCAACATCTTATCACATCAGGTAGTTCAGATCCTGTAACACTCTTGCCCTTTACCAGCAGTTATATTCCATTTCACTGGTGGTGGAGACAGTAGCAGAGTAATCATCCTTCAGTAATATAGTTTGTGGGGACAGGTGTAAGTAATTTAATTACTGACTTCAGAAAGTCCAGAGCAATGGGATGTTTACAAAATGCTACAAACTGTGGGTGCTAGAATTCTGAAATAAAAATAGAAAATGCTGGAACAGGCCAGGCAGCATCTAAGGAGAGGGGAAAAGCAGGGTAGCTTAATATTTCAGGTCAGTGTCCTCTAGCGAGAGAGCAGGTCAAGGACCTGAAACTTTAATCTGCTTCCTTTCTTCACGGACGCTACTTGCCTAACCAATGCTTCCAGTTTTTTTGGTTTCTCATGCAACTAATTACTTCCTCAGAGGAGCTGAAAATAAATCTGGTAATTAACATTCTCTTCCTCATACACTCTCCCTGCTCCCCATCTGATCTGATACTGATGCACTGTTTCTTCAGCCAAAGTCACCAACTATCAGTTAGAGACTACCTTGCTATATTTCCAGCTCATAATCTCAGAAATAGCTGCACTGAGAAACTCTCTGCCAATCCGACTCCACTCTTGGCGGCTGTGCCTTCAGCTGTCTAGGCCCTAAGCTCTGGAATTACCCCTTAAATCCCTTTGCACCGCTACCTCTTTCTCCTTTAAGACAGTCCTTAAAACTTACCTCTTTGATCAAGCTTTGATCACTTGTCTTAATAACTGCTTATGAGGTTTGGTGTCATATTTTGTAAGATAATGCTCCCGTGAAGCACGATAGGATGGTTTACTGTGTTGAAGGTGCTATTAAAGTGCAAGTTGTCGACGTTCTTGCCTAAAATGCGCTGTCATTCCATGTGTCCCCCTAACCATCTTGTTTTAATTACCTTAACTGACAGCATTGTGCAATGCATTCTAGAACCACCCATACTGTTCCAATGCATTATTCAGGTGTTGCAGCGATGCCAGTGTTATACCTTCAAACAATAACTAGGTGGTGTGAAATGTCAGCCCAGCTGCGGGAAAGTAGACGGAGCATCTCCAAGCACGTTGCCCCTGCAGGGGTGTGGTACAAGGTTCAGTTTACAGGTGTGCAAAGGCAGACTTAGCCTAAAAAATAACATGCGTGATGGGTGTGTAACCATTCGATCAGCAAGGAATGAAAGAGCAATTCATGAAAGTTGATCAGGGGCAAATTGTTAATTGTAGTGAAGGGTTCAAATTACAGTGCAAAATTCAAGGCCAGAACTTTTTCACCAAAGATAATTGAGTTGCGATAATTGTTACAAGGGAGGGTTGTTGGAGCAAAAAAGGTGGGTTCAATAACCAACTCCATGCATTTCTGGTTAGTGAAGAGATTAATAGAAGGCGAGTAGGGGGTTCACCCACACAGTGAAAAGGATAGTTTCAGCTAAATTGTCTTTTGATGTTCCAATAAATTCCTATGTGGTTCAGTCTCCTGTACATATATGATCTGCAAAGATGTTGGACTGTTTGAATTGGCTGCAATTTATACTGTAACTGCTGTTGTCTTTTCTCCTGTTTGATTTCCATGTTGTCCATTTGGTTCTAGCTAACAAAGTGTAGCTTTATAGAATTAGCTTCAAAATCTCTATTAAATTGGACTGAGATCCCTAATCTCCTGTCTAGAACAAGGGGCCACAATCTCAGGATACAGGGTAGACCATTTAGGACTGAGACAAGGAGAAACTTCTTCACTCAGAGGGTGCTGAACCTGTGGAGGCCAAGTCACTCAATATATTTAAGAAGGAAATAGGTTCCTGGACTCTAAAGGCGTCAGGGAGTATGGGGGGAGCGCGGGAGTACGGCAGTGAGTTAGAGGATCAGCCATGATCATATTGAATGGCGGAGCGGGCTCGAAGGGCTGAATGACTTACTCCTATTTTCTATGTTTCCATATCCAACCTACTTTTGAAATGATTGTGGTATGTAACTCATTGCTCTGGCTCAACAGGGGAAATTAGATGATGGGAATAACATGCAGGATGCTGCTCTTCCAATGGTGCAATTGGATCTTTTACATTCATCTGTTTTAAAGGAACTTAAGCTGAAATTTGGCATTGCCAAATCACTATTTCTCCATTTATCTTGATATTTTCTACCTTTTTGACTGAGTGTCTCTGTCCCAATGGGCTCAGTGGTTGAGTATATTCAAGACTGGAAGCAGTATGTTTGTGGGCATTAAGGCATGAAATGATATGGGGACAGGAAAATGGAGTTGTGGTAGAAGAACAGCCATGATCTTACTCAATAATGGAACAGGCTTGAGAGAGTTCAAAGGTTCAGATGACAGACTGCAGGAACAAAGATTGGGCAAGTTGCAGACATCATCTGACTGCTTTCCAACAGTCTTCAGTTCATTTGCTTTGTCATAATGGGAGCTGGAGTGAAAATCTCTTTTGCACAAATTCAAAATTTAATTTTTATATTGTGACAGTGACTTTGAGGGTCAAACATCTGGAGCAATGTATGTTCTTGTTTAGATTGTCTACATAGAGCCTCATACAAGGCACAAGTCTGCCATGGTGCATAGATATGGCAGGTGGGAGAGAAACTGGACTTCAATGTGACTGGTTCACAGGTTTGAAATGGGGGGGCAGTAATGTCACTGTACTAGTCTTCCCGAGACCCAGGGAACATGAGTCCAAATCCCACCATGGCAGCTTGTTAATTAAATTCAATTAATTCATAAAAAGTCTGGAATTGAAAGCTAGTCTCTGTAATTGTAACCATGAAACTATCGATTGTCGTCTGCGGTAGGTGGTGAGGGAAAAACACACTTGACCTCATCCTCACCAATCTGCCTGCTGCAAATGCATCTGTCCATGACAGCATCGGTAGGAGTGACCACTTCATAGTCCTTGTGGAGACGAAGTCCCGCCTTCGCATTGAGGATACCCTCCATCATCTGTGTGGCACTACCATTTCTAAATGGGATAGATTTTGAACGGATCTAGCAACTCAAGATTGGGCATTCATGAGGTGCTGTGGGCCAGCAGCAGCAGAATTGTACTTGGACACAACCTGTAACCTTATGGACCGGCATATCTCCCACTCTGCCATTACCATCAAGCCAGGGGATCAACCCTGGTTTGATGAAGAGTACAGGAGGGCATGCCAGGAGCAGCACCAGGCATACCAAAAAATGAGGTGCCAACCTGTGAAGCTAAAACATATGACTACTTGCATGCCAAACAGCATAAGCAGCAAGTGATAGACAGGGCTAAGCGATCCCACAACCAATGGATCAGATCTAAGCTCTACAGTCCTGTCACATCCAGTCGTGAATGGTAGTGGACAATTAAACAACTCACTGGAGGAGGAGGCTCCACAAATATCCCCATCCTCAATGATGGAGGAGCCCAGCACATCAGTGCAAAAGATAAGGCTGAAGCATTTGCTACAATCTTCAGCCAGAAGTGCCGAGTGGGTGATCCATCTCGGCCTCCTCTGGAGGTCGCCATCATCACAGATGCCAGGTTTCAGCCAATTCGATTCACTCTACGCGATATCAAGAGAAGGTTGAAGGCACTGGATAGTGTAAAGTTTATGGGGCCCGAAAGTATTCCGGCACTTGTGCTCCAGCACTTGCTGTGCCCCTAGCCAAGCTGTTCCAGTGCAACACTAGCATCTACCCGGCTATGTGGAAAATTGCCCAGGTATGTCCTGTACACAAAAAGCCGGAAAAATCCAACCCAGTCAATTACCGCTTCATCAGTCTACTTTCGATCATCGGTAAATGTAATGGAAGGGGTCATCAACAGTGCTACCAAGTGGCACTTGCTTAGCAATAACTTACTCACTGACACCCAGTTTGGGTTCTGCCAGGGCTACTCAGTTCCTGACCTCATTACAGCCTTGGTTCAAACATGGACAAGAGAGCTAAACTCCCGAGGTGAGGTGAGGTGAGAGTCACTCCTTTGACATCAAGGCAGCATTTGACCGAGTATGGCATCAAGAAGCCCTTGCAAAACTGGAGTCAATGGGAATCAGGGAAAACACTCCCCGACTGGTTGGAGTCATACCTAGCACAAAGGAAGATGGTTGTGGTTGTTGGAGGTCAATCATCTCAGCTCCAGAACGTCACAGCAGGAGTTCCTCGGGGTAGTGTCCTCGGCCCAACCACCTTCAACTGCTTCATCAATGACCTTCCTTCCATCATAAGGTCAGGAGTGGGGATGTTCACTGCACAATATTCAGCACCATTTGCGACTCCTCAGATACTGAAGCAGTCCATGTCCAAATGCAGCAAGACCTGGACAATATCCAGGCTTGGGCTTACAAGTGCCAGGCAATGACCATCTCCAACAAGAGAGAATCCAACCATCTCCCTTTGATGTTTAATGGCATTACCATCACTGAATCCCCCACTATCAACACCCTGGGAGTTATCATTGACCAGAAACTGAACTGGACTAGCCATATAAATATTGTGTCTACAAGAGCAGGTCAGAGGCTAGGATTTGAGCTAGCTCCCACCTGGCTCCCTGAAGCCCATCCGTCAATCTACAGGGCACAAGTCAGGAGTGTGATGGAATACTCTCCACTTGCCTGGATGAGCGCAGCTCCCACAACACTGAAGAAGCTAGATACCACCCTGGACAAAGCAGCCCGCTTGATTGGCACCACATACAAACATTCACTCTCCACCGCCAGTGCACAGTAGCAGCAGTGTGTACCATCTACAAGATGCATTGCAGGAATTCACCAAGGCTCCTTTGACAACATCTTCCAAACCCACAACCATTACCATCTAGAAGGACAAGGGCAGCAGATAGATGGGAACACCAACGCCTGGAAGTTCCACTCCAAGTCACTCACCATCCTGACTTGGAAATATATTGTTGTCCCTTCACTGTCGCTGGATCAAAATCCTGAAACCCCCTCCCTAACAGCACTGTGGGTGTACCTACACCACGTGGACTGCAGCGGTTCATGAAGGCAGCTCACCACCACCTTCTCAAGGGCAACTAAGGATGTGCAATAAATGCTGGCCCAGCCAGCAAAGCCCACATCCCGTGAATTAATTAAAAAAAAGCCTGGTTCACTAATGCCTATGAGGAAGGAAATCTGCTGCCTTTACCTGGCCTGGCCAATGTATGTAACTCAAGACCCAAAGTAATGTGGTTGACTCTTAACTGCCCTGTGAGTAGCCAGCCACTCACTTCAGCGACGCCCAATTCCAGAAAAGAATGCGAATGAAATGGGATCCAAAATTGCGTTGTGACTGTGTCCATTTGATCCAGAGAGCGCCATTATAAGATTGAACCAGGTGATCTTTAGCTGACTAGTCTGAAGCATATAGTTGTAGATTTGGTGAAGTGCATTGGGGTCTAATGCTGATTGTTGGACAATGATATGAAATGGAAAGCAGCCTGCTTCGTGCAGGCTCCGACTCGTGCTGAATCTGTCCCGAGTGCTGTTGCTGAGATACCTGATGAGCGGAATGTAGGTAGTCTGTGTTATGAAACATGGTCCTCTATGCAAGGCATGGCAATTTCCATGGAAATTTTGGGTTTTCTTTCTTTCATGGGATGTGGGCGCCGCTGTCAAGTCCAGCATTGTGTTGCCCATCCCAAATTGTCCTTGAACTGAGTGGCTTGCTAGGCCTTTTCAGAGGGCAGTTAAGAGCCAGCCACAGTTGCTGTGGATCTGGAGCTGAGAACTATGACAGTGCATGTAATGCCATTTGGCAGTCCGGTTCTGCAGTTTGTTAGCTGCCCAAGTTCCCTTCAAGTTTGGCATCTGTGCCCAAAGATGTGTGTTAGTCTAAGCCTTTAAAGTCTGCTCAAACCTTTCTTAACCCTTTTAAAGGTGCATCAATGGGTCAGTGAGTGAGCCCTATTGCAGCAGTAAGAGGCTAATGTTACTGAAATAATCATATCAGGCAAAGCCTAGCATTAATCAGTGTTAGCATGGTTTAATCATAACTATACACTCCTTTCTGGACATGGGGATTCCTGTTAGATGGCGATAGGTAGAGTTGCATCCAGAGGCAACTGTTTGCCCAATCTCTATCGTTGTATTCATTTTTCTTCCTCATTGTGTTTATAAATAGACTTGGTATGTTTAAAGGAGTATTGCTTGGTATGCACATTTGTTGAATGGCTTGTATTTGAGTAGAGTGTTTTAATTTGTGCTCAAGTTAAGAGATAATAGTTCCTGAGAAATGGAACATTGAAGTTAAACTAAAGTAACAAAATCAGGGACAAAGTAAAAGGTAGCCCCTTAAAGGGAAACTGCAAAAGACAAAATTTAAAGTAAACTTAAACATTAAACCAAAATGTGATTTAAGGGGTCAATAAAGCACCCCAGTCCCTGTGGCAAACAAAACAGTAAAAGGCTTTTCAAATAACTGAAAAGGGAGTGCAGCCTATAACACCCTGCATATGCGTGGACCTCGGACTCCACAAGGCCGCAAAAAATGCAGGCATTTTGGAAGTCCGTGAGTGGATACGTCCTGCGATTGTACGGGACTGCTGCGTGCAACACTGTCCACCCGAAGCCCCCGACAGAAAGGGGAAGGACGCCCCCATAGAGGGCCCTCCACTGGGGACCTCCGCCGTTGGGCGGCAACAAGGCGTACCAGGGCGTGTCCAGGTGAGGAGGTGAAGGGTGTGCAGCAGCAGCCCTAAAGGGTATGGAGGCATTTCCACAAGGCAACTCTGGTTGCGGAGGGTTCGGGGCTTGGGGCCAACGTGAAATTCCGTCGGAACGGGTACACGCGAACGGAAAACCACTGCGCACCTGTGTGCGCTCAAGACCATCTATGACGTCGGGGCCAAGCACAACCATTCTGAGCTCATCGATGACATTGTCCATGAGCTGGATGTCCACTGTCGCATGCTGTGCCAACTCCTGCGGAAGCATCCAGCCCACTCCTCCGCCACCCAGTACGTCCCCGATCCTGGTCACCTCAGCAGCCACAGCTCTCCTCTCTGCCAGCCACCGAAAGTGGTGGAGATGCAGATTCCTGAGCAGCGGCTCTCAGATGATAGCCGCTACTCCTGACAGCAGAGAGCTGCGGCGCAAGGCGATCATGTTCCAGACTTTGATCAGGTCCTGGTAAAACACGAGCAACGCCTGCAAGGAGACACGAAGGCCCCTCAGGTCTACAAACAGGAGCTGCACGTCATAATTCAGGCCGTGCACCTGGCGGAAAAAATAGGTTGCCAGGGCACAACGTCTTGGAGGGGGCTTGATGTAAAGGTATCGCTGCAGAGCCTGAAGGCAGAAAGTTGCCACCTGGGTACATAGGCACATCAGCTCCTGACTACCCTCCGTAAGCGGGAGACTCAGAACCTCAGCAGCACTCGACCCCTGTAGGACAGCACACGGAGCAGTCCTGTCCAGTGCTGCAGGCAAGTGGTGACTTTGGCCTCTAGCTCCTGCCAATTCGCCGGCCAGGATTCCTCAGCAGGGCAGAGATGGACTCCCAGGTAGAAGAGGCTGGTCCTGCTCCAGATGAAAGGCCTGAGCTCCTCAGGTAGGGGATCCATCTCCCACTGACCAACCAGGAGTCCGAAACACTTGCCCCAGTTGATCCTGGCAGAGAACGCAGCAGAGTAGATCTCTTGGCACTCGAGCACCCTCTGCAGGTCAGCCAGGTCAGTGAACGTGAGCAGCATGTCATCAGCGTAAGCCGAGAGGACCAGCCCGTGCAGAACCTATCCTGACAACTTACCCCACAAGAGGCACAGGAAAGGCTTCACGCTGATAGAATACAGTTGGCCAGACGCATGCCTGATGCACCCCCTCCCAAAGCGAAGGGGCCCCGTTAACCTTAACTAGACACTCTGAGGCAGCGTACAGAAGTTGGATCCGGGCGACAAAATGTGCCCGGAACCCGAATGCTCGCAGAGTTCCGAATAAATATTCGCGATCCACCCTGTTGAACGCTGCCTCCTGGTCAAGAGACAGGCTTGACAGACCAGTCCTCTGGGACAGATGGATTATGTCCCGGACCAGATGAATGTTACCAAAGGTGGCCCAGCCTGGGACTGTGTAGGACTGGTCAGGGTGTTTGTATATGCGTGGAATAATCCAGAAGGCAGCGAAATGCCACTATACATGACCACATAGGTACATTGCTCATGACTAATGCGAATGCAGTTTCTTACATTAAATCATCCTCATGGGCTGACAAACAAGATAACTATTGATGGTCCTCGTAGAACCTGTGAAGTAAATTGGTATTAATATGACGACCTGTACCGTACTTTTCACATCCTCAGGTTGCCCCTGAAGCACTTACAACCACAAAATACTTTTGCATTGTAGTCATTTGTAACATAAGCTCACACAAACAGCAATGTGATACTGACCAGATAATCTTTAATGACCTTTTAGTGATAATTTTAATAATTTCTGCTCCTGCAACATTACCTCTGGAGTCTCCCAAGGATCTACATTTGTCCCACCTCTATTTCACCTCTACATGCTACCTGTCAGCCAATCCATGCTACCTGTCAGCCAATCATCCGAAAACAGATCAGATTCCGCATGAATGCTGACAACACTCAGCTCTATCTCACCATCAATTCTCTGGACTTTTCCACCGTATCTGATTTGTCACGCTGCTTGTCTGACATCCACTTTCTAGATTAAAGATTTTCAGTAGAAGATATCCAATATTGGATGAGCATACTCTGCTTTTTTTATTCTTCCTGCCAAAGTGAACAACTTCGCGTTTTCCCACATTATACTCCATCTGCCAGATTTTTGCCCACCCACTCAACCTATCTGTCTGCAACTTCCTTATGTCCTCTTCACAAGATACTTTCCTACCTGTCTTTGTGTCATCTGCTTGTCTAAGTCATTGGTATAAACAGTAAAAAGTTGAGGTCCCAGCATAGACCCCTGTGGGACTCTACTCATATCATCCTGCCAATCACAAAAAGACCCCATTTATGCATATTCTGCTTTCTGCCAGCCAGCCAATCTTCTATCCATCCTAATATGTTACCCCCTACACCATGAGCTTTTATTTTCCGCTACAACCTTTGATGTGGCACCTTATCAAATGCCTTCTGGAAATCCAAGTACAGCACATCTACAGGCTCCCCTTTACCCACAGCGCATGTTACTGCTTCAAAAAACTCCAATAAATGAGTTGAACATGATTTCCCTTTCACAAAACCATGCGCTGACTCTTCCCGATTGCTTCGAGTTTCTCTGTGCCCAGCTGTCCTTAATGATCGACTCTAACACTTTCCCCACGACAGATGTCAAGCTAACTGGCCCATAGTTTCCTGTTTTCTGCCTCCCTTCTTGAACTGTATTTGCTACTTTCCAGTCTGATGGAACCTTTCCACAATCGAGCAAATTTTAGAAAATTAACATCAATGCGTCCACTACCTCATTAGCCACCTCTTTTAAGACCCTAGGATGAAGTCAATCAGAACCCAGAGACTTGTCAGCCCGCAGCTCCATCAATTTGCTCAATACCACTTCCCTAGTGATTATAGTTTCACCGAGCTACTCTCTCCCTTACATCTCTTGATGTACAGCTATTACTGGAATGTATTTTGTATCTTTTATCTTCTAAAACGGGAAATGCTGGAAACACTCGGCAGGCCTGGCAGCATGTGTGGAGAAAGAAACAGTTAGCTTAATTACCACTCCCTTTGTCTTGTGACTATGACATCTTTGTTATTTAACCTCTCCTGAGCTCCCACTTCTCCCTGATCTATTTTCCTCCACTTGCTCCTCCCCCTCTTCAGCATAAAACCTATCACATTTCCACCTCTCTTCTGCTCTGAAAAGTAATACAGACTCGATGTGTTAACTTTGCTTCTCTCTCCACAGATGATGCCAGGCCTGGGTTTTTCCAGTATTTCATGTTTTTATTTCAGATTTCTAGCATCCACAGTATTTTGCTTTTATTTATTTCACTATTTCAATGCTCTTCAGGGCAATCTGCCATCTTCTAGTCTACATAACTTGTGCTCAATTAAAACCCTGCCTCACTGTCTAATTCACTCCATATGCAGCAAGACCTGGACAATATCAAGGCTTGCGCTGATAATTGGCAAGTAACATTCATGCCACACAAGTGCCTCGCAATGACCATCTCCCACAAGAGAGAATCCAACCATCATCCCTTGACGTTCAATGGCATTACCATCACTGAATCCCCCACTATCAACAGTGGGGGTTACCATTGACCGGAAACTGAACTGGACTAGCCACGTAAGTACTGTTCCTACAAGAGCAGGTTAGAGGCTAGGAATCCTGCGACGAGTAACTCACCGCCTGACTCCCCGCCTGACTCCCCAAAGCCTGTCCACCATCTACAAGGCACAAGTCAGAAGTGTGATGGAATACTCCCCACTTGCCTGGATGAATGCAGCTCCCAAAACAGAAACTTGACACTGTCCAGGACACAGCAGTCTGCTTGATTGGCACCACATCCACAAACATTCACTGCCTCCGCCACCGATGCACAGTAGCAGCAGTGTGTACCATCTACAAGATACACTGCAGGAATTCACCAAGGCTGCTTAGACAGCACCTTCCAAACCCACGACCAAGACCATCTAGAAGGACAAGGGCAGATAGATGGGAACACCACCACCTGGAAGTTCCCCTCTAAGTCACGCACCATCCTGACTTGGAAATATATCGCTGTTCCTTCACTGTCGCTGGGTCAAAATCCTGGAACTCCCTTTCTAACAGCACTGTGGGTGTACCCACACCACATGGACTGCGGCTCAAGTTTCAAGGTCAAGAAGGCAGCTCATCGCCACCTTCTCGAGGACAATTAGAACGGGCATAAATGTTGGCCCAGCCAGTGACGCCCACATCCCATAAAAGAATAAATAATTTTTTAAAACTCCAAATCTCATTTGCTCATCACCCTGGTACTTGCTGGCCTTTGCTGTCTCCTGGCCCGACACAGCCTCAATTTTAAAATCCTCACCCTTGTCTTCAAATCCCTCCATGGCCTTGCACCCTCCCTACCTCTGGAACCTCCTCTATCCCTGCAAACCTGAGATAACTGCACTCTTTCAATTTTGCCTTCTTGTGCATCTCTGATTTTAATCACTGTATGCAAGCCATGCTTTCAGCTGCCTAAGCCCTAAGCTCTGAAACTCCTTCCCTAAACCACTCCGTCTCTCTACCTCTTTAATGATACTCCTTAAAATCTACCCCTGATCAAGCTATTGGCCATCTGTCCTGAGATCTCGTCCTGTGGCTTGATGTCAAAAATGTTTTTATGTACATTATTTTTATATATGTATGGAAATGATATGTATATAAATGATATTGTTATTGGGACATTTTATTATGTTAAATGTGTTATATAAACATAAGGTGCTTTTGATTAAGGAATAAATATTGGTGAGAACACCGGAGTGGACTCTCTTCTTCCTCAAAATGGTGCCATGGGATCTTTTACATCCATCTGAAAGCACAGACAAGGCCTCTGTTATTGTCTAATCTGAAAGACTGTCAGTAGTGTCTGTCTAATTTGTGGAACTTGAGCCCACAACCTTCTGTCTTTGAGGCGAGAGGACTGCTCACTGAGCTATGACTGACACATGTAGCAATGTTGACAAAGCCATGAGAAGCTAAGCTGTTCATGATGCAAACTGTTGTGGTTTTAATGATATTCCAAAAAAGTCTGGTGCTAACTGTTGAAAGACATTTTCAATTCTAGCAAATGGTGAATAACTTGTCCATAACTCTTGTTACAGTCTGACTTTGTGTGTCCGGGCCAGTCTTTCATTTTTCAAGAACTCATCCATTCAGAGCCGCCAAAATAGCTGGGCCAGGCAAGAAACGACGAAATCCTGAGCCAGACCCCATTAGTGACGCAAGCAAAGCTCCCGTGTTGGCCAAGAAACTGAAAATGGCCAGCATGGCTGAGAACAACAGGAAGAAATTGGGATGGAATCAGGAGGAGGCCACAAACAAGAAGAAACTGAAGGACAAAGTCAACCAAGAGAATAAGGATGGGAAGACTACTGTTGGTAGTGAGCCTAAGAAAGGTAAGGAGGTTTGAATCAGACAGATGGTCCTGTCTGAGTTGGGGGACAGTGGTTTCTCTCAGCGTGCCTTAAGGCCATGGTAGTGGTGATGGGTACTTGGGTGGAGACCTGCAGCTTTTTACGTTTACCTGTTACGTTGGGGTGTTCAAGCTACAGCCCTGGGCCATGTTCAACTTTTATCTATGGCAACCTGTCCATGTAAGTCAGAGTCAGCAATAACTTACATTTATATGGCACCTGTACTATTGCAAAATGAGCAAAGGGGCTTCACAGGAGCATTATCAAACAAAATTCAACTCCAAGCGCAAGGAGAAATTGGGACTGGAGACCAAAAGCTTGATCAGAGGTAGGTTTTAACAAGCATTTTAAAGGAGGAGTGGGAGAGAGAGGTTTAGGGAGTGAATTCCAAAGCTTGGGGCTTCGTCAGCTGAATGACTGCCAATGGCGAACACTTGAAAATTGCGGATGTGCAAGAGGTCAGAATAGGTGGAGCACAGATCACAAAGGATATGGGGATTAGAGAGTTAGGAAGTGGCAAGGCCATGGAATGATTTGAAAACTAAAATTGTAAAATTGGCATTGCCGGACCAAGAGTCAATCTAGGCCAGCGATCTCAGATGGTGAGTTAAATGTGATTTGGTGCGATTTCAAATAAATGCAGCCATCTGTTTATGCCTGCATTTTTAGTTTGCTGGTTTGTTGTCTTTGACTTTAAACTAAACAAATTTACTGTGCTTGAGAAAGTCAAGATGTGCAAATCCTTGCAGCAATTTCTCTTGTGCAGGGTCTGGAATTTGTTTGTTTTTGGAAGTTTCTGACCTCGAGTCAAAAGTGATTAAGTTAGACTCTTTCTGGATCATTAGTCAGGATTCTTTAACCAGATACAACATCATATATTTCAAAGTTATTCATTGTGGGTTGAAGAGAAAAAATCTTGTTCTGTTTTTGAGAAATTGTAAGATATGATATTAATGCAAGGTCTCTTCGTTTTTTGAATAGTGAAAGCGAATAGTTTTACTGGTATTGTAGTATTGAGGTGATTAAATTACGTAATATGACACGGGATAAATGGCATAGGCCGATGTTTATGCTTCACTGGAGCCGGATCCTGTCTTTTCTCATCCAAATCTGACATTGTAACCATCTATTCCCTTCTCCCTCAAATGCTTGTTCAGCTTCCCCTTAAATACAAAGAAGAGTCATATGGACCCGAAACATTAACTCTCTTTCTCTCTCCACAGATGCTGCCAGATCTGCTGAGTTTTTCCAGCACTTGCTTTTATTTCACTTCCCACCTGGTTTTGTGTCATCTTGGAAATGTTACATTTGGCCCCCACACCCAAGTCATTGATGTGGATTGTGAAATGCTTGGGCCCGAGCACTGATGCTTGCGGCACCCGACTAGTCACAGCCTGCCAACCTGCCAACTCTTCCCCACGAGGAAACATTCTCTGTGTGCTACTCTATTAAAATCTTTCATAATTTTCAAGATCTCTATTAGATCACCCCTCAGCCTTTTTTCAAGCGAGCTGAGAACCAGCTTGTCAATCCTTTCTTGATATGTATTCCTAAGCATTTCTGGTATCATCTCTATATCCGTTTTATAATATGATGACCAGAAATGCATGCAATACTCTGGTCTAACCAAGGTTCAGTTCAGGTTTAGCATAACTTCCCTACCTATTGATTCTATCCCTCTAGAAATAAAGCATACTCTTTTGTTTGTTTTTTTATGGCCTTGCTAACCTGTGGAGTAACTTTGTGATTGATATGTTTGTACTCCCAGAACTTTTTGTTTGTTTACCACACCCAGACTCTCGCCCTCTTGTGTAATAAGTGACCTCCTTTATTGTGTCATTATAAATACTGGGGAACCAGGTTGATCACAGTTCGTGCGACTGACCCACCACTCCTGCTCCACCCCCCTCATGGGAGCAGGGGAGAAAGATTGGAACAACAGACATCAGTGTTTTCTGGTGCCTACCTGTGGCCTTTTGCACAGCTGACAGTGGCCAAGGAGCAGGGTTGCAGAACACTCAACTTTCTTGATTCTCAAGAAATTGAAGTTTTTTTTTCTCCTCTCTCTAAGGTGCTCTCCCCCCCCCCCCCCCCCCCCACCCCTTGCATTAGCATTGCACAGGTGATCACTCCTTGGCACCTGAGCCCTCTTCACGTGTTGCACTGGTGGGTGTCGGGGGTGGGGGGGGGGGGGGGGGGGCGGGGGGGAGGGGGGCTATTGCGCTCCAGCCATTCCTGTGCTCAATATGCCCCACGTACAAGTTCAGCCACTGACATGCTGTGATCAAGTGGAAAATGCAAACTTTTTGAATCTTTCAGTTGACTGGGGGAGAAGGAAAAATTGTACCTTTTGAACCTACCTGATCTACTGAATCTGTTTCTGTATATTCTAATTGTTAGATTTGCCAAGCAATGAGGATGCATTGCGAGGGATAGACAGTGATGGTAAGTCTTGGAGCTTGCCTGTGTTCTAACTGTTCTGTAGCTGATTGTATTTAGTAGCAGGAGTTTGGAACTGCAGTAAGTGCTTCCCATTTCTGGCCTGAATGCCTCTTGCTTTCTGTAACCCAAATGCATCAAGTTGCTTCAAGGCACATTATGTAACTATTTAAATGCAACTTTAACAGAGAACAAGCAGTGGACTAGTTTGGGATGGGGAGATTGGTACCAGGATTTTGGCGAAGTATGACAGGACTTCAAATTCATGAGCAAGAACTCTTTAAAAAGTACTCAGCTGTGCATTTGTAGATTCCACGCTTCCAAACTGGATTGTGTCTTGGGGGAGTGTTTTGAGCTGTCTGCAACTGTGAAGTCCTGGCTGTTTTAGGCCAGTCCCCCTTATGCTAGGGGCAGTTTGAGGTGACAAACCAGACTATTGTACAGCAGAACAGATTACCTAAATGCCTCTTTCTTTCTCGAGTATTAATGCTAATAGGTCTTTGACCTAACTAAACTCATAAATAGTTAAACATTACCTCTTTGCTTTTGCATGCTGTGCCTCTAGATGCAACTAAGAGCTCTTCATCTTTATTTGTATGATCTAGTCAAATTTGTGCACTTTATAATGGCATGTGTGCCCGCACACCAACCCTCACGTGCTCCGTTTAAAATCTTAATATTTAAGATGTAATTCTGTTCCCTGGTCTTTTTCAGAAAATTCATTCAGTGGTGTCCGAAGTACGTTCCGTTTAGGTTCTGCACTGTGTATGGGAATGCCAGAGAGCGGCTGTTTTGTTTTCTTTTATTCATTCGCTGGATGTGGGCTACACTGGCAGGGCCAGCACTTAATGCCCATTCCTAGTTGCCCATGAGAAGGTGGTGGTTAGCTGCCTTCTTGAACCGCTACAGTCCATGTGGTGAAGGCAGATCCACAGTGCTGTTAGGGAGGGAGTTCTAGGATTTTGACCCCATGACAGTGAAGGGACAGCGATATATTTCCAAGTCAGGATGGTGAGTGACTTGGAGGTCAACTTCCAGATGGTGCTGTTCCCATCTATTTGCTGCCTATGTCCTTCTAGATGGTAGTAGTCATGGGTTTGGAAGGTGCTGTCTAAGAAGCTTTGGTGAACTTGGGTTTGGTGCAGTGCGTCTTCTAGATGGTACACACTGCTGCTACTATGCATCGGTGGTGGAGGGAGTGAATGTTTGTGGATGTGGTGCCAATCAAGCGGGCTGCTTTGTCCTGGATGTTGTCAAGCTTCTTGAGTGTTGTTGCAACTGCACTCATCCAGGCAAGTGGGGGGTATTCCATCACACTCCTGACTTGTGCCTTGTAGATGGTGGACAGGCTTTGGGGAGTCAGGAGGTGAGTTACCCGTCGCAGGATTCCTAGCCTCTGACCTCCTCTTGTAGTCACAGTATTTATATGGCTAGTTCAGTTCAGTTTCTGGTCAATGGTAACCCCAGGATGTTGATATTGGGGATGTTCAGTGATGGCAATGTCATTAAATGTCAAGGGGTGATGGTTGGATTCTCTCTTGTGGGAGATAGTCATTGCCGGGCACTTGTGTGGCGCAAATGTTATTTGTCAGCCCAAACCTGGTCTTGCTGCATTTGGACATGGATTGCTTCAGTATCTGATGAGTCGTGAATGGTGCTGAACATTGTGCAATCATCAACAAATATCCCCACTTCTGACCTTATGATGGAAGGAAGGTCATTGATAAAGTAGCTGAAGACACTATCCCAAGGAACTCCTGCAGCGATGTCCTGGAGCCGAGATGACTGACCTCCAACAACCACAACAATCTTCCTTTGTGGAAGGTACAACTCCAACCAGTGGAGAGTCTTCCCCCTGATTCCCATTGACTCCAGTTTTGCTAGGGCTCCTTGATGCCACACTCGGTCAAATGCTGCCTTGATGTCCAGGGCAGTCACACTCATGTCACCTCAGGAGTTCAACTCTTTTGTCCATGTTTGAACCAAGGCTGTCATGAGGTCAGGAGCTGAGTGGCCCTGGTGGCACCCAGACTGGGCGTCAGTAAGCAGGTTATTGTGAAGCAAGTGCCGTTAATAGCACTATTGATGACCCCTTCCATTACTTTACTGATGATTGAGAGTAGATGGATAAGCGGTAATTGGCTGGGTTGAATTTGTCCTGCTTTTTGTGTATAGGACATACCTGGACAATTTCCCACATAGCTGGGTAGATGTCAGTTTGTAGCTGTACACGAACAGTTTGGCTAGGGGTGTGACAAGTTATGGAGCACAAGTCTTCAGTACTATTGCCAGAATGTTGCTAGGCCCCACAACGCTTGCACTATCTGCCATTTCTTGATATCAATTGGAGTGAATCGAATTGACTGAAGGCTGGGGACCTCTGGAGGAGGCCGAGATGGATCATCCACTTGGCACTTCTGGCTGAAGATTGTAGCAAATGCTTCAGCGTTATCTTTTGCACTGATGTGCTGGGCTTCTCCGTCATTGAGGATGGGGACATTCGTGGAGCCTCCTCCTCCAGTGAGTTGTTTAATTGTCCACCATTCACAACTGGATGTGGCAGGACTGCAGAGCTTAGATCTGACCCGTTGGTTGTGGTATCGCTTAGCTCTGCTATTGCTTGCTGCTTATGCTGTTTGGCACGCAAGTAGTCCTGTGCTATAGCTTCACCAGGTTGACGCCTCATTTTTAGGTATGCCTGGTGCTGCTCCTGGCATGCCCTCCTGCACTCTTCATTGAACCAGGGTTGATCCCCTGGCTTGGTGGCAATGGTAGAGTGGGGGATATGCGGGCCATGAGGTTACAGATTTTGTTTGAGTGCAATTTTGCTGATGGCCCACAGCACCTCATGGATGCTCAGTCTTGAGTTGCTAGATCTGTTTGAAATCTATCCCATTTAGCACAGTAGTCGTGCCACACAACACGATGGATGGTATCCTCAATGTGAAGGTGGGACTTCATCTCTAGAACGACTGTGCAGTGGTCACTCCTGCTGGTACTGTCATGGACAGATGCATCTGTGGCAGGCAGGTTGGTATGTTTTTCCCTCTTGTTGGTTCCCTCACCACCTGCCGCAGCTAGTTATTTTAGGACTCGACCAGCTTGGTCAGTAGTGGTGCTACTGAGCTACTCTTGGTAATGGACATTGAAGTCCCCCACACATACATTCTGTGTCCTTGCCACCCTCAGTGCTTCCTCCAAGTGGTGTTCAACATGGAGGAGCACTGATTCATCAACTGAGGGAGGGTGGTATGTGGTATTCAGCAGGAGGTTTCCTTGTCCATGATACTTCATGGGATGTGGAGTCGATGTTGAGGACTCCCAGAGCAATCCCCTTCTGACTGTAAAGCACTGTGCCACCACCTCTGCTGGGTCTGCCCTGTCCCAATGACAGGACATACTCCGAGGTGGTGATGGTGGTATCTGGGACATTATCTGTAAGGTATGATTCCGTGAGGAGGACAATGTCAGGCTGTTGCTTGGCTAGTCTGAGATAGCTCTCCCAAATTTGGCACTAGCCCCCTGATATTAGTAAGGAGGACTTTGCAGGGCCGACAGGTTTGTCATTGTCGTTTTTTTTTATTATTCAATAATGGGATCTGGGCATCACTGGCTGGGCAAACCCTAATTACCCTCGTTCAGAGGACATTTAAGAGTCAACCACTTTGCTATGGGTCTGGAGTCACATGTAGGGTAGGCCAGACCAGGTAAGGACGGCAAATTTTCTTCCGCTAAAAGATGTTTACAACAACCGACAATGGTTTCATGGTCATCAGACTTTTAATTCCAGATTTTTAATTAATTCAAATTCTACTCAGCATTTGCCGTGGCAGGATTCAAACCCAGAGCATTGCTCTGCGTCTCTGGGTTACAAGTCCAACGACAGTACCACTACAAAAACAGAATTACCTGGAAAAACTCAGCAGGTCTGGCAGCATCGGTGGAGAAGAAAAGAGTCGACGTTTCGAGTCCTCACGACCCTTCAACAGAACTGAGTATAGTTAGGAGAGGGGTGAAATATAAGCTGGTTTAAGGTGGGTGGGGGGAGAGAGAAGTAGAGGGGGGGGTGTGGTTGTAGAGACAAGCAAGTAGTGATAGGAGCAGATAATCAAAAGATGTCACAGACAAAAGGATCAAATAGGTGTTGAAGGTGGTGATATTATCTAAGAAAATGTGCTAATTAAGAATGGATGGCAGGATACTCAAGGTACAGCTCTAGTAGGGGTGGGGTGGAAAGACTGACAAGGTATTAGTTGTAGATTTAAAAATAATGGAAATAGGTGGGAAAAGAAAAATCTATATAAATTATTGAAAAAAACAAAAGGGAGGGGGAAGAAACGGGGTGGGGATGGGGGGAGGGAGTTTAAGATCTAAAGTTGTTGAATTCAATATTCAGCCCGGAAGGCTGTAAAGTGCCTAGTCGGAAGATGAGGTGCTGTTCCTCCAGTTTGCGTTGGGCTTCACTGGAACAATGCAGCAAGCCAAGGACAGACATGTGGGCAAGAGAGCAGGGTGGAGTGTTAAAATGGCAAGCGACAGGGAGGTTTGGGTCTTTCTTGCGGACAGACCGCAGGTGTTCTGCAAAGCGGTCGCCCAGCTTGCGTTTGGTCTCTCCAATGTAGAGAAGACCCCATTGGGAGCAACGAATGCAGTAGACTAAGTTAGGGGAAATGCAAGTGAAATGCTGCTTCACTTGAAAGGAGTGTTTGGGCCCTTGGACGGTGAGGAGAGAGGAAGTGAAGAGGCAGGTGTTGCATCTTCTGCGTGGGCATGGGGAGGTGCCATAGGTGGGGGTTGAGGAGTAGGGGGTGATGGAGGAGTGGACCAGGGTGTCCCGGAGGGAACGATCCCGACAGAACCACTACGCCACTGCCTCCCCCTGTTCAACTGAGCCAAGGAACTGTTAGTTTTTATCTGGGTACTCAGTATGGTTTGAAGCAGGAGGGCCAGGCCTCAGGATCCACTTCCACCCTGTTTGTTGTATTGAAATCCCCCAGTAGGTAAAGGTATTCACTCTTGGGGTTTTACAAGAACGCAAGATAGGAGCAGGAGTAGACCATATGACCCATTGAGCCTGCTCCATCATTCAATACGACCATGGTTGATCTTGAGCTTCAACTCCACTTTCTTGCGTGTTCCCCATATCCCTTGATTCCCTGAGAGATCAAAAATCTGTCTATTCCAGCCTCGTTAGTAGAGCAGAGCATTGGAGCATAGATACTCATGAGGTTAACTGGCCTTGTTTGAGTTGAAAGCTGGATGGAGAGAAAACGTTCTGAACCATTTGTGGTGGGTTTTATCATTGAGAGGAGTGAGTTCCTTACAATGAGGCCTGCACCTTTTTCTCACATTTTTCCTCTGAACTCTCCCCCTGCCAGATGAATGTAATGTTTTTCTTTCAGTGATCTGTTCATTCCAAAGCTGGTCTCTTGTAGGGAAGCTATGTTCAGCTCAATGCTCAGCCTATCAAGATAAATGTTGATCACAGCTGTCTTGCACATGTTATCGACCAGCTGCAAGGTTGTCTGTCAATCCTGTGCATGAGGTCCTAATGTTTCAGTCTGCCAGTTGAAGAGCTGGCATCTTTTGTTTGGTTTGTTTACCTGGTGTGATGGATTCCGTCTATTTGTCCAAGCTCCAAGCACACATTGAAGCAGATGGACCATGGGCAGGTAGACCTTACTCATTGGGAGCTGCCTGACTTGCGTTGGGTGGCAGTTGACCAGTCGAACACTATTGCCCCTCCCACCATCAGAGACAGCCCATAGCACACATTCTCTACGCCAGTCGAATTGGGATTATCACTCATAACTGCTGTCTCCCATGTGTTAACGCTACACAGCGATACAGGAATATCCTCTCCAGGGCACAAGCCTGGGCAAAATGGATGCCCAAAAGTCAGGGTCCCCCTCTCAAACTCTCTGGTTGAATCCAAAGGAATGCAAAGTACTATGTTTGGCAACAGCTTGTTTGCAGGAGTTGCCAGAAAATTATTTATTTAGACATCAGTCGACCTTTGGGCTCTAGTCCAGATTTTCGTCAGGGTTTACTCCCTTAGTCCTCAAATTCTCCTGAGGTATCCACAAGACGGTGGCACTATTGCCCCATAGCTGGGAGTTTGGTTTGTGAGTGCCAAGGCATGTCCACATGCCTGTGAGTCTGCATGCTGCATGCCTGGAGGGGCCAAACCTCCTCTGAGTTCCTCTGAAATTTTAACCTGTGGCCATGAGGGGCCCAGTTTCCATATGTCACCATGAAGAGGCACAGCTGAGGATTTGCTAATAGAGGGGCTATGTACTGATGGGGAGAAGCTGGTATATTTGGCTCTTTTTCACATTGCTGCTAACCAGCAGTGTAGGCTGAAAATGACAAGCACACAAGTGGAAAGCATGCTAGCTCTCTTCACCCACACACTCGACGCATCACATCGACCTGTTGGACACACTAAAACCACTTAGGAGTCAAGCTATCACCTCGCTCCGAACATTATGCACTTATGCTCGAACAATCGCCCTCAACCGTCACATTAATGGCAAGTAGTACTATTAAGCCATTGTTTATGTTGTATATGTGTATTATAATTTGCACACTTTGTACGAAGCTTGGGCATTAAGGCAGTTACAATATTAAATTGCTATGTGTGTAGAGGGATGGGGGCAGCTGCTAGATTTAGAAATGAATTCACAGTAGAGATAAAGTTTCGGAATTTCTATCGTAGAATGTTGGAGAGGGGTTGTGTCAGTATGAAAATATAAAGATGGTAGTTTCTTATTGCTGTCACTTTCCTACAAAGTACTTGTTTCAATTTGTGATAGTTTTTAAGATAGGAATTATCTGACCGTGGAGGAGCCAGACTACCTGATATCCTCCTCTGCTTGCTGACCTGCAGGTGTTTTACTCCACATGGTATAAAATCAGATGAGCCTCACAACTCTGCAGTCATGTGTGATGCACAAGTAACATTTTTGAGTTTGAAAACACTGGGTTGTTGCTGCTTCTGTTAGGTTGACTGGCCCCATTCTCTGGGATAGAGAATGCCAAAGATTCACCACCCCCTGTGTGAAGAAATCCCCAACACAGTCCTAAATGGTCAACCACTTATTCTGAGATGTGTCCCCTGATTCTAGAACCCCTAACCATGGGAAACATCCTTCGTACATCTACCTTTTTGAGCTCTGTAAGAATTTGAAAGCTTCAATGAGATTACCTCTCGTTCTGCTAAACTCCAGAGAATACAGGCACAGTCTCCTCGATCTCTTCTCATCAGACAATCTTGCCACCCCAGTAATCAGTCTGGTGAACCTTTGTTCCACTCCCTTTATGGCAAGTATATCCTTCCTTAGGTAAGGAGACCAAAACCCCACAAACTACTCCAGGTGTGGTCTAACCAAGGCTCTATACAACTGCAGCATCACTTCTTTACTCCTGTATTCAAATCATCTTTCAATAAACATTAACATACTTTCATCTTCCTAATTGCATGTTGCACCTGCATGTTAGCTTTCATTGACTCATGAACAAGGGCATCCAGGTCCCATTGGAAATAAACACTCCCCAATCTCTATTTAAGAAATACTCTGCATTTCTGATTTTCCTCCCAAATTGCATAACTTTGGACTTGCAATTGCAGTGGATTGGAAAAATGCTAATATAACGCCCTTATTCAAAAAGTGGGGGGAGGCAGAGAGTAGGAAACTATAGACCAGTTAGTTTAACATCTGTCGTTGGGAAATTGTTGGAATCCATTATTAAGGAAGTAGTAATGGGGCATTTGGAAAGTCAAAATGCAATCCATCAGAGTCAGCATGGATTTATGAAGAGTAAGTCGTGTTTGACTAATTTGCTAGAGTTCTTTGAAGATGTGACAAGCAAAGTGGATAATGGGGATCCTGTAGATGTAGTATATTTGGACTTCCAGAAGGCCTTTGATAAGGTGCCGCACAAAAGATTAATACACAAGATAAGATCACACGAAGTTAGGGGTAATATATTAGCTTGGATAGAGGATTGGCTGACCAACAGAAAGCAGAGAGTCGGGATAAGTGGGTGGTCTTCTGGATGGCAAGCTGTAACTAGTGGGGTGCCACTGGGTTCGGTCCTTGGGCCCCAACTATTTACAATCTATATTAATGACTTGGATTCAGGGATAGAAGGCAATATAGCTAAATTTGCAGATGACACCAAAATAGATGGGAAAGTAAGTTGCAATGAAGAAATAAGAAATTTACAAATGGATATGGACAGGTTAGGTGAATGGGCTAAAATTTGGCAGATGGAGTTTAACGTGGATAAGTGTGAGGTTATCCATTTTGGTCGGAAGAATAAAAAGGCGACATTATTTAAATGGAGCGAAACTTCAGAATGCTTCAGTGTAGAGGGATCTGGGTGTCCTCGTGCATTAATCGCTGAAAGCCAGTATGCAGGTAATAAGGAAGGCAAATGGAATTTTGGCATTTATTGCTAAAGGACTAGAGTATAAAAATAGGGAAGTGTTGTTGCAACTGTACAAGGCATTGGTGAGACTGCACCTGGAGTACTGTGCAGAGTTTTGGTCCCCTTACTTGAGGAAGTTGCGTTGGAGGTGGTTCAGAGGAGGTTCACTAGATTAATTCCAGAGATGCGGGGCTTGTTTTATGAGGAGAGATTGAGCAGTTTAGGCCTATACTGGCTAGAGTTTAGAAGGATGAGAGGAGATCTAATTGAGGTACATAAGATGCTAAAGGGGATAGACAAAGTAGACGTGGAGCGGATGTTTCCCCTTGTGGGGCATTCTAGAACGAGGCCATAGTTTTAGGCTAAGGGGTGGTAGATTTAAATTAGATGAGGAGGAATTACTTTTCTCAAAGGGTCGTGAATCTGTGGAATTCACTACCTCAGAGTGCAGTGGATGCCAGGACACTGAATAAATTTGAGGAGGTAGACAGATTTTTAATTAGTAACGGGTTGAAAGGTTCTGGGGAGAGGGCGGGAAATTGGAGTTGAGGCTGAAATGAGATCAGCCATGATCGTAATGAATGGCGGGGCAGGCTCGAGGGGCTGAATTGCCTACTCCTGCCTCTAGTTATGTTTGTTCTTATATTCACACTTTTCCTTGCCCAAAGTGGATCCCTTAAAGAGAAACATTACACCTTCCTCTGGCGGGAAAACTTGAGGCACCACATGAGCATAGTGGTTTTCACAGTAAAAAAACATGCTACTTGCAAGCTTTGAACTCCTGCATAAGGCTCAGCGAGACTTCTTACTCGTCACATCACCATCTACAAGATGCACTGCAGGAATTCACCAAGGCTCTTTTGACAACATCTTCCAAACCCACAACCACTACCATCTAGAAGGACAAAGGCAGCAGATAGATGGGAACACCACCACCTGGAAGTTCCCCTCCAAGTCACTCACCATCCTGACTTGAAAATATATCGCCGTTCCTTCACCATCACTTGGGTCAAAATCCTGGAACTCCCTTCCTAACAGCACTGTGGGTGTACCTATACCACAGGGACTGCAGCGGTTCAAGAAGGCAGCTCACCACCACCTTCTCAAGGGCAGCTAGGGACGGGCAATAAATGCTGGCCCAGCCAGCGAAGCCCACATCCCATGAATGAATGAAAAAAACACTCAGGCCCAGTTAATGTTGTGCATCTATATTCCAGCACTCACCCCCACCCCAGATGTTAAGGATTAGTTCTATGAGGCACTTGACACTATCAGCAGAATTCCCAGCACTGAGGGACTGTACCTTCTGGGGGACCTCAATGCAAGGGTGGGCACTGACTACGCAGCTTGGCCAATGTGCATAGGACACTGGAGAGTCTGCATGATGAATGAAAATGGACAGAGGCTGCTGGAGCTGTGCTGTTACCATGGGGTGAAAGCAAAATACAACAGGTGCTGGAAATCTGAAATAAAACCAGATGCTGGAAAAAATGCAGCAGGTCTGGCAGCACCTGTGGAGAGAGAAGCAGAGTTAACATTTCGAGTCTGTATGACCTACAAAGCCCTCCAAAATGGAGATGGCAGTGTGATTTGAAAACACAATTACCAGGTTGCCACACTGCAAATGACCTGGGCAAGGTATTGACACAGGATGCATCAGCTTTGTAGAAAAGTCATACGGACTCATTGTTAACTGTTTCTCTCCCTACAGTTGCTGCTAGACCTGCTGAGTTTTTCCAGCATTTTCTGTTTTTATTTCCGTTACCATAGGATCCGTGTGGTGAGCAGCTACTTCCAAACCAAGCCGTGCCACAAGATGTCCTGGAGACATTTGAGATCACACCACCGGCACCAGCTAGATCTCGTTATCACCAGGCATACCACCCTCAAGAGTGTCCTCATCACTGATCGCAGCACTGACTGTGACACTGACGACTCCCTGGTGTGCAGCAAGGTCCAAAGTCAGCTGGCAGATTGACAGTTGACACGATTCTCTTACTTCACTGGTTAAGGGAGAAGTGCTGCGAACATTGCAGACCACTTTATTTCCTTCATAAACTCACCAAGGCCTTCAACCTTGACAGTAGAGATGGGAAATGGGCTGCCTGCCTGGACTCTGGGCGTCATTTCTTCTTTCCACGAGAACATGCACAGCTTTGGTTGCAATGGAGCATCAATGGAGGCTTTCAAGATGAGCAGCGTGGTAAACCAGGGCCGTGTCCTGGCGCTAACTCTTTGGTACAATTTCCTCCAAGCTGCTGTTTTACACTTGGCGATTCGAATGAGGGTGTCTGCCTGAATGCTGGAGCTGACAGCAGCAAGCTGTTTAACTTGGCAAGACTGGTCCTGGCATGCAAAATGCCCTTGTTCATGAGTTGCTGTTTGACACCATGCTGGCATCCCATACTGAAAGTTCACTTGCAACAGCTTGTAGATCAGTTCTTCCAGGTCTGCAAGGAGTTTGGATTGACGGTCAGCATCAGGTAGACTGAAGTTATGCGCCAGCACATAGAGACTCCATTTTCCATCAACATTGACAACTTCACTCTGGAAGTCATCGACAGCTTAACATGCCTTGGATCAATAATTACTAGCAACCTGTCCCTTAATCTAAATGGTGAGATTGCAGAGCTTTGAGATGCAGAGGGACCTGGGTGCCTTAGTGCATCAATCGCAAAAGGCTAATATGCAGGTACAGCAAGTAATTAGGAAAGCTAATGGAATGTTATCGTTTATTGAGAAGAATTAAATACAAAAGTAGGGAGATATGCTTCAGTTATACAGAGCACTAGTGAGTAGTGGAGTACTCTGTACCGTGTTGGTCTCCTTATTTAAGGAAGGATGTAAGTGTGTTGAAAGCAGTTCAGAGAAGGCTTTCCAGACTAATACCTAGAATGGGCAGGTTGTCTTATGAGGAAAGGTTGGACAGATGAGGCTTGTATCTGCTGGAGTTTAGAAGAGTAAGAGGCGACTTGATTGAAACATACAAGATCCTGAGGGGTCTGGTCAGGGTGGACGTGAAGAAGACGTTTCATCTTGTGGGAGAATCTAGAACTAAGGGTCACTGTTTAAAAATAAGAGGTCACTGATTTAAAACTCAGATGAGGAGAAATTTTTTTCTGAGGGACGTGAGTCTTTGGAACTCTCCCCCTCAAAAGGGGCTTGAAATCAGAGCCTTTGAATATTTTTAAGTCAGAGCTAGATAGTTTCTTGATAAGCAAGGTAAGAAAGGTTATCAGGTGGTAGGTGGGAATGTGGAGTTAAGGTTATAATCAGATCAGCCATGATCTTATTGAATGGTGGAGCAGGCCCAAGAGGCCAAATGGCCCACCCCTTCTTCGTATGTTAGTAAACTCAAAATAACTTGTGTGATAGCCTCTTCAGTTATACGGTAATTTCAAGCTGATTCCTAACTACATACTATTCTTGACAGATGTCAGCATTGGCATTGTAACTGGCGCAGGCTGCTTTTATTTTGCCAGGTTTCGGAGAAATTGTTGCTTTTGTTAGTAATCGCACTCGGGGAACCCCTACCCTTAGGAAAATAAAGCAGACTTTCACTGGAATTGACAATGTTCTCACGTGAAATTTTGTACTCCAAATGCTAATTGATAACATTTATCCTAATTCTAATTACAGTTATCTGCCAGTTAATTCTAGTTTGAGTAGTAGCAGCTAAATGGTCGGCTCTGCTGTTAACCGCACCCATGGTTTGGCTGCATTCTAGGGATGCGGTGCTGTAAAGTGCTCGTGGCTATTTGAGGATCCTTGCTGTGTTCAAATTAGTTGCGTATTTCCTACATTACAACAGTCACTAAAGGTCCACGGCATTTTATTAGCTGTAAAGTGCTTTGGGACATAGTGAGGTCATGTAAGGAACATGGAAATAGAAGGAAGCCATTCAAGCCCTTGCACAGAGCATCGCTGATCTGTATCTTAACTCCATTCGCCCACCTTGGCTCCATGTTTTTATAACCTAGGCTAGCAAAAAACCTATTACTCAAAGATTTAAAATATTAATTGTGCGAGCATCTACTGGTTTTTATAGTAGTGTTCCACACTTCCATTGTCCTATGCGTGAAAAAGTGTTTCCTACCTCCCCTCCTGGACAGCTTGGCCCTGATTTGAGGGTTGTGGGATAATTGAGTTCTTTTTTTTTTAGGATTTTGAAAGGAATTGATAAAAATTTCACCATTGAGGGAGTGTAGGATAGTGGCCTGTACCCTGCGACTCCAGAACCATATTGCACCTCTTTAACATCTCGTTTGCAGCTTCCAACCTTTTCCAGTTGGATCACACTAACATGAAAAAAGCCAAAAAAGTTAAGTCGAGAAAAGTAAGGGCTGTGTTTTTATTGTGGAGAAAGAAGACTAACTGTTATGCTGCACTTTATGGTTTCAAGTGATGATATTAATGAAAAACATCATACTGTGAATAAACCTGTTTTGAGTGGAAAGATACCCCAGAGCTGTAGATAATAGTTTAAGGCTCAGGTTTTATGGGTGTGGCCATTATTGTTTCTAATATAGCTGACATAATTATTCTGGATATGCTATTAGATATTTTTAATCATGGGAAACTGAAAAAGATGTCTAAATTCCACAAATCCTATATTTTTAAAAGATTTTACTGACAATTATAGTCAAAAACGGCGCTAATTCTGTGTAATTTTGTTTTTCTATCGGTATGTAAATTCAAAAGGTGTGGAATCTGGTTGACTGAGAGTCATGATCCTTCCTTATCATATCTTGATCTTTATGAAACTCACTGAACTCAGGCAGCTAAACACACAGCTTATCCTTTTAACTAAATATTAAACCTAACCTAACCTCTGAAACAAGCTAGAGATGACTTTGTTGCTTTTATTTTGGAGCTTAGCCATTTACTGCATTATTGTACAGATCCATTATGTTTTAGACATCTAAGGCCACTAAAATGCTCTTGGACAAACCAAGCTTGCCCTTTGTAAGAATCAGCTCTACCTTCTGAGCCTATTCGTCAAACCTTTCTCTCTCATTAGAAATATTTCCAATTGCTGTGCAATTGTTGCCACACAAGTCAAAAAATGAGAATCTAACCATCGCCCCTTGACATTCAATGCCACACCCGGTCAAATGCAGCCCTGATGTCAAGGGCAGTCACTCTCACCTCACCTCGGGGGTTCAGCTCTTTTGCCCATTTTTGAACCAAGGCTGTAATGAGGTCAGGAGCTGAGTGACCCTGGCGGAACCCAAACGGGGCATCAGTGAGCAGGTTATTGCTAAGCAAGTGCCGCTTGATAGCACTGTTGATGACTGCTTCCGTTACCTTATTGTTGATCGAGAGCAGACTAATGGGATGGTAATTGGCCGGGTTGGATTTGTCCAGCTTTTTGTGGACAGGACATACCTGGGCAATTTTTCACATAGCTGGGTAGATGCCAGTGTTGTAGCTGTACTGGAACAGCTTGGCTAGGGATGTGGCAAGTTCTGGAGCAAATGTCTTCAGTGCTATTGCTGGAATATTGTCAGGCCCCATAGCCTTAGCACTATCTAGTGCCTTCAGCTATTTCTTGTTATCACTTGGAGTGAACCGAATTGGCTGAAGACTGGCATCTGAGATGCTGGGGACCTTTGGAAAAGACTGAGATGGATCATCCACTCGACACTTCTGGTTGACGATTGTAGCAAATGAACTGATGTGCTGGACTCCCCCATCATTGAGGATGGAGAGATTTGTGGAGCCTCCTCCTCCAGTGAGTTGTTTAATTGTCAACCACCATTCATAACTGTATGTGGTAGGACTGCAGAGCTCAGATCTGATCCATTAGTTGTGGGGTCGCTTAGCTCTGTCTATCACTTGCTGCTTATGCTGTTTAGCACGCAAGTAGTCCTGTGTTTATAGCTTCACCAGGTTGACACCTCAGTTTTAGGTATGTCCGGTGCTGCTCCTGGCATTCCCTCCTGCACTCTTCTTTGAACCAGGGTTGCTCCCCTGTCTTGATGGTAATGGTTGAGTGTGGGATATGCCAGACCATGAGGTTACAGATTGTGTCAGAGTACAATTCTGCTGCTGATGGCCCACAGAGCCTCATTATTGCCCAGTCTTGAGTTGCTAGATCTGTTCGAAATCTATCCCATTTAGCACTGTGGTGGTGCCACACAACATGATGGAAGGTCTCCTCAATATGAAGATGGGACTTCGCCTCCACAAGGACTATGCGGTGGTCACTCCTACTGATACTGTTAAGGACAGATGCTTCTGCAGAAGGAAGGTTGGTGAGGATGAGATCCAATATGTTTTTCCCTCTTGGTTCCTTCATCACTTGCCGCAAACCCATTCTAGCAGCTATGTCCTTACGGACTTGGCCAGCTCGGTCAATAGTGGTGCTACCGAGCCACTCTTGGTGATGGACCCCCACCCAGAGCACATTCTGTGCCCTTGTCACCCTCAGTACTTCCTCCAAGTGATGTTCAACATGGTGGGGGGGGGATTCCTTGCCCATGTTTGACATGATGCCACGAGACATGGGGTCTGAGTCGATGTTGAGTCCCAGGGCAACCCCCTCCTGTTAATTGTGCCACTGCCTCTGCTGGGTCTGACCTGCCGGTGAGACAGGACATACCCAGGGATGACGATGGTGGTGTCTGGGACATTATC
This sequence comes from Cetorhinus maximus, assembly GCF_964194155.1. NCBI lineage: Eukaryota > Metazoa > Chordata > Chondrichthyes > Lamniformes > Cetorhinidae > Cetorhinus > Cetorhinus maximus. Next base: position 1,976,852 of record NC_135884.1, on the reverse strand, counting down.
TGTAAGATATGTGTCTGTGAGGTTGACTATGCCAGGCTTGACTAGTCTGTGAGACGGCTCTCCCAATTTTGGCATTAGCCCCCAGATGTTAGTGAGGAGGTCCTTGCAGGGTCGACAGGGCTGAGTTTGCTGTTGTCGTTTCCAGCGCTTGGGTCAATGCCAGATGGCCGATCCGGTTTCATTCCTTTTTTGTGACTTTGTAGCGGTTTGATACAACTGAGTAACTTGGTAGGCCCTTTCGGAGGGCATTTAAGAGTCAACCACATTGCTGTGGTGTCATGTGTAGGCCAGACCAGACGACAGATTTCCTTCCCTAAAGGGACATTAATGAACCTCGACAATGGTTTCGTGGTCATCATCAGACTTTTTAATTCTAGATTTTCATTCAATTCAAATTCCACCATCTGCCGTGGCAGAATTCGAGCCCGGGTCCCCAGAGCATTACTTTGGGTCTCTGGATTACTAGTCCAGCGACAATACCACTATGCCATCACCTCCCCCCACCTTCCTGGCAAGCTCCCATTATCTCCTCTTTTATACTCCGTCCTATCGTGTGGTTACAATTAGTGGGCCTGTGCACCACTTCCACAAGCGACTTCTTGCCTTTATCATTCCTTACCTCAACCCAAACCACTTCAACATCCTGAATTTCTGAACTTGGGTCATCCCTGTCTAATGTGCTAATACCATCACTAATTAACAGAGCTCCCCCCTCCACCTTTTCCTAACTTCCTGTCCTCCCTAAATGTCACGTACCCTTAATATTCAGGTCCCAATCTGTCATCCTGTAACCATGCCTCTGTAATAGCTATCAGGTCATATCTATTCCCATTTGTACTATCGGTTCATCTGTTTTGTTTCAAATGCTACATGCGTTTAGACACAGAGTCTTTAATTTTGTCCTTTTATTATTTTTGCAGCATCTAGTCTTATCTGCTGATTTGCTCTTAGATTTGAACTCTGCCCCTTCCTGTCACAGTCTATTTATCATTTTCCATATTAATACCTGCCTCTCTTGCTGTGTCTCTGCTCTTTGGTTTACCATATCTTCCCAAATTTGATCCCTTGCCCCATTATTCAGTTTAAAACCCTCTCTACTTCCTTAGTTGGGCGCCTCACGAGGACACCAGCCCCAGCACGGTTCAGGTGTAGACCGTCCCAATGGTACAGATCCCACTTTCCCCAATACTGGTGCCAGTGCCCCACAAACTGGAACCCACTTCTCCCACACCAGTCTTTGAGCCACATATTCATTTCTCTAATCTTATTTAACAATGCCAATTTGCACGTGGCTCAGGTAATAATCCAGAAATTATTATCTTTGGGGTTCTGTTTCTTAATTTGGTGCCTAGTTCGTCATACTGACTATGCAGACCCTCCTTCCTCATCCTGCCTATGTTGTTGGTACTTACATGGACCATGACCACTGGATCCTCCGCCTCTCACCGCAAACTGCTCTCCAACCCTGAGCAGACGCCCCGAACCCTGGCACCAGGCAGGCAACAAAGCTGTCTGGACTCTTTGCTACAGAGAACAGTGTCTATCTCCCTCATTCTACTGTCCCCCTACTACCTCTACATTCCTTTTTGCTCCCGCCACTTGGATGGCTTCCTGTACCACGGTGCCATGGTCAGTTTGCTCATCCACTCTACAGCTCCTGCTCTCATCCAGACAAGCTGAGAGAACCTCAAACCTGTTGGACAATTGCAGAGGCTCACACTCCTGCCCTCTGGGTCCCCTTACCTGCCTCACTCGCAGTCACACCCTCCTGTCCCTGGCCACTGACCAAATCAGAAGACCCTATCCTAAGTGGTGTGACTACCCCCTGATATAAAACATCCAGGTAACTTTCCCCCTCCCTGATGTGCCACAGTGTCTGCAGCTCAGCCTCCAGCTCAATGACTCTGAGCCGAAGCTCCTCGAGCCGCAAACATGCAGACATGTTTGTCCTGGATCACAATATTATCCAGGAGCACCCACATGCTGCAGACCTGACACATCACCTGTCCTGCCATCCTTAATGTGTTTGAAATAATTATTTAATTCTGTTAATCACTTATTTATGTTACTTTCTTATATATTTTATTAACTTTACCACCAATTTGTGTACTATTTTAAACCTCAGGGATAGAATAAAACTTAACCACTTACCAAGTACTCACCAAACAGCTAGCTCTTTTCCCTGTAGTAGAGCAAGATCCAATTTTTATGGGGCTAGAAAAATAGACAAAGGAAACAAACAACTCCTTCCCTGAACTCCCTTCTCACCACACTCTTAAGTTAGTTGGCTGCACTCCATTTACAAGGGCTGCACTGAAGAACCCTGAACTGGGGCTACAGTAACCAGATTCAACCATCCTATTTTGCTTTTATCACCTTGTTTAATTCACTGCCACTTCTCTTCCACAAATGCCTATCATGAAGTACTGCTCTTCTCTCTGACAGTGATTCTGTTTGTCTCTCTGGTCCTGTTCGCCTTCATTGCTTTCCATTTCCCTCCTGGTGTTTGACAAGGTGTTTACCAAAACTCGCTTTCACAGCCATGTTTCCTTCCTCAGTAACTGTCTCCGTCTCCGACTTAGCCCATGTAGATTCCAACTGAAGTTCCATCCCTCATGTTTCAAACACATCCAGGATTACAGATATCTCCGGGGCATACAACACTCATCAGCATCGTCTCGTCGCATCCTGAGATCCACACTCAGTGTCATGTGCCGCCATGTGAATACACTCGACCTCTCCCTCCAGCACCGACTCATCCTATCTCAAAGCTGTCCTTGTCCCTAGTTTCATTTTATTCATTTCAGTCGAAATCTTAACAAGAAACTTTTTCTCTTCCTTTCAGATATTAAGGAAAACAAGCTCCAACAACATATAATACCAACGCCCATCCGGGACCCTCCATCTCTTCCTGCCCCTCTGACCCCATCCCTCCTCCTAATCTCAGTCCTTGTTATGTATTCACCAAACCCTCTGATCTTCCCCTCTCTACTGAATGTTCTGTACTCAGCAAAGGACTCTGTTTCGTACCCTTATACCCTCACCTCAATGCATTTCGAACTCTTCTTCCACTGCCTTTGTCTCCATGTTCACTTCTTTGGGTAGGAGTCCTCCCCCTGTTCAATGAATCCTTTCTCCCGCCTCCAGTATTCTTCCTCCACCTGGACCCCTCCCTTTGGCCTCTTAACTGCTCTTGATCTTTTCATTATGAGCTGTCAGCGTGACAGCGGCCATCTCAGTTTCTCTGCTTCTCTCGCCCACTCTAACCAATCTCCTTCTGACCTTGCTACACTCCGTTCTCTTAGGTCCAACCCTGACTTTGTTATCAAACCTGCTGAAAAGGGTGGTGCTGTTGTTGTCTGGCGTACTGACCTCTACCTCGCAGAGGCTGAGCGCCAACTCTGACACTTTTTCCTACCTCCCCCTGAACCATGGCCCCACCACCGAACATTAAGCCATTGTTTCCAGGACTGTCACTGACCTCATCTCATCTCTGGAGATCTTCCCTCCACAGCTTCCATCCTCATGGTCTCCCAACGCCGCTCAGCCCGCTTCTACTTCTCCCCAAAATCCAGAAACAGACTGTCCCAGTAGATAGATCGTGTCAGCCTGTTCCTGCCCCATGGAACTCATTTCTTCCAATCTTGACTCCATTGTCTTTCCCCTTGTCTAGTCTCTTCTCACCAACATCCGCAATTCCTCTGATCCTCTACATTATTATCAACAATTTCAAGTTCCCTGACCCTAACCGCCAGCTCTTCACCGTGGACATCCAATCCCTCTACACCTCCATCCCCCACCCTGAACAGCAGCCCGAACAATCCCCATCCACCACCACCACTCTTCTCCATCTGACTGAAATTGTTCTCTCACGGAACAATTTCCCCTTAAACTTGTCTCACTTCCTCTAAATAAAAGGTGTGGCTATGGGCTTCCACATGGGCCCCAGTTATGCCTGTCTCTTTATGGGGTATGTGGAACATTCCTTGTTCCAGTCCTACTCAGGCTCCCTCCCATAACTCTCTTTTTCAGTACATCCGTGACTGTTTTGGTGCCACTTCATGCTCTTATCTGAACCTGGAAAAATTTATCAATATTGCTTCCAATTTCCACCCCTGTATTATCCTTGCATGGTTCATCTCCGACTTTTTTTTTATTCATTCATGGGATGTGGGCTTTGCTGGCTGGTCCAGCATTTATTGCCCACCCCTAATTGCCCTTGAGAAGGTGGTGGTGAACTGCCGCCTTGAACTGCTGCAGTCCATGTGGTGTAGGTACACCCACAGCGCTGTTAAGAAGGGAGTTCCAGGATTTTGACCCAGTGACGGTGAAGCAATGGCGATATATTTCCAAGTCAGGATGGTGAGTGACTTGGAGGGGAACTTCCATGTGGTGGCATTCCCATCTGTCTGCTTCCCTTGTCCTTCTAGATGGTAGTGGGTGTGGGTTTGGAAGGTACTGTCTAAGGAGCCTTGGTGAATTCCTGCAGTGCATCTTGTAGATGGTACACACTGCTGCTACTATGCGGTGGTGGTGGGTGGAGTGAATGTTTGTGGATGTGGTGCCAATCAAGCGGGCTGCTTTGTCATGGATGGTGTCCAGCTTCTTGAGTGTTGTGGGAGCTGCACTCATCCAGGCAAGTGGAGAGTATTCCATTATACTCCTGATTCGTGCCTTGTGGATGGTGGACAGGCTTTGGGGAGTCAAGAGGTGAGTTATCGTTGCAGGATTCCTAGCCTCTGACCTGCTCTTGTAGCCACAGTATTTATATGGCTTGTCCAGTTCCGTTTCTGGTCAAGGGTGTTGGTAGTGGGGGATTCAGTGATTGAACGTCAAGGGGCGATGGCTGGATTCTCTCTTGTTGGAGATGGTCATTGCCCGGCACTTGTGTGGTGTGAACATTACTTGCCACTTGTCAGCCCAAGTCTGGATATTGTTCAGGTCTTGCTGCATTTGGACATGGACTGCTTCAGTATCTGAGGAGTCTCAAATGGCTCTGAACATTGTGCTATCATCAGCGAACATCCCCACTTCTGGCCTTATGATGGAAGGAAGGTCATTGATGAAGCAGCTGAAGATGGTTGGGCTGAGGAACTCCTGCAGTGATGTCCTGGAGCTGAGATGACTGACTTCCAACAACCACAACCGTCTTCCTTTGTGCTCGGTATGACTCCAACCAGCGGAGAGTTTTCCCCCTGATTCCCATTGACTCCAGTTTTGCTCAGACTCCTTGATGCCACACTCGGTCAAATGCTGCCTTGATATCCAGGGCAGACGCACTCACCTCACCTCAGGAGTTCAGCTCTTTTGTCCCTGCTTGAACCAAGGCTGTAATGAGGTCAGGAGCTGAGTGGCCCTGGCGGAATCCAAACTGGGCATCAGTGAGTAGGTTATTGCTAAGCAAGTGCCGCTTAATAGCACTATTGATGACCCCTTCCATAACTTTAATTATGATTGAGAGTAGACTGATGGGGCGGTCATTGGCCAGTTTGGGTGTTTCCTGCTTTTTGTGTACAGGACGTACCTGGGCAATTTTCCGCATAGCCGGGTAGATGCCAGTATTGTAGCTGTATTGGAACAGCTTGGCTAGGGACGCAGCAAGCTCTGGAGCACAAGCCTTTATTTCTATTGCTGGAATATTGTCAGGGCCCATAGCCTTTGCAGTATCCAGTGCCTTCAGCCATTTCTTGATGTCATGTGGAGTGAATCGAATTGGCTGAAGACTGGCATCTGTGATGCTGGTGACCTCCAGAGGAGGCCAAGATGGATCATCCACATGGCACTTCTGGCTGAAGATTGTCGCGAATGCTTCAGCCTTATCTTTTGCACTGCTGTGCTGGGCTCCTTCATCACTGAAGATGGGGATATTTGTGGATCCTCCAGTGAGTTGTTTAATTGTCCTCCACCATTCACAACTGGATGTGGCAGCACTGTAGAGCTTAGATCTGATCCGTTGGTTGGGGGGATTGCTTAGCTCTGTTTATCACTTGCTGCTTATGCTGTTTGGCACGCAAGTAGCCCGGTGTTATAGCTTCAGGTTGACACCTCAACTTTAGGTATGCCTGGTGCTGCTCCTGGCATGCCCTCCTGCACTCTTCATTGAACCAGGGTTGATCCGCTGGCTTGATGGTAATGGTAGAGTGTGGGATATGCTGGACCATGAGATTACAGGTTGTGTTCGAGTATAATTCTGCTGCTGCTGATGGCTACGGCACCTCATGGATGCCCTGTCTTGAGTTGCTAGATCGGCTCAAAATCTATCCCATTTAGCACGGTGGTAGTGCCACACAAAACAATGGAGGGTATCCTCAATGTGAAGGTGGGATTTCACCTCCACGGTGACTGTGCGGTGGTCACTCCTACTGATACCATCATGGACAGATGCATCTGCGGCAGGCAGGTTGGTGAGGATGAGGTCAAGTATGTTTTTCCCTCTTGTTGGTTCCCTCACCACCTGCCGCAGACCCAGTCTAGCAGCTATGTCATTTAGGACTCGGTCAGTAGTGGTGCTGCCGAGCCACTCTTGATGATGGGCATTGAAGTCCCCCACCCAGAATACATTCTGCGCCCTTACCACCCTTAGTGCTTCCTTCATCAGCTGAGGGAGGGTAATCAACAGGAGGTTTCCTTGCCCATGTTTGACCTGATGCCATGTGACTTTGTGGGGTCTGGAGTCGATGTTAAGGACTCCCAGGGCAACTCCCTCCCGACTGTATACCACTGTGCCTCCACCTCTGCTGGGTCTGACCTGCCGGTGGGACAGGACATACCCAGGGATGGTGATGGTGGAGCCTGGGACATTATCTGTGAGGTATGATTCTGTGAGGATGACTATGTCAGGCTGTTGCTTGACTAGTCTGTGAGACAGCTCTCCCAATTTTGGCACTAACCCCCAGATGTTAGTAAGGAGGACTTTGCAGGGTTGACAGGGCTTCGATTGCCGTTGTCGTTTCCGGTGCCTAGGTCAGGTGGTCCATCCGGTTTCATTCCTTTTTGTGAGTTTGTAGCGGTTTGTTACTACTGAGTAGCTAAGCCATTTCAGAGGGCATCTGGAGCCAACTGTAGACCAGACCAGATAAGGATGACAGATTTCCTTCCCAAGGGCATTAGTGCACCAGATGGGTTTTTACAACAATTGACAATGGTTTCATGGTCATTAGACTTAATTCCAGGTTTGTATTGAATTCAAATTCCACCATCTTCCATGGCAGGATTCAAACCTGGGACCCAGAGCATTACCCTGGGTTTCTGGATTACTTGTCCAGTGATAATAGCACTACACCATTGCCTCCTCCTTCCCTTTCTTGACCTCTGTCTCCATTTCTGGTGATATACTGTCCACCATTCATTACAAGCCCATCGACTCCCACAGGTACCTCGACACCCTGCTTCCTGTAAGGACTCCATCCCATTCTCTCAGTTCCTTCACCTCCGTTGCACCTGTTCCGATGATACCACTTGCTAAAATGGTGCTTCTGACATGTCATCCTCTTTCTTTAACCAAGGCTTCCCACCCACTGTGGTTGACAGGGCCCTCAACCAAGTCTGACCCATCTCCCGCGCCTCTGCCCTCGCACCTTCCCCTCCCTTCCAGAACCATGATAGGGTCCCCTTGTCCTCACTTTTCACCCCACCAGCCTCCGCATTCAAAGGATCATTCTCCGCCATTTCCGCCAACTCCAACATGATGCCACCACCACACATCTTCCTCCCCACGCACATGCACACACACACACACACACACACACACATCTCCCCCCCCCCCCCCCCCCCCACAGTCAGCATTCCGTAGGGACTGTTCTCTCCAGGACACCCTGGTCCATTCCTCCATCACCCCCAACACCTCATCCCCTTCTCTCACAATCGCAGAAGATGCAACACCTGCCCCTTTACTTGCTCACTCCTCACTGCCCATACACTCCCTTCAGGTGAAGTAGAGCTTCACTTGGACATCCTTCAATTTGGTCTACTGCATTCGCTGCTCCCAATGCAGTTTCCTCTACATTGCGGAGACCAAACGCAGACTGGGTGACTGCTTTGTGGAACACCTTCAGCCTGTCCGCAAGCATTACCCAGACCTCTCTGTTGCTTGCCATTTCAACACCATCCTGCTCTCATGCCCACATATCTGTCCTTAGCCTGCTGCAATGTTCCACTGAAGCCCAACACAAACTGGAGCAACAGCACCTCTTCCGATTAGGCGCTTTACAGCCTTCCAGACTTAACATTGAGTTAAAACCTTCAGACCATGAACTCTCTCCTCTGTCTTCACCCCTTTTTAAGTTTATTTTTCTCGTTTTTATTTATTTTTATTCATTCATTCATTGTTTTATCACCTTTTTTATCCCCCTTTTTTATCACGTTATCTAACCTTTTTTGTCTTGCACTGAAACTGATTTCCCCCCCCACCTTTTAATTCACTAAAACTATTATCACATTTTGCTTCCTTACCTTTATGCTGCTATCAGCACCTTCTTTAACCCTTACCACTACCATTAACTCTCCCTTTGTCTTTTTGTTCATGACATCTTTGTCAATTTCTCCGTAGCCCCCGCCTATTGCTGGCCTTCTGTCCAGCTTCACCTGCTCCACCCCCTTAAACAGTATAAATTTCAACATATTTGTACTCTGTTTAGCTCTGAAGAAGGGTCAGACGGACTTGAAATGTGCTTCTCTCTCCACAGATGCTGTCAGACCTGCTGAGTTTTTCCAGCATTTTCTGTTTTTATACCAGATTCAACCAGTTAGCTAATTAACTACTCAGCTCCTAGGCTGAGAGTGAGTTTACCCTGTCTAAACTGCAAGATAGAAAGAACTTAGCCTGCTTACACAGTACTTTCCGGTTACTGCTAATTATAAGCTAGATTAGATTTCAAGAGCACAATTTAAGAACAAAATTAACACTTCAAACTCCCACTCTCCAAACTCCAAGTGTACACTCAGTTAGCCCAGCTGCAATCTGTGTTGCACTCATGGCTTAGAAATCAATTATGAATAAACTGCTATTAATAAAAGCTTTCTTGGTGGTTCAACAATTTAAGATATAGTGAGCTCATCTGTAAACTTGTTTATTATTAACTCTTCAGTAACAGAGCCAACCTTTGCCTCACTACCAAGATTGCCACCTCTGAGTTAGGATGACAATACTGTGGATGTTGAAAACCTGAAATAAAAGCATAAAATATCCCTGCTGAGCACTTCAAGCACTTTTTATTTTCATTTGAGTCAGAAGGCTCTGGGTTTGAACCTCACTCCAGTTGACATACAGTGGATACTTGCGTTCCATTACATCACACTGTTCCATAGCGAGAGCCTGAAGATATGAAAATAACAATGCCAGTCTGTTGATCAGTCTGTGAATCCTTCCACTACGTCACAGTATTCCCCAAGGGGCATATACACAAACAACTCATGCTAGCAGTTCAAACCAGCCCAGCGTTGAGGTTTATGTATCAAATACCATTATCTTTCAGAGTGCTAGCAATTTGAATAGCACCTAGCAACAAGCTCCTTCATCCAAATCAAGGAATTGGCCTGTGTTTGCAGACTGGTGACTCCAATTACCAGTTTGGAGTTTGCCAATAAATGACGGTTTCCATTTTCTGTTTTGTGCCATTCAAAATTATTGACTGGTAAAGCTTAGAAAGGATTCCTTTTGTAGCTTTTGTCTTGCACCCAACTGATTCCTCCCCCGCCCCCCCACTTTAATTCACTAATTTAGCATTTGTTCCTCCTGTTTTTGTTATGCTCTAAATTGTCCATTTTGAAATGCAGTACAAATTAAATGGAAACTTATCCTCTTGTAATGTTAGCTGGGTTTGATTCAGAGTTTATCTACGTATTTCCAGTTCAGAATAATACTATTGCAGAGGATTTAGCCTTTTCGTTGAACCAGCTCACAAGCTTGCTTCCCGTTAGATTGATATAGACTGGACATGTTGGTGTTTTAAACATCGAGAACATTCCACTGCTTGTATCCATTGAAGCACTGGTGCACAGTGGCAGCATTGTGCATCATCTACAGGATGCACTGCAGTAACTCACTAAAGGTGCTTCGACAGCACCTTCCAAACCCACGACCTCTACTACCTAGAAGGATAACGGCAGAAGATGCATGGGAACACCACCACTTCACTGATGGTTACACAATGCTAGCATCACTCGCAGATCCTCACTGAAGCAGTCCCAGGCCCAAATGCAGCAAGACCTGGACAATATTCAGGCTTGGGCTGACAATTGGCAAATAACATTCACGTCACACAGGTGCCAGACAATGACCATCTCCAACAAGAGAACACCTAGTCAGTCGCCCCTTTGCCATTCAATGGCATTACCATTGCTGAATACCCCACTATCAGCATCCTGGGGGGTTACCATTGACCAGAAACTGAACTGGACTAGCCATATAAATACTCTGGTTACGAGCAGGTCAGAGACGAGGAATTCTGCAGTGAGTAACTCACCTCCTGACTCCCCAAAGGCTATCCACCATCTACAAGGCACAAGTTGGGAGTCTGATGGAATGCTCTCCACTTGACTGGATGAGTGCAGCTCCCACAACACTCAAGAAGCTTGACACCGTCCGGGACAAAGCAGCCCGCTTGATTGGCACCCCATCCACAAACATTCACTCCCTCCACCACCAGCGCACAGTAGCAGCAGTGTGTACCATCTACAAGATGCACTGCAGGAATTCACCAAGGCTTCTTTGACAGCACCTTCCAAACCCATGCCACTACCATCTACAAGGACAAGGGCAGCATATAGATGGGAACACCACCGCCTGGAAGTTCCCCTCCAAACCACTCACCATCCTGACTTGGAAATATATTGCTGTTCCTTGACAGTCGCTGGGTCAAAATCCTGGAACTCCCTCCCTAACAGCACTGTGGGTGTACCTACACCACATGGACTGCAGCGGTTCAAGAAGGCAACTCACCATCACCTTCTCAAGTGCAATTAGGGATGGACAACAGATGCTGGCCCAGCCAGCGATGTCCACATCCCGTAAATGAATTAAAAAACTGTCCATTTTCAAAGTAATAGCCGGCGAAATGTTATTAAGTTATCACGAGCTCTAGTTTCTAGGCTCCAGATGTTTTGGTATGTTCCTTTTAACTCTACAACTGTGCTTCTTCCTGCAGATCTCTTTGTCGACTGGAAGCAGAATGCAGATGAGGTTATAGTAAAGCTGAAGCCAGGAGAGGGGAGCCTGAAACTTGACGAGGTTGATGCAGCTTTCACAGACACAGACTGTGTGGTAACACTGCCAGGTGAGAGCAGGCAAATACATAGCAGGGGAATTGTGGCCGGTCTTAATTGAATGCTTGTAGAGAGGCACAGTGTCCACTGTGGGGTGGAGTGGAGGTGGCGGGGGGGGCTGCTGAGCCCATCTTACCCTCAGTATTTTCTTTATTGGCCCTCTTTGACCATCTGGCTGCCCTTTAATCCTCTCTTCAACCTTCGCCTCCCACCTGGACTCTAGCTTCTATTCAAAGGTATTATTTTGATCTTTTTTGTCGAGAATTACTGCTGTGCTACTGACCCTCTAGTTTTCTCCACTCTCGCTACTTGTTCTAATATATCTTCGAGCCCTAGCATCATTATAAAGCCACAGTGCTGCTGTTGCCTGGAGGATGGACCAGTATTTTCCTGAGGCCAATTCCAATTCTCTGATTGCTCCTAACCTCCCACTGAACTATGACCATTACCAAACACCAAATATTAATTTCCAGACTGTTACTGATCTCTTTCAGTAATTCTCCACCATCATCATTGCTTCCATCCCCTATACAGCTCATTTCTATTTCTGCCCCCACCACCCCCCAGCCCCACACAAACTACACAATACAGGATTAAACTGGTGGACTTGATGTGTTTTGCTTTTTTCCCTATACCATTAAACTAATTCCCTCTTGTCTTCATGCTCTTTTTCCACTTGTCCAGTTGCTACCCATCTATAAGTCAACTGCAAATTTACTGATTGTGCCCAACCCCTCTACCTAGATCATTAATAAATACAATATTGTGATAAAACGATATCATGCTGCACCACTTCACAACACGGATGAGCGTTTTGTTGAATTTAAATAACTATAGCCAGTGGCAAAATTCAATTATTGCACTGTTTGAACTACCAAGCTATGATCCTGTTAGATGATGTGTCTCATTGTTGCTCTGTATACGTTGTTTCTTGCCTGTGCTATCTTAGTTGTGTTGCTTATTCAGTAACCTCATCATATTGTGGATTGTGAGAAAATGTTATGTTGACTGCTCAAGTCAAACTCTGTTTTAATCGTCTGGTTTCTTGGGTTTTAACTGATGTTTTGGCAATCAAATTCCACCGTTGTGTGTGAGAGATATGTATAGGAACCAAAGCAGTGGCCTCTGATTTTTTTCAGATAAATACTGTCGATCTGAGTATTGACAGAAGCTCCAATGCACATGCTACATAAAATATTTAATTAATATTTATTATAGTATTCTAATTGTGGTTCAAGTGATGTCCTGAGGTTTGTTCTAGCACTTTTTAATGACCCTTCTTAGGCTGACACTCGGGGTTGAGGATGACTTGCTCGCACACTAGAAATGTGTTTTCAGGTGACTGATGTGTGACCTACAGACACTCTCACAGGTGGTGGCAGGGGGAACGGGTGGTTGGGGTGTCCAGGTTGCCACCCGCTCCATTCCCTTTTGACGCTTGGTTTCAGCTAGCCCTTGGCGATGAGACCCGAGATTTTCAGCTCCTTCCCGGATGCTTTCCTTCCACTTCAGTCGTCCTTGGGCCAGAGATTCCCAAATGTCGGTTGGGATGTTGCAGTTTTTCAAGGAGGCTTTGAGGGTGTCCCGAAGCTTTTCCACTGCCCTCCTGGGGCCCACTTGCCGTGCCAAAGTTCCAAGTAGAGCGCTTGTCTCGGGAGTCTCGTGTGTGGCATGCGGACGATGTGGCCCGCCCAGCAGAGCTGACTGAGCATGGTCAATGCTTCGATGCTGGGGATGTTGGCCTGAGTGAGAACACCGACTTTGGTGCACCTATCCTGCCATTGGATTTGCAGGATCTTGCTGGTAGTACTTCAGAGTTTTGAGGTGCCTGCTGTACATAGTCCATGCCTCTAAGCCATTTAGGAGGGTGGGTATCACTACTGCTCTCTAAACCATGAGCTTGGTGCCGGGTTTGAAGCCCTGGTGTTCAAACACTCCTTCCTCAGGCAGCCGAAGGCTGTGCTGGCATATTAAAGGCGGTGCTGAGCTTCGTTGTCGATGTCTGCCCTTGTTGACAGTTGGCTCCCATGGTGTGGAAAATGGTCCATGTTGTCCAAGGCCTCATCGTGGATTTTGATAACTGGGAGGGGGCAGGTTGGTAGAGGACTTTTGTCTTATGAATGTTCCGCGTAAGGCCCATGCTCTCGTACGCCTTTGTGAAGGTGTTGCCGATAACTCAGAGCTCAACCTCCGAGTGTGCGCAGACGCAAACATAGTCTGCATGCCGCAGTTCAATGACAGAGGATGGGACAACCTTGGACCTGGCCCGCAGGCAACGGAGGTTGAGCAGGTTCCTGTTTGTTTTGTACTTTAGCCCCACTCCAGTGGGGAGCTTGTTGAGGGTGAGCTGGAGCATTGCTGTGTGAAGAGACAGCCTTGCTTGACCCCAGTCTGGACGTGGATTGGGTCTGTGGTGGATCCGTTGGTCAGGATCACGGCTTGCATGTCATCGTGGCGCAGGCAGAGGATGGTGACAAACTTCTGGGGGCAGCCGAAACGGAGGAGGATGCTCCATAATCCTTCGTGATTGTCAGTGTGGAAGGCTTTTGTGATGTCGAAGGTGGCCATGTATGAGGGCTGGTGCTGTTCCCTGCATTTCTCTTGCAGTTGTTGAGTGGTGAAGGTCATGTGGATTCTGCCCACTAAGGGGCACAATGGACATTACGACTCTGGGAGGAGCTCTTCAACAACAGGGAGCAGGCGATTGAGGATGATTCATGCGATGACCTTCCCTGTGGCCCACAACAGGGAGATTCCTCTATAGTAACTGCAGTCAGACTTGTCACCTTTCTTGAAGATGGTCGTGATTACGGTGTCTGAGATCTCCTGGCATGCTCTCCTCCTTCCAGATAACGGAGATGAGGCCATGTGTTTGCACCAATAGTACTCTGCTGTGCTTTAGTGCTTCAGCGGGATTCCATCTACTCCTGATGCCTTGTTGCTCTTTAACTGTTGAATGGCCTTTTTTACCTCGTGCCGGGTTGGGGTTGTGCTGAGATGGTGGCGGGTAGCATGCTGCTGGATGGAGTCGAGAACACTCGCGTTGAAGACAGAGCCTCTGTTAAGATGATCTTCGAAGTGCTCTTTCCAGTGGGCGCTGACTGACTCTTTGTCCTTGATGTGCATCTCTCTGTTCTTGGCCAGCAGTGGAGTGGGGCCTTCGGTGTTTGAGCTGTAGGTGATCTTGACAGCACTAAAGAAACCTCACACGTCATGGTTGCCAGCTAACTATTGGATATCCTGCGCATTCTCCACCCACCATCTCTGTTCTTTAGGTCGCTGGTTTTTTGCTGGACTTCAGCTGTCTGTAAAGCCGGTTTCTTGCTCTCCTAGTTGGGTTGCTGTTTCAGGTTCAGAAATGACTTGCACTTGTGGCTTATCAGCTCCTGGATCTCCTGGTCATTCTCATTGAGTCAGTCTTGACACTTCCTGGTCCAGCTTGATGTTTCCTGGTCGAGTGACCAAGTATCTCTTCGCAGGTGCTGATTATGGAGGCCTTGAGGGCAGATCAGGTGCTGCGGGCTCTGCGTATCAGGATCCTTGAGTGCCTCTGTTGATTTTCCTGCGGCATTGTTTCTGTTGCTGTCGCTGCTTTGGGTCTACATTGATGTTGATGACAGAGCGAATTAGGTGGTAGTCCGTCCAGCAGTCATTGTCTCCTGTCATGGCGCGGGTGATACGCAAGTCCTTGAGGTCTCTCACTCGGAGAGTCGAGCTGGTGCCAGTGCTTGAAGCAAGGATGTTGCCGTGAGGCCTTGTACTTGTGTCTCTGATGTAACAAGGTGCTGGATGACAAGGCTGTGTTCTAGGCATTTTGCCAGGAGGAAGGTACCGTTAGTGTTGGATTTCTCTACCCCCTCTGCCAATTAGATCTCCCCAAAGTCACTGAGGAGGATCAACTTATCGCCTGCTGGTACTTGGGCCAGGGATTGTGCAAGACTGGAGTAAAATACCTCTTTGGGCTTGTCTTTAGCATCCAGTCTTGGGGTATATGCATTGAGGACTGTAGGACATTGGTTCTGGGCTTGGGTGAGCCAAAGGGCCATGAGGCGCTTGTTTAACCCGCAAGGGGTGTTTTTCAGACGGCTGGTTGGTTTGTTTTTAATGGCGAAGCCAACCCTGTGGAGGTGGCGATCTTCTACTGCTTTACCTTTCCAGAAGAAAGCGTAACTGCCACCTTGTTCCTTGAGCTGGCCTTCCCCTGCCTGCTGGGTCTCACTTAGAGCGGTGACATCAGTGTCGAAACGTCTGGGCAACGGTAGCAGTACGCTGTTCTGGCCTGTCGCTATTGGGCTTGTCCATGAGGGTCCTTACGTTCCAGGTCCCGAACTTCATTTTAAGGTAGTGGAAGATGCTTGTGAGAGAGTTCTTTTAACGTGGGGCGCCTATTACACACCAGCTACCACAGCCTTGGCCCAATGGCAAGGGTGTCCGAGACGACTGGAGACCAGCCTTCACTGTGTGGGCCTAGGACATACAAACACTCCTACTGTCCCCTTCTCTTTCCCACAGAACCCCTCTCCCTGGGATTCACAAAGAACAGTGGCAGCCTCGCTATCTCGCTGTTGGCCTGTGCTGTGCCGCTCCTGTCAGTAATAACCAGGTGGGTGATTCCTGCCTCCGGGTCCTCAAAATGGTGGTTGAAACATTGCGGGCCTGAAGGATTCTCTCTTGATTCACTGGAGACAATGAAAGCTGGAAGCTTCTGGCTGTTTCAGATGTTATTGTGGCCGAGCTCTCGGTCTCTATCCCACTCCGGCGTAGTCACCTGTCTCCCCAGCCGCCACACCGACCATTACTCTCCCTGTTAAAAACAAAAAAACTACTGCGGATGCTGGAAATCCAAAACGAAAACAGAATTACCTGGATCGGCGGAGAAGAAAAGAGTTGACGTTTCGAGTCCTCATGACCCTTCAGCAGAACTGAGTAAAGTTAGGAGAGGGGTGAAATATAAGCTGGTTTAAGGTGGGGAGTGGGGTGGGGGGAGAGAAGTTGAGGAGGGGGGGGCGGGGTGGTTGTAAGGACAAGCAAGCAGTGATAGGAGCAGATAATCAAAAGATGTCACAGACAAAGGAACAAAGACGTGTTAAAGGTGGTGATGTTATCTAAGAGAATGTGCTAATTAAGAATGGATGGCAGGACACTCAAGGTACAGCTCTAGTGGGGGTGGGGTGGAAAGACTAACAGGGTATTGCAGTTATAGATTTAAAAATAATGGAAATAGGTGGGAAAAGAAAAATCTATATAAATTATTGGAAAAAACAAAAGGGAGGGGGAAGAAACGGAAAGGGGGTGGGGATGGGGGAGGGAGTTTAAGATCTAAAGTTGTTGAATTCAATATTCAGCTCGGAAGGCTGTAAAGTGCCTAGTCGGAAGATGAGGTGCTGTTCCTCCAGTTTGCGTTGGGCTTCACTGGAACATTGCAGCAAGCCAAGGACAGACATGTGGGCAAGAGAGCAGGGTGGAGTGTTAAAATGGCAAGCGACAGGGAGGTTTGGGTCTTTCTTGCGGACAGACCGTAGGTGTTCTGCAAAACGGTCGCCCAGTTTGCGTTTGGTCTCGCCAATGTAGAGGAGACCGCATTGGGAGCAACGAATGCAGTAGACTAAGTTAGGGGAAATGCAATTGAAATGCTGCTTCACTTGAAAGGAGTGTTTGGGCCCTTGGACGGTGAGGAGAGAGGAAGTGAAGGGGCAGGTGTTGCATCTTCTGCATGGGCATGGGGAGGTGCCATAGGTGGGGGTTGAGGAGTAGGGGGTGATGGAGGAGTGGACCAGGGTGTCCCGGAGGGAACGATCCCTACGGAATGACGCCGGGGGGGGTGAAGGGAAGATGTGTTTGGTGGTGGCATCATGCGGGAGTTGGCAGAAATGGCGGAGGTTGATCCTTTGAATGCGGAGGCTGGTGGGGTGATAAGTGAGGACAAGGAGTACCCTATCATGTTTCTGAGAAGGCGTGAGGGCGGATGCGCAGGAGATGGGCCGGACACGGTTGAGGCCCTGTCAACGACCGTGGGTGGAAAACCTCGGTTAAGGAAGAAGGAGGACATGTCATAGGAACTGTTTTTGAAGGTAACATCATCAGAACAGATGCGACGGAGGCGAAGGAACTGAGAGAATGGGATGGAGTCCTTACAGGAAGCGGGGTGTGAGGAGCTGTAGTCGAGGTAGCTGTGGGAGTCAGTAGGCTTGTAATGGATATTGGTGGACAGTCTATCATCAGAAATTGATACAGAGAGGTCAAGGAAGGGAAGGGAAGTGTCAGAGATGGACCATGTGAAAATGATGGAGGGGTGGAGATTGGAAGCAAAATTAATAAATTTTTCCAGGTCCCGACGAGAGCATGAAGCCGCACCAAAGTAATCATCGATGTACCGGAGAAAGAGTTGTGGGAGGGGGCCGGAGTAGGACTGGAACAAGGAATGTTCCACATACCCCATAAAGAGACAGGCATAGCTGGGGCCCATGCGGGTACCCATAGCCACACCTTTTATTTGGAGGAAGTGAGAGGAGTTAAAGGAGAAATTGTTCAGTGTGAGAACAAGTTCAGCCAGACGGAGGAGAGTTGAGGTGGATGGGGATTGTTCGGGCCTCTGTTCAAGGAAGAAGCTAAGGGCCCTCAGACCATCCTGGTGGAGGATGGAGGTGTAGAGGGATTGGACGTCCATGGTGAAGAGGAAGCGGTTGGGGCCAGGGAACTGGAAATTGTTGATGTGACGTAAGGTGTCAGAGGAATCACGGATGTAGGTGGGAAGGGACTGGACAAGGGGAGAGAGAAGGGAGTCAAGATAACGAGAAATGAGTTCCATAGGGCAGGAACAGGCTGACACGATCGGTCTGCCAGGACAGTTCTGTTTGTGGATTTTGGGTAGGAGGTAGAAGCGGGCTGTCCGAGGTTGGGCGACTATCAGGTTGGAAGCTGTGGGAGGAAGATCTCCAGAGGAGATGAGGTCGGTGATAGTCCTGGAAACAATGGCTTGATGTTCAGTGGTGGGGTCATAGTTCAGGGAGAGGTAGGAGGAAGTATCTGCGAGTTGACGCTCAGCCTCCGCGAGGTAGAGGTCAGTGCGCCAGACAACAACAGCACCACCCTTGTCAGCGGGTTTGATGACAATGTTGGGGTTGGACCTGAGAGAACGGAGTGCAGTAAGTTCAGAGAGAGACAGATTAGAATGGGTGAGAGGAGCAGAGTAATTGAGACGATTAATGTCACGCCGACAGTTCTCAATGAAAAGATCAAGAGAAAGTAAGAATCCAGAGGGAGGAGTCCAGGTGGAGGGAGAATATTGGAGGTGGGTAAAAGGATCCGTTGAACGGGGAGAGTACTCCTGCCCAAAGAAGTGAGCACGGAGATGAAGACGGCGGAAGAAGAGCTCAGCGCCGAGCCCGAAATTCATTGAGATGAGGGCGTAAGGGTATGAAACTAAGTCCTCTCCCTGTCTCTGCTCCTCCAGCCTGTTCAGTTTCCTGTGGCAGCGAAGATGGAGTGAAGGCCAATCATAGCCTTGAGGTGATGGGCGTTGGAGCGGGTGAAATATTCGAGCAAGAGGCTCACATACATTCTGTTCTCGTTTATATAATTTGGTTTTGTATTAATTATAGTTAAAAAGCCAAACTTGTGGGAATAACCTGTGCACTTCTCTTGTGTTTTTTTTAAATATTACATTTCTTCCCCCCCACCCCCTGCAATGTAGATGGACGCCAGTGGAGTTGTCAGTTCCATGAAGAGATTGAGAGTTCATGCAGCAAACTGCAGTACAAGGAGAAGGGAAACTTTCTCCAACTCATCATGACAAAGAAGATTCCTCTGCACACATGGCCATCCCTCATGGTACAGTAATCACCAACGTATTATAATTGCTCTT
Source organism: Cetorhinus maximus (assembly GCF_964194155.1). Lineage (NCBI taxonomy): Eukaryota > Metazoa > Chordata > Chondrichthyes > Lamniformes > Cetorhinidae > Cetorhinus > Cetorhinus maximus. The sequence continues at coordinate 1,957,726 of NC_135884.1, read as the reverse complement.
GTTTCTAACATGAGAACATGGATGAGATACATAGTTGAAGACCTCACCAGGGCTCAAGAGGGAGAAAATGAAGTACACCAGGATGAAGTGATTGGGTGACATTAAACTTTGCTTTTAAAAGCTTGATGGCTTTAGGAGAAAGGGAAGGCTGCAAGCTGAGAGAAATTTCAAGGTCTTGTGAGAGAATGGATTAGAGTGGGAGATGACGAGGCAAATATTGACTTGAAAGACAGACTTGCCTTCAATTAGGACCTATCACGACATTGGATGTCCCATAGCCTTTTTGAAGTGCAGTCACTGTTGTACTGTTGGCGTCATGGCAGCCAATTTCTGCACAGCAAAATCCCACAAACCTCAGAAAAATGACCAGATAATCTGCCTTGTTGATATTGATTAATATTAGCTAACACACTGGTGAGCACTTCCTGCTCCTCTTCAAATAGTGCTGCAGGATCTCTCACGTCAACCTGAGAGGGAAGATAGGGCCTTAGTTTATCATCGCATTTAGAAGAGGACACCTCCAACAGTGTAGTTATTGCTCTACTGTCACTGGGAGTGTCAAACTGGATAATGGGACTCAAATCTCTTGAATCCACAACCTCTGATTCAGAGACAAGAGTGCTACTAAAACAAAAATACCTGGAAAAACTCAGCAGGTCTACCAGCATCTGTGGAAGGGAGCACAGTTAACGTTTCGAGTCCACATCACTCTTCAACAGAATTAAGAGTCATGCGGACTCGAAATGTTAACTGTGCTCCCTTCCACAGATGCTGCCAGACCTGCTGAGTTTTTCCAGGTATTTTTGTTTTTGTTTTCGATTTCCAGCATCCGCAGTTTTTTGCTTTTATCACAAGAGTGCTACTGCTGAGTCAAGGCTGACATCTGCTGGGAAACAGTGGAGGAACAGGAAAGGAATGAAAGGCTGTGTATTTGGAGTTTAAACTGAGCAAAGGCAAAGCTTAGAGGCGAACTGTTCATTGTGATATTAGCTAAATTGAGAGTGAGGAAGGGCAGTGTGATGGGGAGTGAAGTTGGAAGCTAAAAGAATGCTATTACTTGTTAGGTGATGATCTCTATCTTGCCGAGGAGTTAAAGGAATGGCTGGAAAGACTATAGGTAAAGTTGTAGTGGTTCAGATCGTTAATGGACTTTATTTGTTAATCTGAATTGTTAAGGAAGAACTAGAATTTGATACTAAAGAGAAACTGTGTTGGGGGCTGCTTTAGAAATGAAAGAGGACTGGGGTAATCTTATGGAAACTCTGTTCAGCAGCAGTTAGGAACCCATTGATCTGTGTATTATGACTTTATTCTGCAGACTTATACAGAATGTACTTTCATTGCAGCAATGTTAAAGTATAATGATACGAACAGGAGGGTGTTAATTTAAGCAGCACTAATTTCTGCTCTCGCCACCTGTCCGTAAACAGAAAGGTGTTTTGCTTTGTTTCCCTCTTCATAAGCAGTGGCATATTTCTGTACCCCTCAGTTTTGGTGCAGTCCAATTTCCTATTAACTCCACAGCAAACTCGAGATTGGGTGAATTCAAAGGGTTAGATTATTTGCACGCACACAAAACTCAAAAGAGGGTTCACCATGTCCCCCTTATATTCAGATAGTAAAGAGATGGATAAAGAAAAGAAAGATTTACAGCACAGAGACTATAGAGAAAAGAAATATTGTTTCACGTCGGTTCCAGAGTCCAGCATCAAAATCTAAGGCATTCCTTCGTGGAGGTTGGTGGGTTGAAAACAAAGCTGGATAATTCACTTTTCCGATGGTGTTGACTTCATTAGATAAGATAGGCATGTAGAGATGAATTAGTCTTGTAGGCGATGGCACAGACTTCCAGCAGAAGCAGGGCAGATGGAGCCAAGTGTCCAACCTGGGCCAGAGCTCCTTCAGTGTTGCCTGCTGGTCAGATGTTGCAAACAGTAGACTCAGCGATGCAGTTCAGCAAGGCAATAATATTTGCTCCACAAGCCGGAGGCCCATGTCACATGACCTCCTACCTCCACCCGGCCTTTGAAAAAGGATGTGTATACATTGGCCTGGGTTCTGAAGGCTGTTGATGGTCTCAGCCATTTGGAATTGAAAGGAAGGTTGAGGGGCCTTTGTCTTAGCAGGCGATCCGTCTCCTTCTGGCCAGCCTGGGTGATTAAATGCAGATGGCCTTTGCATAGCTGTCTTTGAAGTTGGGTTGTACAGTCCACAAGAGATCATTAGTGGTTCTTCAGAGATAACAAGGTATGAGTTTTCTTAAAACTGTCAGGTGGCTTCTTTTGTTCAGGGGTCACAGACATATTTTCAGTCATTCTAAGGATCTTTGCTCAGTTTTTAAATTTTAGATATATAATTTTAAATATATATATATTTTATAAAAAATATACAGTGTGAGATCAGAGATCTCTGAAGGCAGAGGGGCATGTTAGTGGGGCGGTGAAAAAGGCATATTGGACACTTGCCTTTATCAATCGAGGCATAGATTACAAAAGTAGGGAGGTCATGTTGGAGTTGTATAGAACCTTGGTGAGGCCACAGCTGGAGCACTGTGTGCAGTTCTGGTCGCCACATTATAGGACGGATGTGTTTGCACTGGAGGGGGTGCAGAGGAGATTCACCAGGATGTTGCCTGGGATGAAACATTTAAGTTATGAAGAGAGGATGGATAGACTTTGGTCGTTTTTGTTGGAGCAGAGAAGACTGAGGGGCGACCTGATCAAGATGTACATGATTATGAGGGGCATGGACAGGGTGGATAAGGAGCAGCTGTTCCCCTTAGTTAAAGGGTCAGTCACAAGGGGGCATAAGTTCAAGGTGAGGGGCAGGAGGTTTAAGGGGGGATGTGAGGAAAAACCTTTTTACCCAGAGGGTGGTGATGGCCTGGAATGCACTGCCTGAGAGGGTGGTGGATGCAGGTTGCCTCACATCCTTTAAAAAGTACCTTGATGAGCACTTGGCACGTCATAACATTCAAGGCTATGGGCCAAGTGCTAGTAAATGGGATTAGGTAGGTAGGTAGGTCGGGTGTTTCTCACGTGTTGGTGCAGACTTGATGGGCCGAAGGGCCTCTTCTGCACTGTGAAATTCTATGATTCTGATTCTGTGAGGTCTTAGTCTTTCACAATAGAATGACTGAGGCACAAACTAATGCAAGTTTAAAAAAATGCTTCAGTAATTCTGTATCCATTACTTCTCCAGGGTGAATTGTGGCAAATTAATACTTGGTTATGAGGTATTTGGCTGCACCTATGGTCAGCTCTGGACACCAGTTCAAAAATGGTAATTGTTAGCTCTTGCCTGACCAGGATCTAGCTGGCCAGCCTCCAGTTCTGCTGACATTTTAGTGCAAAGAAATTCTAACTCAGTTACCAGACCTCTGTTAATCTTTCACTGCCCTTTTACACTCAGGAGCTGGGTGGTAAAGTGAGTTATCACACAATCCATGCTGCACACCCTGGTACTGGAGGTTACCATGTATTATCATGTTCTTTCACACATACTAACCGGGTGGTACAATGTCATATTGTCCTTTCACACTCTGGAGTTGGGTAATGTAGTGGGTTATCATACTGTTCATGCACACTGGATGTTACAGTATACTGGATGTTACAGTATAACTTCACACTGTTGTTTCACACTCTGGGGCTGGATATCATGCATTATCACATTGTCCTTTGGGCCTGGGTGGTACAGTGAGTTATCACGCTGTCCTTTCCACCCACACGGACTGGGTGGCACAGTGTATTTCCATGTGCTCACTTTAAGCCCGCTGTAATAAAATAGAAATATGCAGACACTCTGGTTCAGATATCATCTGTGGCGAGAGAAACAACGATAGAGTTTCAGGTCAATGACCTTTGATGGGAACTGGAAGAAGTTTAAAGATTTAACAGATTTTAAGGAAAATTTATAGACAAGAAAAATGATGGAGTGGTGAGAACAAAAATACCTGGAAAAATTCAGCAAGTCTGACAGCATCTGCGGAGAGGAACACAGCTAACGTTTCGAGTCTGAATGACCCTTCGACAGAACTAAGTGAAAATAGAAGAGAGGTGAAATATAAGCTGGTTTAAGGGGGGGTGGGACAAGTAGAGCCAGTGATAGGTGGAGATAACCAAAAGATGTCACAGACAAAAGGACAAAGAGGTGTTGAAGGTGGTGATATTATCTAAGGAATGTGCTAATTAAGGGTAGAAAGCAGGACTTAATTAGCCTTAATAAGCACATTCCTTAGATAATATCACCACCTTCAACACCTCTGTCCTTTTGTCTGTGACATCTTTTGGTTATCTCCACCTATCACTGGCTCTACTTGTCCCCCCCCTCCCCCCCCCAAACCAGCTTATATTTCACCTCTCTTCTATTTTTACTTAGTTCTGTTGAAGGGTCATTCGGACTCGAAACGTTAACTGTTCCTCTCCGCAGATGCTGCCAGGCTTGCTGAGTTTTTCCAGGTATTTTTGTTTTTGTTTTGGATTTCCAGCATCTATGCTTTTATCTATGATGGAGTGATGAGGGTGTGGTGAAGGGAAAGAACAAAGGATCAGGTTTGTGATGGGGGAGGGGAGGAGTGATGACAGGATAATGGAGGATTACGTATACATTCCCATTTATATGTTTTGGAATTTTGTTTTCCTGTACGAAAGGGCACATGTTCACTGCGGTATATAGCTGGTGACCTTCTTTCATGCTCAAATTTCCGGCTTGAAATAGCCAGTCAGTCATGAAAGAAACTGTGCCACCGATTAGCACACGCAATATTAATGGAAAATATCAGCTTTCAAAAGATTTGGAGCGTCAATCAAATGATTTCCTGTGCATTTCTTATGTATAATGTTAGCCTCAGTCATTGCTAGGCTCCTGATATGCATTGGAATCAACATGTTACAGCCAATGTTGCATGTGATCTCAAGTTTTGTTACTCTGTCACTGTCCTGCCAATGGGCAAGTCACATTAATGGAGGCAGCTACTTCAGTAAGAGTGAAACTGTTTAAAAATGTATGTAGGTTGCAGAATGTGTTCTCACTCAGCAAGCATTGAGAGAGAACAGTACCTTCATTAGTATGAGCCTGACTTTCAACTTTTTGCAATGACCATTGCTCCTTCTGCAGTACTCAATGTTGGTAATAACCAAACAAACCACTCCTGCAGGCCAACAGTATGTACAAACATGGGAGAACTAGAGGAATGATTTTTTTTTTACAACGCTTTCTCAAGGGTGTTTAGGGGAAAGCAATAAGTGCTGGCCTTGCCAGTGATGCTCACATCCCAAGAATGAATAAATTAAAAAATAATTATGATGATCATAGAGGTTCACAGCACAGAAAAAGACCCTTCGGCCCATCGAGTCTGTGCCGGCCAAACAAGTACCTAACTATTCTAATCCTATTTTCCAGCACTAGGCCCATAGCCTTGTATGCCATGGCATCGCAAGACCACATCCAAAACACTTCTTCAATGTGATGAGGGTTTCTGTCTCTACCACCCTTTCAGGCAGTGAGCTCCAGATTCCCATCACCCTCTGGGTGAAAAAAATTCTTTCTCACATCCCCTTTAAACCTACTGCCTGTTAATTTAAATCTATGCCCCCTGGCTATTGATCCCTCCACCAATGGGAAAAGTTCCTTCCTGTCTACTCTCTCTATGCCCATCATAATTTTATACACCTCAATCATGCTCCCCTCAATCTCCTCTGCTCCAGGGAAAATAACCCCAGTCTATCCAATCTCTCCTCATAACTAAAACTCTCCAGCTTAGGCAACACCCTGGTAAATCTCCTCTGCACTCTCTCTAGTGCAATCACATCCTTCCTATAATGCAGATTCCAGAACTGCATGCAATACTCTAGCTGTGGCTTAACCAGCGTTTTATACAGTTCCAGCATAACCTCCCTGCTCTTATATTCTGTGCCTAATAAAGGCAAGTATCCCATATGCCATCATAACCACCTTATCTACCTGTCCCGCTACCTTAAGGGACCAATGGACATGCACACCAAGGTCCCTCTGATCCTCGGTACTTCCCAGGGTCCTAACATTCATCGTGTATTCCCGTGCCTTGTTTGTCCTGCCCAAGTGCGTCACCTCACACTTATCCGGATTAAATTCCATTTGCCACTGATCAGCCCATCTGACCAACCCGTCTATATCCTCCTGTAATCTAAGGCTCCCCTCCTCACTATTTACCATTCCACCAATTTTCGTGTCATCCACGAACTTACTGATCAACCCTCCTACATTCAAGTCTAAGTCATTTATATATAGCACAAACAGCAAAGGACCCAACACCGACCCCTGTGGAACCCCACTGGACACAGTCATCCAGTCACAAAAACACTCCTCGACAATCACCCTCTGCTTCCTGCTACTCGGCCAATTCTGGATCCAATTTGCCAAATTGCCTTGGATCCCATGGGCTCTTACCTTCGTTATCAGTCTCCCGTGTGGGACCTTATCAAAAGCCTTGCTGAAGTCCAAGTAGACTGTCAAATGCATTGCCCTCATCCACCCACCTGGTGGTCACCTCGAAAAATTCAATCAAATTGGTCCGACATGACCTCCTTAACAAAACCATGCTGAATGTCCTTGATTAATCCCTGCCTCTCCAAGTGTAGATTAATTCTGTCCCTCAGAATTGCTTCCAATAGTTTCCCCACCACTGGGGTTAGACTGAGTGGCCTGCTGTTCCCTGGGTTATCCCTTCCTCCCTTCTTGAATAATGGTACCACGTTGGCTGTCCTCCAGTCCTCTGGCACCTCAAAATTATTGCCAGCGCCCCTGCTATCTCCTCCCTTGCCTCACTCAACAGCCTGGGATACATTTCATCTGAGCCTGGAGATTTATCTACTTTTAAGCCTGCCAGACCACTTAGAACCTCCTCTGTTTCTATGCTAATTTCTTTAATTATATCATTAATTATTTCCAAACCCATGTCATCCCTCTCACTTGTGAACACCGACACAAAGTATTAATTTAGAACCCTACCTATGTCTTCCGGCTCCACACACATTACCACGATGGTCCTTAATGGGCCCTACTCTTTCCCTAGCTATCCTCTTACTCTGAATGTACTTGTAAAATAACTTTGGATTTTCCTTTATTTTACCTGTCAATGTTTCTTCATGCCCTCTTTTTGCTCTCCTAATTTCCTTTTTAAGTTCCCCCCTACACATTCTATACTCTTCTGGGGCTTCCATTGTTTTGAGCCCTCCGTATCTGCCATAAGCCTCTCTTTTTCTCTTTAGCCAATCCTGTATATACCTTGACATCTAGGGTTTCCTGGATTTGTTGGTCCCACCCTTTGTCTTTACTGGAATATGTTGGCCCTGTACTCTCCCTATTTCCTTCCTGAATGAGTCCCATTGCTCTGATGCAGGTTTACCTAAATGTAGCTGCTCCCAGTCCATGCTGGCCAAATCATATCTGATCTTATTAAAATCGGCCTTCCCCTAATTTAGAGCTCTGATTTCTGGCCCACCCTTGTCCTTTACCATAACAACCTTGAATCTAACGGAGTTATGATCACTATCTGCAAAATGCTCACCCACTGATACCTCTACCACTTGCCCGGCTTCATTCCCTAAAATTAAGTCCAGGACCTTCTACGTACTGGCTTAAAAAGCTCTCCTGGATGCATTTTAAGAATTCTGCTCCCCCTAAACCTATCACACTATGACTAACCCAGTTAATGTTGGGGAAGTTGAAATCCCCCACTATTACTACTCTATTATTTTTACACTCGTCTGAAATTTGCCTACATATCTGCTCTTCTATTTCTCTCTGACTGTTTGGGGGCCTATAGTACACTCCCAGCAATGTGATTGCTCCTTTTTTGTTTTTAAATTCTACCCGTATGGCTTCATTTGAGGAGCCTTCTAAGATGTCATCTCTCCTTACTGCTGTAATTGATTCCTTGATCAATATTGCCATACTTCCTCCTCTTTTACCTCTTTCCGTGACTCGCCTGAAGACTTTATATTCTGGAATATTGAGCTGCCAATCCTGCCCTCCTCTCAACCATGTCTGTGTGACAGCAATGACATCATACATCCTTGTGTTAATTTGTGCCCTTAACCCATCTGCCTTATTCATCAGACTCATTGCATTAAAATAAATACCATCCAACTTTGCCAAACTCCCTTGTGCCTTAACTGGCCTATAATTTCTATGCCTTCCAGACTCGTGCTGTCTTCTAATTTTGGTCGTGCATCTCCCCCTGCTGAATCTCCTCTCAGGATCCCTTCCTCCTGCCAAGTTAGTTTCAACCCTCCCCAACAGCACTAGCAAACCTCCCCACGAGGATGTTGGTCCCATTCCGGTTCAGGTGCAACCCGCCTGTCTTGTACAGGTCCCACTGCCCCCAGAAATGGTCCCAATGTCCCAGAAATCTAAAGCCGTCCCTCCTGTAGCATCTCTCCAGCCATGTATTCATCTGGGCTAACCTCCTCTTTCTATACTCACTGATCTGGAATGCATTGCCAGGTTGGTTAAAAACAGAAGGAATAGGAACTTTCAAAAGGGAATCTGATAAAAGCTAGTAAAGGAGAAAATTTGCAGGGCTATGGGGAAAACTCAGGAGTAGTGAAATTAATTGGATAGCTCTTTCAAAAGAGCCAGCATGATTGACCACAATGGACCAAATGGTCTCCCTTAGTTCTGTATGATTCTCAGATGGAGTCCCTGGCTACCCTCAGTACCACATGGTCATGAACCCAGATATTGTTGGCATCTGACACCGACTGATGTGGTGATTTGTGCCAACATGACTTACTGGTGAGTGATTAGGAATGATAATCCTTTCTGTTTACTGTTTCCATCTTTATCCATCCCTCTTGTCCCCCCCCTCCACCAACCCCCCCCCCAACCCCAGCATAGGAGTACAGGAGCACCACTGATGGTCAGTGACCTGGATGAGATGAGCTGAATCGCCAAACTTTGATCCTTCCTGTTCTGTATGATTCGGTGGACATTGAGTTGCTGATTATGCTGTCTGGACAAGCTATTTTTAACCAGTAGAAAATTGGCCTTTTCATTTAGGAACATAAGAACAGGAGAAGGCCATTCAGCCCATCGAGCCTGCTTCTCCATTCAATATGATTATGGCTGATTGAACCCTTCAATGCCTTTTACCCACACTATCCCCATAACCCTTTACGTTATTGTTAATCAGAAATCTATCAATCTCTACCATAAACATACTCAATGACTGAGCTTCCACAGCCCTCTGGGGTAGAGAATTCCAAAGATTCACAACTCTGAGTAAAGAAGTTTCTCCTCATCTCAGTCCTAAGTGGCTTCTCCCTTATTTTGAAATTGTGTCCCCTGGTTCTAGATTTCCCAACCAGGGGAAACATCTTACCTGCACCTACTAAATGCATTTGCGACCGTGATGGAAATTTTACAATTAATTTGCATGCCAGTTTATTTAACTGAACCAAGTTATGCAGCTATTACAAGCAATTATAAAATGTCTCAAGGTGCTTCATGTAGGAGTAAGTGGAAGCTAAATAGAAGAAGAATTGTGAGAGATGACTGATACCAATTGTCATAGTCTTCCAATCCAAAAATGTCCCTCCTATCCAGCCTTCTCTATCTCCCAAACAGCTTTATCCACATATGTGAGCTGTCCCCCATTCCATGCACCTGACAGTGAGAGCCAACCATTATTTAAGCAATTGCATGCAGATATCTCTGTCGCAATTGGCATGCTGTAATAATTGACTGATGGAGCAGAGGGGAAATGAGGTGGTGTTTTTGTAAAACGCGTTATGCTCAGGAAGGCACTATCTGAAAGGGCGGTGGAAGCTGATGCAATGGTAACTTTCAAAAGAGAATTGGATAAATACATATAAAGGATAAGTTTGCAGGACAATAGGGAAGATCAGAGTCGTGAGACTAAAATACTGCAGATGCTGGAAATCTGAAATAAAAACGGATGATGGAAAAACTCAGCAGGTCTGGCAGCATCTGTGGAGAGAGAAATGAAGTTAATATTTCAAGTCAGTATGATGATTCTTCAGAACAGCCCGCAGATGCTGCTAGACCAGCTGAGCTTTTCCAGCATTTTCTGTTTTTAAGGTAGTGAGGCTAATTGAATAGCTCTTTCAAAGAGGCACGATTGTCTGATGGGTCTCCTGTTATGCAGGAAGATTCTGATTCTTTAAAATATTTTTGGCAAATACATGTTTTATATTGACTTCTCTGATTTGCTTTTACAGAAGAAAGGTAAAGAACAGACTGTCTCGATTCTGCCCAGGGACACTGGGAAGGAGAAGATTTTGATCAGCGAAGATCTCGCAGAAGAGGTGAAACTAGGAGAATCATCCGACAGCACTGAGAAGAAGAAAACGAAAGCCGAGCGTGGGGTTAAACGTCCGATCAATGTGAAGGTGTTAGGAAAGACCGAATCACCACCTGAACCTGGTGTAAAACGCACCATCCAGTGCAAGGATCCGGATAACACTCCAGTCGTCCCTGAGCCAGTTGCAGCTCAAACTATCTTTGTGAAAGCCCCAGAAGGAGCGGATACCGCTTCTCTTGAGCAGGACACAAGATCTGCAGTACGCCCAAAAAGCCCAGCGAGTGAACTGAGTACGAGTGATGCTGACGGAAGCCTATCTGAACCCACGGTTGAGAGTAAAGTGAAGAGGAACGGCCGAGGCCCCCAGGGAGACTGGCACTTGGAGCATAAAAGTGGTACGACAAACACTGTTCAGGCATCAGCTGAGAAAGCTGAGGTACGTTGTCCATGACTGTTGATGTTTTATGCTGCAGTTTAACAAATTTAATCTATTGGAAGTGAGCTATAAGACCATAAGACAGAGGAGCAGAAATTAGGCCATTCGGCCCATCGAGTCTGCACTGCCATTCAATCATGGCTGATAAGTTTCTCAACCCCATTCTCCTGCCTTCTCCCTGTAACCTTTGATCCCCTTACCAATCAAGAACCTATCTATCCCGGTCTTAAATACACTCAATGACCTGGCCTCCACAGCCTTCTGTGGCAATGAATTCCATAGATTCACCACTGTCTGGCTAAAGAAGTTTCTCCTCATCTCTGTTCTAAAAGGTCTTCCCTTTACTCTGAGGCTGTGCCCTCGGGTCCTAGTCTCACCTACTAATGGAAACATCTTCCCCACGTCCACTTCCCCACAATCCAGGCCTTTCAGTATTCTGTAAGTTTCAATCAGATTCCCCCCCTCATCCTTCTAAACTCCATCGAGTATAGACCCAGAGTCCTCAAATGTTCCTCATATGTTAAGCCTTTCATTCCTGGGATCGTTCTCGTGAACCTCCTCTGGACCCTCTCCAGGGCCAGCACATCCTTCCTGAGATACGGGGCCCAAAATTGCTCACAATATTCTAAATGTGGTCTGACCAGAGCCTTATAAAGCCTCAGCAGCACATCCCTGCTTTTATACTCTAGTCATCTCGAAATAAATGCCAACATTACATTTGCCTTCCTAACTACCGACTCAACTTGCAAGTTAACCTTAAGAGAATCCTGGACTAAGACTCCCAAGTCCCTTTACACTCCAGATTTCTGAATTCTCCCCCCATTTAGAAAATAGTCTATGCCTCTATTCTTCCTACCAAAGTGCATGACCTCACACTTCCCCATGTTGTATCCCATCTGCCACTTCTTTGTCCATTCTCCTAACCTGTCCAAATCCTTCTGCAGCCTCCCCGCCTCCTCAATACTACCTGTCCCTCCACCTATCTTTGTATCATCTACAAACTTAGCCAGAATGCCCTCAGTTCCTTCATCTAGATCATTAATGTATAAAGTGAAAAGTTGTGGTCCCAACACTGACCCCTGCAGAACTCCACTAGTCACCGGCCACCATCCTGAGAAGGACCCCCTTATCCCCACTCTCTCTCTCCTGCCAGACAGCCAATCTTCTATCCATGCTAGTACCTTGCCGCTAACACCATGGGCTCTTATCTTACTGAGCAGCCTCCTGTGCGGCACCTTGTCAAAGGCCTTCTGGAAGTCCAAGTAGATAACATCCATTGGCTCTCCTTTGTCTAACCTACTTGTTACCTTCTCAAAGAATTCTAACAGATTTGTCAGGCATGACTTGATGAAACCATGCTGACTTTGCCCTATTTTATCATGCACTTCCAAGTATTCTGAAATCTCATCCTTAATAATAGACTCTAAAATCTTACCAACGACCGAGGTCAGGCTAATCGGCCTGTAATTTCCCGTCTTTTGCCTCACTCCCTTCTTAAACAGGGGGGTTACATTAGCGATTTTCCAATCCTCTGGGACCCTCCCTGACTCCAGTGATTCCTGAAAGATCACCACTAACGCCTCCACTATCTCTTCAGCTATCTCCCTCAGAACTCTGGGGTGCAATCCATCTGGCCCAGGTGATTTATCCACCTTCAGACCTTTCAGTTTTCCTAGCACCTTCTCCTTGGTAATGGCCACCATGCTCACCTCTGCCCCCCGACTCTCTTGAATTTTGGGGATGTTACTCGTGTCTTCCACCGTGAAGACTGACGCAAAGTACCTATTCAGTTCCTCCGCCATTTCTTTGTTCCCCACTACTACTTCTCCAGTGTCATTTTCCAGCGGCCCAATGTCCACTTTTGCCTCTCTCTTACCCTTTATATATCTAAAAAAACTCTTGCAATCTTCTTTTATATTACTGGCTAGTTTCCCCTCATATTTAATCTTCTCCCTCCTTATTTCTTTTTTAGTTGTCCTCTGTTGGTCTTTGTAGGCTTCCCAATCCCCTGGTTTCCCACTGCTCTTCGCCGCATTGTATGCTTTCCCTTTAGCTTTTATACTGTCCCTGACTTCCCTTGTCAGCCATGGTTGCCTCGTCCTCCCTTTAGCATGCTTCTTCTTCCTAGGGATGAATTTTTGCTGTGTCTCCCAAATTACTCCCAGAAACCCCTGCCATTGCTGTTCCATTGTCTTTCCTGCTAGGCTCATCTCCCAGTCAATTCTGGCCAGCTCCTCCCTCATGCCTCTGTAGTTGCCTTTATTCAACTGTAATACCGTTACATCTGATTCCAGCTTTTTCCTCTCAAATTGCAGGGTAAATTCTATCATATTATGGTCTCTTCCTCCTAAGGGTTCCTTCACCTTAAGCTCCCTTATCAAATCTGCCTCATTACACATCACTAAATCTAGAATTGCCTGTTCCCTAGTGGGCTCCACCACAAGCTGCTCCAAAAAGCCATCTCGTAGACATTCTACAAATTCCTTTCTTGGGATCCACTACCAACCTGATTTTCCCAGTCTACCTGCATATTGAAATCCCCCATGATCACTGTAACCTTGCCTTTCTTATACGCCTTTTCTATCCCTTGCTGTATCTTGTGCCCCACATCCTGACTACTATTCGGAGGCCTGTACATAACTCCCATTATGGTTTTTTACCTTTTGCGGTTCCTCAACTTTACCCACACAGATTCTACATCATCTGACCCTACGTCGTTTCTTGCTATCGATTTAATTTAATTTCTTACTAACAAACCACCCCACCCCCTCTGCCAACCTGCCTATCTTTTCGATAGGATGTATATCCTTGGATATTTAGCTCCCAGTCCTGATCCCCTTGCAGCCATGTCTCCATGATGCCCACCACATCATACCTGCCAATTTCAATCTGCGCCACAAGCTCATTTACCTTATTTCGTATACTGCATGCATTCAGATACAACACCTTCAGTCCTGTATTTCCCGTCCCCTTTCTTATTGTTGTCCCTTTATCTGATGTGCTTGATGTTAGATTCCTAGCCCTTTCCAAACACTCTGTCCTATTTTGTGTTCTGGGGACTTTAATAGCCTCTCCTGGGCTCTCCTTTCTTTTCAGTTTTTTCATAATTTTCCATGAAGTTGAATCCACCCCACCCCACACGCTAACCTGCTGCTTTGTTTCCCATTAGTCATACTTCTTGGAGTTTTACCCTTCCCTCACCCCCACACTTTCTAGTTTAAAGTCCTGTTGACCACCCAATTTGCCCTTTTCGCTAGAACATTGGTCCCAGATCGGTTCAGGTGGAGACCATCCCAACGGTACAGAACCCTCCTATACCAATAGTGCCCCACGAAACGGAACCCCTCTTTCCTGCACCACTCCTTTAGCCACGTGTTTACTTCCCTTATTCTCGCGTCCCTATGCCAATTTGCACGTGGCTCGGGTAGTAATCCGGAGATTATAACCCTTGAGAACCTGTTCTTTAATTTAGTTCCTAGTTCCTGATAATCCCCAAACAGGTCCTCTTTCCTAGTCTTACCTATGTTATTTGTCCCGACGTGGACCACAACAACTGGATCCTCCCCCTTCCTCTCCAATATCCTTTCAAGCCGGTCAGAGATATCCCTCACCCTGGCACCGGGCAGGCAACATACCATGTGGGACTCTCGATCCTGCTTACAAAGGATGCTATCAATTCCCCTAATTATAGAATCGCCTACAACTACCACTTGTCTTTTTGCTCCCCCCTCTTGAATGGCCTCCTGTGCCACGGTGCCGTGGTCAGCTGGCTCATCCTCCCTACAGCCCTGTTCCTCATCCACACAGGGAGCAAGTACCTCGTACCTGTTGGACAAGGTCAAGAGCTGAGGCTCCTCTGTTCCTGAACATAGGATCCCTCTACCTGCCTCACTTGTAGTCGCACCCTGCTGATCCTGACCACTGACCGAACTTGAGGTGCTTAATCTACCGGGTGTGACCGCCTCCTGAAACAAAGCATCCAGGTAACTCTCCCCCTCCTGGATGTGCTGCAGCGTCCGGAGCTTGGACTCCAGCTCATCAGTTCTGAGCCGGAGTTCCTCCAGCAACCAACACTTGCTGCAGATGTGGTCACTGCGGCTTGCAATGGGACCTGCCAGCTCCCACATCGTACAGCTACAGCACATCACCTGCCCATCCATCTCGACTTAGATAATTCATTTATTAATTAGCTTTGCAGTGTTTTATTTTTTCAAATTTGGTGCAGATTTCCTACCAACCAATCAGAACACATCATTCCTGTGATGTCACTTTTTCAGTTTTGGCTTCAGTTGCTCTGTGCCCCAAGGTTACCGCTCTGGTGCTCCTCCCTCCGAGTCTGCTCCCAGGATTTACTCACCAATCAGCTGCTTTTTCTTTAAAATCCACTTTCAGAAGAGTGTCCCTCGCAGGTCTGGTGCACTCCTGACGGCACTGCCTCTTCCTCTCTTTTTTAGGTTTGAGGAGGAGGGAGGGATGGAAACACTACAGCAATGTAATGTTTGGGGCTATTCCGTTCTTTGACAGTGGGTCCTCCTCAATTCCCTCCTGAGTCGCGGTGTCTGCTGTGACTTCTCCCAGAATGCTTCAGTCACTTCTCACCAGCACCCTTTGTCGGATGCCTTTCATACATGAATACAAATCTGATAGTGTAGGGGGTTGTGTTGGTGAATTAGCAATTTAAAGACTTAGGCTAATAATTGGGAGAGTGAGTGTCCAAATCCTACTAAGGCTTTTTCAAAAATTTTGAATTCTGGATCAGTAAAAGTGACCATGAAGCCGCCTGATTGTGGTTAAAGTCTCAAATGGTTTACTAATGTCCTTTTAGGGAAGGTAATTGCCGTCTTTGTCTGGTCTAGCTTTGTGACTCCGGTCCCACAACAAACCTGTTTGACACTTAACTGCCCTCTGAAGTGACCAGGCAAGATGCTCCACTATGTCAAAACCATTGCCAGTGGTTCAAGAAGGTGTCCCATCACCAACACCTCATTGCAACTAGAGATGGGTAATAAATGCTGATCTTGCTATCAGCTCCCACATCCTGAGAAGCTTTTTTAAAAGGACTTAATGTAAACTTTTAAAAATGAGTCCCATTTTGTTTGAATTTCTTATGCTGGAAAATACATAAAATGGGCATACAGTAGCCCATGCAGTTCAATGAAAATACAACTACAAGCTATTGCACATAGGAAGAAAATGTGCCACAGGTACTTGAGATGTGGTAAATTAGCTGTGGATCAAGTTGAAAGAGATCTAGGGGTTTTAATTAACCTGGCAATCAAAATGTCTAATTACTTCAGGGCAGCTATTGACAAATCAGGAAAAACGCTGAACCTATTAACCGTAGCAGTAGAGTACAACAACAACTTGCACCTATGTCACACCTTTAACATAGAAAATTGTGCCAAGGCCCTTTACAGAAGTGCAATCTGACAAGAAGGTGGTCACTAAGCTAAAGGAGGAGCCCTAAGGGGTGATAATGCAGCTTGGTTAAAGAGGTGGTTTTTAAAGAGGGGAAGATGATGAAGGCGTAGAGGTTTAGGAAGGGAAAGCCAGTGATTGGTGTCTAAATAGCTGGAGGCAAAATTGCCAATAATGGGGCAAAGGGAGTGTGGGATGTACCAGTAGCTTGTGTTGGAGGAATGAAAGAGTTTGCAGGGATGGAGGAGGGGGGGGTTAAGCCATGGAGGGATTTAAAAAAGAGGATGACATTTAAATTTCAACATTGTGGGAGCAGGAACTAGTGCAAGTCAGCGAGTAGAGGGATGATGGTGAGTATAAATTAGGATACACGGAGCAGAGTTTAGGATGAGCTGATGTTTGGAATGATGGACACTGACCAGGGAGCATTGGAATGGAAATAGTCAAGTCTGGATGCGGGTCAGATGATCTGAGTTGAAGGCGGGCTATGTTAGAGGTTTAAAAAAAAAAGACAGTCTTTGTGATGTAGCAGATATGGGACGGCAAAAAATTGGATTTAACCCAAGGCAGTGGCTGGGACCACTGGCAAGGATTGTGGTTGAAGCTGCGGACAATGACTTCAAGCTTTTTAGAGTTTAACAAAAAGAAATTGTAGATCTGGCTGGACCATATCAAGCATTCTGCTGACAGCACATTGTTGTAATTGGGCCTAGAACATTTTCTGCTGTGTGGTTCAGTAATATAACCAGAGAACTTTAGAAGCACAAATGATCTGAGCAATCTGGCACATGGAAGTATTGGCAGATTTTAGTGAATTCACTCAGCTCATGTCCAAATAGGAGTAGCATTGCTATCAAGACTGGTAGTTAAGGAGGTGGCCTTTTTTTTTATTCTTTCATCTAATCTGGGAGTTGCTGGCAAGGCCAGCATTTGTTGCCCATCCCTAATTGTCCTTTAATTAAGTGGCTTGCTAGGGCATTCCAGAGGGCAGCCCAGAGGGCAGCTAAGAGTCAACCATATTGCTGTGGGTCTGGAGCTACATGTAGGCCAGACCAGGTAAGGCCTTCCCTAAAGGTCATTATGAACCAGGTGGGTTTTTACAATAATCTATATAATTTCATGGCACCATTACTGAAAGGAGCTTTCAATTCCAGTTTTATTAATCAATTGAATTTAGATTCCACAAGCAGCTATGGTATTAGCCTGGGCCGCTGGATTACTAGCCCAGCGACATTTCCATACACCACCATCACCTCCATCATCACTTTCACTAAGCAAGTAGAAATTACAAATGAGGTCTTGCCAATGTCACCCAAATCCCAAGAATAGATAGTTAATGTCAGTGTTGGAGTTTGTGAAGTCCTGTTTGAATAGAGATCCTGATGATGGTGTTTGATCAGGTGGACATAGAGATGTTCTCATTTGCAGGGCAGTCCAAAACTGGTGCTCATAAATATGACATAAATTGAATAAGAAATTTAAGAGAAAATTCTTTACCCAGAGAGTGGTGAGAATATGGATCTTGCTATGACAGGGAGTGGTGAATAGTATATGTACATTTAAGGGGAAGCTGGATAAACATATGAGGGTGAAAGGAATAGAAGGTTATGCTGATAGGGTGGGAGGAAGCTTGTATAGCGCATCAACACTGGCATTGACTCATTAGGCTGAATAGGCTGTACCATGTAATGTCATGCACTAGAAAACCAAGGTTTACCACTAAAAGCACAGAGTCTGGGTGGGATTGGGTGCCTGACCTCCAGAGTGCTAGTTGTGGACTTAGAAAATAAGTCTGAAAAATTCTGTATCGGAGGTGTTCTATAAAGTTAACACCGTTTTTATTTTTATGTCAGTAGGATGGTACTCAAAAGGAGAAGAGATTAGTCTTTGATCTGCTTAATTAAATCATTGAGTTGACAGAGTATTTGTTGCATTTATGGGACAGCAGAACATGCATTGTCTACCAGTTGTCTCTTCGTGAGCTGGAGGAAGCTGATGGCTAAATAGGCCAGCCTGCTAATGATGACACTGCTTCCAGCAGACACACATGACCCTGTGGGGTGTTCATAAAGTCACAGCCATGGTAACAGCACAACAAACTTGGTTTTTATTTCCTGCTTCGCCTCGCTCAGTAGTTATGGTTGTTTTGTACATCACACCAGCTCAATTAATGTTCAGTCATCTTTGTTTTCATTTTCTGATTGAGGTATTTTATCTTTTTTAAAAGTAGCTCTTTTTGTCGAACCAAAAATAGAAGGGATAAAAACAGAAAATGCTGGAAAAACTCGGTAAGCCTGGCAGCATCTGTGGAGAGAGGAACAGAGTTAATGTTTTGAGACCGTATGACCCTTCAGAGCTCTGACGAAGAGTCATACAGACTTGAAATGTGGCCGTTTTTCCTGGTACAAGCCGCAAATGGCCAGATTTTATTGACTCAGTCTCACAACTTATAATGAGATCTGAACTCATGGCCTCTTAGTTGCTGGTCTAGCACCAGAGCCAGTCAAACTATGGCCTCATTGGCTCTCTTTCAGGTTTGTGGTTTGAGCGATGAGATGAATGAAATTCATGAAGGCTGTATATTGGAACTAAAATTAGGAGGTAGTGTTCTCAAAGGTCAGGACAGAACTTGTCCAAATAAGATGTTGAAAGAGGACGAGAGGTGTTAGTTGTCTTGTCACTCAGCTTGTCTAAACAGTGAGTTGCCAATAAATAAAGCAGATAGGAGAGCGGGTGGTGAACCCAGATCAGTTCAGATTCCTGGCTCATAGAGGCTATGATGAAGCTGTACAGGACCCTGGCCAGGGTGGACCTGAAGTACTGGATAATTCCCGGTCACCACAATATAAAGAGGCTCTCCAGGTCCTAGAGATATTTCAGAAGGACACATGAGGCTGCTTCTAGTTATCAGAGAGAAGAGCTTGGAGGAAAGAATGGATTAACAGGAACTTTTTAACCTTCAGGAGAGATGTGTCTAATAGGTCATAAGTGAGTTATATAAGATACCAAGCAGCATAGAGTCATAAAGCAGCGCAGTGCTTGGAGATACACCAGGATAAGAGAGCACAGGATCAGGCAGGTTTAGTTCAAAAGTAAAGTATTTATTTTGCACAGAAGGTAAGGTAAACAACAGGTGGACAGTTTTACCAGGATGGGTAGTTGAGTTCAATAAACGTGATTCCTTTAAGGAACAGCTGTTTCTGGAATGGGAAGGCCTCTCTGCCTCTCCATCTCTCTGTCCTCCTCCAATACCCCCCTCAATTCTACCTTTGGTCACACCTCCTAATTCAACTCCTTTGGCTCTGTCAATGTTTGTCCAACTAGACCACTTTGCAGTGACTTGTGATGTTTTCCTATGTTGAAAGGAATATAAATGCATGTTGCTGTGGAAGATGTAGGTAGTTGGATTGACAATCAGGAAACAAGAGATCAAATGTGCCAACGCTTCTTCATCTGGACTGATCTGGTGAAGAACTGGCCTATAATGGTGTTGAGTGAAGCACCAATTAAATTGCCTTTGACATTAACGCTTTTACTTTTTTTCCAAAAGATGGAAGTGACCAAGAAAGAGAAACTGCTGCCCGAGAACCAGAATATCAATGCTGTAACAACTGGGTTACTCTGTGAAGCTGTGGCAAAGGCTTCAGCAAGTGTAAGTGTTCCTATGGAACAGATAGTGAGTGCAGCAGAGGTTGAGACTCGGGAACCTGTTGAAGACAGGCTTGGGGATGCTGAAGCAGTAGTGGGGAAACCTCTGGCTCAAAATTCCCCTCTAAATGAGAACTCTGCTGGAAGATCTATTGGGAAACAAGTGGACCCTGTTGAACAAATAACTGGAGAAACGCTACCAGTGGAAAGACCTCTTGAAGACACCACAGTACTATCTAGCTCACCTGTGGAGAAGACTGATCAGACAAAGGAGGAGCCTGCTGAGGAAAAGGTTGAAGGTAATGGGTTGTTGCAAATTTTTAAATATGTGCAGAAATCTAGAATTAAAACATTTCCATTTTTGCCATATTTTTTCTCTTAGACCATGATACAAAAAATGTACAGAACAGAAATAGGCTATTCAATCCAAATGGTCTGTGCCAGTCCTATATTTATGGCCCTCAGCTTTGGTGTCTCCCCCAAGTGGAAGCATCTTCTCTACAGCTCCCCAGTCAAACCCTTACATAATTTTAAAGACCTCAAGAAAACAACTGCCTCAGCCTTCACTTATCTAAAGTGAAGAGCCCCAGCCTGTTCACTCCTTCCTGATAACCATTTCCTTGATTAACAACCTATTCAGTGGTATAGGGAGCCAAATCCCATTCTACCATTTATCCAACATCCAAACATACAGGCTTTCTAGCAGGGATTAGTGAATGCCATGGCTGATTTTTGGCTTCTTTCCAAGGACACAGATTCCAATTGTAGCTCCTCAGTTGATGCTTAAGCTTGCTACAGACTTAACATTGAACATGGGGCTGCCTCTGTTCTATGTATGCCAGGACCACACTGGGCACTGACATTAGTTATTTAGACAGTTAGGGAAGTGTAACTGACACATTGGCCCATAACTTCCGATTTCTGGGGCATCATGCCCTGGAGGTACCCCAAAGATGTGCTGGGGGACCCCCTGGAAACTCCCCAAGTAAGGATTGCATGGCAATCGCCTGGGAAGTTCAAAATTGCATTGGGAAATTACCCTGCACTGGCTCTTACTTTAATTTAAATCACAGATTTCGGATGGTTCCAACTGCCTTATAAGAGTAGTTATGCAGAAAAAGTTAGAAGAACTAAAACCACTTCTAACTCCTGGGTAACAATAGTACTAACACCCGACCACCCCACAAGACTACCCTCCTGCACCCCCCCCCACACCCGACTATCCTCTCAGACACTCCCCATGACTACCCTCAGGACTGCCCGACCACCAACCCTGCCCGCCTCTCTGTGACTGGACCTTTAAACTTACCTGCTTTCCGGCAGTTAGTGCTGTTAAAAGAGGGTGTGGTTTCCTTTTGTCCGACTCTCCTGCACTCGGCGGAGAGGATTCCTGGACAGCTACACTGCGCCGGTCTCAATCAGCCCGAGTTGGATGTATATTTTAGTGTAAGTGAATTGGGGCAAAATGGCAATCCGACTGTGATTGCCACCCCACGGAAATTATGGCCCAATCTTAATTATACCTAATGTTTTGCAAAGGCAATTTTATTCTGATTATTTAATTTTCATCTAAACTAGTGCATTGGTAGTTTACAAGTTTATACATTAACTATTGCTATATAAGTGCATCGTCAACATTTTTAAAATCCTGCTGCTTACACAAGCTTGTAAGAACAATGCCATCTAAAACATCCTGTGAACCCGAAGTCTGCTGTGCTGGTAAAAGGGTGACATTTGCTGCAGGGAGACTAAGCTCTCTTGCCCCTTTGGTTCTTTCTGACTGATCCAGTAGCTGTGTCTGGACACTGAAGAGCTTTTGCTGTTGAGCTCTTTGTCCAGTGTCTGGGCAGTAAGCTCAGAATGCTGTGAAAGGATTGCTGTGATCTAATCACCTATAGGAAACTCCAAGCTGACTTTCTTTAAATGAGGAATGATTGACATTGCAGAGAGATGGTAACATTTTTCCCATTCATCCAATGTTCCTGCCCATTCCTGTGTAAGATGCATGCTGCCCCTTCAGTTGCTTAAATACTTAAGCATTGTTCTCCGTAGTAATTATCAATTAGTGATATCCATCTCTTATAGCATGCAATAGGAGATGGTATTTGCAGATCACATTCTACTTTTCATTCATTTATCCTTAGGGGGACAGTCGGCAGTGACCCCTCAATCTTTCCAAGTGTGCATCTTCTTGAGTAGCACATCCTTCATCCTGTCCTTTGGGCAACAGCTGGTATGGGACCAGATTTTTCTACAATCCTGTGTCCTTCTCTATTGGCCCAAATCTTCCAATCAGGGTTGGACCCCCTGTTTCTGACCCTGATCAGACAAAAAGATTCCCACTTACCTTCATCTGATTTTTCTGGCTGATCTTCCAATGGAGGATCCTGCGAAACTCACTTAACGCAGTCCCGACTGATGACTGAGATACTAGTTTAAGCTGGGTCGGTGGGGTGGGGGTTCAATGGTGGGAGGGGATGTTGGATGGTGGTGGCTGCTAGTCAAGTCGGATCGAGTCAGGGATGGGGGGAGCACGGTCAGGGGGGCAGTCGGGAGTTAGTTGTATAGCTACCCAGGAGTTAGATAAGGATTTTTCTGCCTAACGTTTCCTGTCTCTGACTCAGAGTTGGAGACTTTTTCGGAGGATCCCAGTTAGCAGGGGAATTGTCCATCGGACAAACGGCCAATTCTTTGAGTCAGCGCGTTAAGACTTCCGAGGGGTCCCGTAGCGTATCTTGGAGGCTACGTCTGGTCTCCAGTGATCCAGAGGTCGGAAGATCCAAATGTCTCCTGCTTTTATTGAAGAGTTGACTTGTTTTACATTGAGGGTTAGTTTTGTCAATCCATACATTTCATTGTGAAGATGCTTATTTTGTTTGGACATGACCTCTCATCATCGCAGTGTTTTGAGGTGTACTGCCTTTGCCCAGACCTTAACAACCTCTGAAATGCATGGCAGCTACTTGTCAGTGCCTATTGACCCCAGTTTCTGCTCTAGCTGTAAGTTTTCCAAAGTGTGCAGAAAACAGCTTTCCGGAAACAACCTTTGTCTGGATTTGGTGGGAACGTTGGTTATGGTCCAGACCAGCATTGGTATGAATTGTAATTTGTCTCTACCATAAAATGAAAAGCATTAGGAGGATCTTTATTGAGATCAACATATTTGTCTGTCTCAGGTAAACTACAATGTTCATTATCAACTTGTGTATCAAGCATGCATTTTTGCAGCCTGTGAACATAGCTCTGGAACCTTGTTGTATATTCTATCAGTGTCTGATTTAGAGCTACGTTCATGGAAGGTTTAATTAAAATGGAAGGGTTTTGGTGGAGTAAACAAGGGAAAATTGTTTCCACTGGCAGGAGGTGTCAGTAACCAGAGGAGACAGATTTCTTAATTAGCAAAACAAACACAGGGAATGAGGAGAATTTTTTTTAACGTCGTGAGCTGTGATCTGGCTTGTGCTGCCTGAAAAGGTGGTGGATATGGATTCAGTAATGATCCAGGCATGTTCCTCTTGACTTTGAGTGGTGTTCCACACCTTTGGAGATGCTATCAAATTAGTCAAATGTTTCCTTCTGGGAACATTTTAAATGTTAGCTGATGAATGAGGAAATGATGTTGGAAGATAAAGAGTTCTACAGTTGCAATCCAAAAAGGGCAGGAAGGCATTTGATACCAGTTCCTGTGAAACAAGGCTACAGTAATGTTGTCTCAGCTAATTCAAAGTATGCTGAGGCTGTCTGCTATAGATCTCAAGGACACGGTCACAATATGCAGACTACATTCCCAAGGTTTGTGTGAAGAACTGACACAGGGTCTCCCTTTGATCTGATGTGCTGCAAGGGCAAGAGTCCAAATACCTGTCAATTGTCCAAGTTCATGCACTTGGAGAGTAATTAGAACTGGAGCTTGTACAGGATGTGACATACAAGATTTATTGGGTACTGGTTTCCTATTGCAGGGTTGTGGAATTACTCAAGGTGAAGGACAAGAGCAAGAAGTACAAGTGGCACTAATTCACGTCATTGACTTGGTTTCAAAAACTCAATGCAAAATGATTACGCTTGCAATGTCCAAATGGGGGTGGGGGACACTAAAACCGGGAGGCGCTCAGAAATCACAAAATAAATTGGACAAAATGTGTAGGCAGATTGAGGACAGATGAAATTATGCAGACTAGTGAAAAGTACTGAGAATGGGAAGGACAATCCGGCAACAAACGTGGTCGGTGAATGCGGTTGAACTAGCACAGGTCGCTCTCTCAACTCAAAACTCAACATGTCCAACAACTGCAGAGCAGCATTCAACAAAAGAAATAGCCAAATTAGTAAAATGTGTTCAATAACGCCATGATCAAACTGGACCTTGAACTCTGGGTCCCGACTGATGACTGAGATACAAAGGGAAACATTGAAGTGCTGGAAGCAGAGAAGACCTCAAAGGGTCAGGAGTCTGATTTCCCACGTGGGAAGGAGATATATGTGGTGATCCTGTAAAGGTTTAAAAGACGGTTGTTAGAATGGAAAGTGGCAAATCCACAATACTTTAAATTGTGAGTAGAACAAGAGTGTCAAACTAGTAAAAGATTAATCAGGAAGTTTTCGTACACATGGTGATCATCATTTGGACTGGATTTCCCAATAAAGCTGTGGATGTGTAAAGCACTGGAACCAATGAATGTGCAGTTGGATAGTGTGATGGTGAGTGAAGACTAGGCTTCTCCTGGATGGTCCCTGAATGGTATTCCTCATTTGTAACTTAGCTTGTAATTCTAGGCTTCACATTTTAAAAAAATATTCTTTTATGCGATGTGGGTATTGTAGGCAAGGCCCAGCATTATTGCTCATCTCTAACTGCCCTTGAGAAGGTGGTGGTGTGCCACCACCTTAAATTGCTACAGTCCATCTGGTGAAGGTACTCCCACAGTGCTGTTGGGACTTTTTTGTAGTGATTTGGTACAACTGAGTGGCTTGCTAGGCCATTTCAGAGAAGTTAAGAGTCAATCACATTTGTTTGGGTCTGGAGTTGGGTATAGGCCCAGACCAGGTAAGGATGACAAATTTCCTTCCCTAAAGGACATTAGTGAACCAGATGGGTTTTTATAACAATCGAAGATAGTTTCATGGTTACCATTAGCGAGACTAGCTTTCAATTGCAGATTTTTATTAACGAATTGAATTTAAATTCCAGCTGCTGCCATGGTGGAATTTGAACCTTTGTCCCCAGGGCATTAGGCTGGGCCTCTGGGTTACTAATACAGTGACATTACTACTAAACCACCGACTCTCCAGATGAATCCACAATTGTGAAAAGTGTTGCTCAGCACAGACTGTAATGAGCAGGAAGTATTGTACTGAAACCATGTATGTGACCTGAAATTGCCTTAACACTGAGTTTTTCTTCAATGTCCTACAGTTCCGGATAGCTATGTGAATTTGAGCTTCATTAAGTATGACTCCTATGAGAAGGGAACAGATGCTATGGTAGTGCATGTGTACGTGAAGGAGATCTGCAAATCCATATCCAGGGTTCTTTTCCGAGAACAGGACTTCACTCTCATTTTTCAAACCAGGTGAGAACCCAGCTCGGTGGTTAGAGGATTTCACCAGAGGATGAAGTACCTACTGTCCATCACAGAAAATGTGCAGAATGGCTCTGTTGAACTTGAAATCCAATTTTTATAAGGAACTGTAATGTGTCCACCTTGGCTTAGTGGGTAGCATTCTCTCCTCTGAGTTGGAAGGTTATGGGTTCAAAATATGTTCCAAAGACTTGAACACATAATCCAGGATGACACTCCAGTGCAGTGCTGAGGAAGTGCTGCACTGTTGGAGGTGAAGTCCTTAAACTGATGCCCTGCCTGCTGTCAGGTGGAAGGAGAAGATCCTGTGGCATGAAGATGTATCAAGGCCCTTAAAGCTGGGCCACTTGTTCTCAATCACTGGATTATTCGAGACTAAGCCTAGGTACAACAATTGAGGAACTGGGCAATGAGGTAGAACCAGCCAAATTCAACATAGGAGCATCTTCAGCTTTCTCCTCTTCTTCCTCCTTCTGTCCCAAGCCTAGGGGCCATGTGGTAACGAGTTCCTGGACTACCTCAAGAATTCTGCTCTAAGAGACTTTGGTGAAGTTTGCCAGTTGAGTGCTGCTGTGTCTCCCATTAAGACCACACACCTTGCCAACAGTAAGGTGATGAATCAAGGACAGAATCAATGGCCTTGCAGTACCAGAATTCTAGATTCCTTTGTTTTCTTTGGGGCAGCAGGGAAGGGCCTCTAGGTTCCCTCAGTGTGGCAGCTGTGTCCTGCAAGTGAGCCAGGGAATGCGATGCTAATGCATCTGCCCCAAATGTGTTCATGACTCCTCCTTGAGGATCAGCCATCTTTAATGGCAGTTGATCGAGAGTTCCAGCTGAGCAGGATGTCTAGAATGAGCCTCATTGACTCTCTCTAGCAGTTCAGTTCAGGCTTTCAAGGTCCAATTAGTTTTGTAAACTACAGGGAAAATATTCAGAAGTTACTTTCCAATTTCACTTTGTCATTGTGCCCTCTGACTTTGGGACTGGGGTTGAATTTAAACTCGTATACCCTTGTATTGTCTAGCATATCCTGCTGCTTATACTTTGGAGTGAGACTGTACATCAACACTATTTCAGCACATTGTATCTTTCCACTTAAGCTGGTATTGATGCATTACAATGTTACGGTGCTATGGTTAATAAGCAGATTGTATCCTCTACGTGACTATTCTGGTTTTGTTTTAAAGCCACGAACCATTTCTGCGCATCCACCCTGACTGTGGACCGAACACCATCTTCAAATGGCAGGTTAAAGTTCGGTAAGAGCTGCAGTACTCATCAGTATTTGCAATATGTTACTCACTAGTTACAATGGGCCTACATGTAAAAGCTATTAATCATTTCACATACGGGAGGGACTCTGGGCAGAACTCTTGCTGCTAACACTCGGCATTGGTACGAGAACTTCCATTAAATGAACATGTTCTGCTCCTTGGCATGCTCTGAGATTTAATTGTTGTGAACTGTTTGGGATGGATTCAGCTCATTCCCAATGAATGTCACTCCAACACAAGCTCTCCATAAGTCAGCACTAGACATCAGCTTTAGGATTACAGGGGTGTGTGGAACCAGGAGGACAATGCAGCCCAATTTAGCTGGTCTGGTCCTTACTCACACACTTACTACAAGTGTGATTTGTATGCAGAATTGAGCCCGACTCCAAAAGATAACTTGTTTTATTTTTGTTAAAGTGAGTTTCTAATGTAGTACGGACCATTTGTTCAAGACGGTGTTGGTGAATATTTGACCTGTTCGATGTCTTTGGCCCAAAGGGGAGAGGTTTCCCAGTATAAAAGCCCATTGAATATCTGCATAAAGTTACATGCTGCAAGCTCACTCTACTGTTCAATGCCAAGCACCAACTCAGGTCCAGCATTGGCTGCAAACCAACTAAAGCTGCTCCTTCACTCCCTGCACAAATTTTTCCATTTCTTGCACCAGCCTCCCTATTCACGGCTGAATGAGATTCTGATTGCTGAATTAATGCGTAATTTTATGATTTAGACCCACGAGATGTAACATTGAAACTTCAGAAGCGTCTGCCTCTGGATTGAAATCCAAATTCGGGAGATAAGGCAGAGTGCTAACCCACTTGTGCCACCCACAAGCTTACTGTGGCGAAACAGTTTATTTTTGAACAACTGCAGTAATTCTGTGTAATGAGCTTGCAATTGGATGGCTGCAGATTAAATGTTTGCTGTTGGCAGTTGTCCTTGAGTCTCAGTCTGATTGTCA
This sequence comes from Cetorhinus maximus, assembly GCF_964194155.1. Classification (NCBI taxonomy): domain Eukaryota; kingdom Metazoa; phylum Chordata; class Chondrichthyes; order Lamniformes; family Cetorhinidae; genus Cetorhinus; species Cetorhinus maximus. The sequence goes on along the minus strand of NC_135884.1, from coordinate 1,930,104 downwards.
GTTGACGTTGAACAACTCCAAATCTATTCAGCTATCCCGTACAAATCTTCCATGCATTGTTGCCTCTGAGCTCGCTGGCCTCCATTTTTGAAATCCCACCCCAAGTGCGCATGAACATAAAGTCCTTGATTTTTATTGTCAAACCTTCACTGCAACCTGCCCCTCCAACCTATAAGTTGGCACAAATTCTGTACCCTTCCAACTATGGCCCCGTCCCCACTCGGCCACCAGTGACCATTGCCATCTCCTGTACTATCTTCAGCTTCATGCCCAGTGACCTCCAATAACCTGAGAAGCTCCCTCTTGTATGGAAGGTCTACAAGGGAATTGTATTGCAAGAAAAGCATTTGAAACTACTTAAATGTTCACTTTGTTTGGAGTATTAACAGTTGAAGCTGTTGGATTAGAATTTTAAATATGATGGGGAAAATTCTGTTGTATTCCTTTCCTAGAATGGGACTTGCACCATCTCGTTCTGCTTTTTTTTTTATTCATTCATGGGATGTGGGCATTGCTGGTTAGGCCAGCCATTATTGCCCAACCCTAATTGCCCATGAGAAGGTGGTGGTGAGCTGCCTTCTTGAACCGCTGAAGTCCATGTGGTGTAGGTACACCCACAGTGCTGTTAGGGAGGGAGTTCCAGGATTTTAACCCAGTGACAGTGAAGGAATGGCGATATATTTCCAAGTCAGAATGGTGAGTGGCTTGAAGGGGAACTTCCAGGTGGTGGTGTCCCCATGTATCTGCTGCCCTCGTCCTTCTAGATGGTAATGGCCATGGGTTTGGAAAGTACTGTCTAAGCAGCCTTGGTGAATTCCTGCAGTGCATCTTGTACACATTGCTGCCACTGTGCGTTAGTGGTGGAGGGAGTGAATATTTGTGAATGGGGTGCCAATCAAGCGGGCTGCTTTGTCCTGGATGGTCTCAAGGTTCCGAGTGTTTTTGGAGCTGCGCTCATCCAGGCAGGTGGAAAGTATTCCATCACACTCCTGACTTGTCTTGTAGATGGTGGACAGGCTTTGGAGAGCCAGGGGGTGAGTTACTGCAGGATTCCTAGCCTCTGACCTGCTCTTGTAGCCACTGTATTTCTATGGCTAGTCCAGCTTGGTTTCTGGTCAATGGTAACTCCCAGGATGTTGTTAGTGGGAGATTCAGTGATGGTAATGCCATTGAATGTCAAGGGGTGTTGGTTAGATTTCCTCTTGAAGATGGTTGTTGTCTGGCACTTGTGTGGTGTGAGTGTTACTTGCCACTTGTCAGCCCAAGCCTGGACATTGTCCAGGTCTGGCTACATTTGGGCAGTGCATTATTTAAATTAAAAATAATGAATAAATGTACAGGGCTGGTGAAGACTGCTGTGGCTGAGTTCGGTAGATTTTTTGCTAGACAAGGGCGCCAAATGTTATGGGGGGGCAGGCAGGAGAGTGGAGTTGAGACCACTACCAGATCAGCCATGATCTTATTGAATGGTGGAGCAGGCTCGAATGGCCTACTCCTGCTCCCAAGTCCTGTGGTGTTCCAGTGAACCATTAGACTGGTACAAAACTTAGACAAGTTGTGTGTGTGGGCAAACACATGGCAGAAGCAGTATAATGTGGATAAATGTGAAGTTATATGCTTCAGTGTGAAAAACAGAAAGGCAGAGTATTATTTAAATGGTGATATATTGGGAAATGTGGATGTACAAAGGGATCTGGGTGTCCTTGTACACCAGTCAGTGAAAGTAAACAGGCAGGTGCAGCAAACAGTTAGGAAGGCAAATGGTCTGTTGGCCTTCATTGCAAGAGGATTTGAGTTCAGAAGTAGGGATGTCTTACTGCAGTTATACAGGGCCTTGGTGAGACCACACCTGGAGTATTGCGTGCAGTTTTGGTCTCCCTACCTAAGAAAGGATATACTTGCCATAGAGGGAGTGCAGCGAGGGATCTCTAGGCTGATGCCGGGGATGGCAGGACTGTCGTATGAGGAGAGATTGGTTCGACTGGGCCCGTATTCACTAGAGTTTAGAAGAATGAGAGGGGATCTGGTTTAAACGTATAAAATTCTAACAGGGCCAAACAGACTAGATGCAGGGAGGAGGTTTCCCCTGGTTGGGGAGTCTAGAACCAGGGGCAAAGTCTCAGGATATGGGGCAGGCCATTTAGGACTGAGATGAGGAAATATTTCTTGACTCAGAGGGTGGTCAGCTTGTGGAATTCTCTCCCATAGAAGACTGTGGAGGCCGGGTCACTGAGTATATTCAAGAAGGAAATCGATAATTTTTTTGGATATTAAGGGCATCAAGGGGTATGGAGAGAAAGCAGGAATATGGATTTGAGATAGAGGATCAGCCATGATCATATTGAATGGTGGAGCAGGCTCGAAGGACTGAACAGCCTGCTCCTGCTCCTATGTTTCTATGTTAAAAGCAGTTTTCCATTCCTTCAACATACAGGCTACTCAGTGCTTCCCAAACTATTTTTTGCCGTGATTCCATTTTAAGGCTTCATTCTTGGTTTGACCCCATAGTGAAAATTGGGGTGGGCTGGGGGTTCAAACAACAAGGATACAGGCACAAAAAACAACTAAGACACCTACCATTTTGCAAGTTCCGTTGGTATGAGCAATTGGGTCTCAAAGCTCATTGGATTAGACCACACCCATGAGGTAAAAATAAGCATCCACATTTAAAGGGACCTTGCAGCCGATCGCAGGATTATCAAATCTGAGCCTCTACTCTACAGCCATTGTTGCTGCCTTGGAGCTCACAACCCCAATTGCTTGTCTCCACAGATGGGGAGCTTATGCACTACCTTCTCATGTAACCCATTGCGCTGTTTCACAGAATGGAACAGAGGAGGAAGGCCATTCAACCTGCCTCTGTATGTACCTGAAGGAGAAGTTCCAGTTCCTGATGACAGCATTTTTCTAGCTGATTCCAGGGTGCCTCCTATTTTTGCCTGGGAGTCGATTCCATATTGATCACTTTACGGCCGAACTTCTTGACATCAGTTGTAAACTAGTTCCTTTCTAATTTGAGCCTATTCCCATCCGTTCCCCCACCTGAACCCATGGCTCCCCCTTTTCTATGTTTATTGTTTGAAATACCTCTACAGGATTGCCTTTTGCTACCTCCTGCACTGTAAAACCTAAGTTTATCTAGTTTTTGCTTATAGTCCCTCTGCAATAGGTCAGAGATGGAAAATAAGGTGACATAACACAGGCTAAAGGCAGCAGTGTGAAATCAGCGACTGAATAAAACAAGGAATTATGAGTGCTATGATGTCCGCCTGAGATCCTGTTCTATAATTATTGTTTTAATCTTGTCTTCTCTCCCAGGAATCTAATTAACCCAGAGCAGTGCCAGTACACCTTCACAACCTCGCGCATCGATATCAGTTTGAAGAAGAGACGGAATCAACGCTGGGGAGGACTCGAAGCTCTAGCAGCACAAGGTCTGCAGAGTGACATCCAAATAATCTGAAATAACTAAACAGAAATCATCAGGTCAAGTCAGCACCTGACAAGAGATGACAGAGCTTATGATGGATACACACTGCCATTAATGTACTCACTTTCTCTGGATGCTGACTGACCTGTGTATTTCCAGTGTATTTACTGTTCCGCTCCTTATTCTGTGCTGTGGGCCAAGCTAGCCTGCAGCATTAATGGTATGTCTGATCTCGCCCAGTAATTGCTCTGCATTAATTATCATTTCGGAAGAATATATGCTGTGCGATTTATACCAGGAGGATTTCAGAGTTATGGTGGCTGTGTGAAATTTTCCTATTGGGAAAACAGACAGTAGTGTAATTCACGGTGGTGACCATCAATCTATATTGAAAAGAGCATCTTAAGTTGTATGACATGAGAGTACAGTCCCCGGTGGGTTACAGGCCTGTCAAAGCATAACACTGGCGTACAATACTGATGGGGACAGGTCTCTCACTATATAACATTGGGGTGCAGTACAAGTGGGGGCAGGTCTGGCTGTAAAACACTGGGGCACAGTACTGGTGGGAACAGTACTCACTGAATAACACAGGTACAGTACTGGTGAAGTACAGGTCAGTCACTGCAAATCATATACAATTTTAGTTTTTTTCTGAAGCAAAGATCTATTTTCAGTTTGTACATTTTAGAAAGATGAAATAATTGTGAGGAGAAATGTGTGTTTCTATGTTGTTGGGGTTTCCTTGGATGATTGTGCAGGTTGATGTTTACAGTTTGTTGTTTGCCACACTGGTGTGCGTGCTTGTGCTGTCAGCTCATTTTTGGGATTGTAGATTCATTTATGGGATTGTATAAATTGCATCAGTCATGATTCATTGGGTAGCACGTTCACCTTAGTCAGAAAGTTGTGGGTTCAAGCCCACTCCTTGGGCTGACACTCAAGTGCAGGACTGAGGGAGTGTTGCACTATTGAAGGTGCCACCAATGAGACTTTAAACTGAGGGCCTATCTGCCCTTTTCAGGTGGTATAATGAGTCCCATGCACTATTTTGGAGAAAAGCAAGGGGTTCTGCACAATAATGTGGCCAATATTTATCTCAATCCACATTAAAAAGAGACAGATAATCTGGTCATTGTCATGTTGCTGTTTGTGGGAGTTTGCTATTTGAAAATTGGCAGCTTAGCTTATTTGACAATGATGACTAAACTTCAAAAGTACTTAATTGGATGTAACACATTTTGGGATGTCCTGAGGTTTTGAATGGATGGAGGGCATCCAACATCAACCTACACTTAAAAAGACAACTTGCAAAATCCCTGGTGTAGGGCACTGCACTGTATGGGTTGCAGGAGTTCGACCCTCAAGCCAAGCGAGAAGTGGATTACAACTTTTGAAATGCGTCTCTGGCACAGGCTCTTTAGAATCAGCCAGGCAGAACGAAGAGCCAAAGAATTTGTCTACAGAAAAATCAGAGTCTGACCATCTCTCGGACTTCTAGCTGCAGTGAAGAAGCAGAAATTGAGTGAGCGCCCACTGGGAAAGGCGGGCTGAGTCTGTCAGTGACAACAGAAGATGAAACATCAAGAAAGAGCAGGCCAGGTCGGAGAAGGACTGAATGCGTGGACATCATCAGAAACTGGGCGGAGGGAGGAATGACAGCAGCATGCAGAATTGCAGTGAACAGAGACACCTATGGCCCCTTGTGGACTTGTGGCAATAAATGCTGCCAGCGAAGCCCACATCCCGTGAATGAACATAAAAAACCGTGGCCAATTATGGATGGATGGAAGTTTTGAATGGTGGTATATAAATGTAAGTCCTTTACTTGAAGAGGAAGAATTTACAGGGCTCGAGGGAAAAAGCAGGGTAGTGGGATTAGTTGATAGCTCTTTCGAACAACCAACACAGGCACAGTGGACTGTAAAATTCCATGATTCTTTCTCCCTGGCTGAGTTGACATTTCTACTGATGCTTCTGGGAAAGTTTTAAGTTGGTAATTTTTTCAATGAGGAATCTCCTGTTCCCTGAGCCTATCTTGGTAGCCAAGTCCCTAAAGGCTGGCTATGTACTGATTGTCCTTGCAGCTCCCCAAGCCAGTGTAGTTGGATTTCACCATTTCAGTATTTAAAATACATGAGAATTAGGGTTTCTCATGTTATTTGCCATTACTGATTACAGTTGCATTGGCTCTTGCAGACTTGCAGGTTATTGGTGTTCAACCTACGTTGTTAGTAATCTATAATCTTAAATCAGCTTCCCAAATTAAGAACTGTCTGCACGGCCTGAAGCAGTAATTGGTGAAATGCAATCTGGATTTGGACCTGGAATAGGAACAAGACAAGGAATTTTTAACCAAGGAACAATCTTTGATAAATATCAAAGTAAACAACAATATTTACATGTGCTTCATAGACTATGATAAAGTATCTAATTGTGTTTATTGTCAAAAGTTAATAGATGTGTTACTGAAAGGTGACATTGACAGTAAAGATGTGAGATTTATCCAGAGTCAACATTGGGACCAAATAGCAAGCATCAGGCTAGAAAATAGATAATCAGATATCTTTCATGCAAAGGCACAAGGAGCTATATTGTCGCCAAAGTCATTCAATCCGTATACAGAACAAATATTCAGAGAATAAATGTACTTCCAGGGGTAAAAATTGGAGGTAAGAACATAACAAACTTGTGGTACATTGATGACACTTGCAGAATCAGGAGAGGCCCTGCAAAATATCGTAGGTCAAGTAAAATCTAGAAGTTTAGAATATGGATTGAGTATGAAAAGCAAAAATATAAAAACGATGGTAGTTAGAAGGAATACATTAGAAGAAACAAGTGTGAAGATTGAAGTGGATGGTATCACACTGGAACAAGTAGATAAATTTTTATCCATTAGGACAAATGATAACAGAAGATGGTAGATGTAATACAAAAGCCAGAAGGATAGAAATATCCAGAAGTAATTTTGTGAAGATGTTAACATCTTGTTAACAACAAGAAAACTCAAGCTTGTAACAAGGAAAAAACTCATACGATGCTCCATTCTCTCCACTTCCATGTCTGCCTCAGAAACCTGAACAATAAGTAAGGATCTGTGGAAGAAAATAAGAGGCCTTTGAAATGTGGATGCTAAGATGTTTGCTAAAAATTCCATATGCAGATAATAAGACCAATCAAGAGGTCTTGAAATAGAGCAAAAGAACTTGAAAAGGTGACATCCAGAAAAGACACTGTCAGTATTTTGGCCATTTGATCAGGGCTGAAAAGCTACAGAGATCTCTGCTAGAGGCCAAAGTGCAGGGCAGCAGAAAGAGGGGTTGACCTAGGTGTAGTTGGATGATGGATGTCAGAGTGGTTGCGGACGAGTTACGGTGGATATGTGAGGGTGCACAAGACAGATGAGATACAATGACACATCTCCTGGTAGGAGTAGCTGCAAGCAGCAGCACAGCTTGATCAGCTTATTCCACAATATTGCACAGCTCCACATGGTGCACCAAATTTAAAAGACACTTTTCTGTGCTCTATTAAAATAATTGCATGACTGGTTGACACAGCAGGTCATCCACTAGCCTTCCAGCTTGAGGATTTGGGATTGAATCCAGCTCTGACTGACTGTAAGGGCTGCATGTGAAATGAGATTGAAGAATCACAGCACAGGACTGTCCCTCATTACTCATTGACTTTTTATTATTTTTAAGGTGCAATGTAAATACAAGTTGTTGTTAATTTGGAGGTTTCACTCAGAGAGGCCACAAGGTGGTGGGAAATGGAAAGTGCCAAATGGGGTGCTGTAGGGAGTTGACTTCTGAGGTTGAGGCTTAGGCATGCAATTAGGGCAGTGTAGAGGGCACTTTACTCTGTATCTAACCCTGTGCTGTACCTGTCCTGGGAGTGTTTGATGGGACGGTGTAGAAGGAGCTTTACTCTGTATCTAATCCCGTGCTGTACCTGTCCTGGGAGTGTTGGATAGGGACAATGTAGAGGGAGCTTTACTCTGTATCTAACCCCGTGCTGTACCTGTCCTGGGAGTGTTTGATGGGGACAGTGTAGAGGGAGCTTTACTCTGTATCTAACCCCGTGCTGTACCTGTCCTGGGAGTGTTTGATGGGGACAGTGTAGAGGGAGCTTTACTCTGTATCTAACCCCGTGCTGTACCTGTCCTGTGAGTGTTTGATGGGGACAGTGTAGAGAGTACTTTACTCTGTACATCACCCCGTGCTGTACCTGTCCTGGGAGTGTTTGATGGGGACAGTGCAGATGGAGCTTTACTCTGTATCTAACCCCGTGCTGTACCTGTCCTGGGAGTGTTTGATGGGGACAGTGTAGAGGGAGCTTTACTCTGTATCTAACCCCGTGCTGTACCTGTCCTGGGAGTGTTTGATGGGGACAGTGTAGAGGGAGCTTTACTCTGTATCTAACCCCGTGCTGTACCTGTCCTGGGAGTGTTTGATGGGGACAGTGTAGAGGGAGCTTTACTCTGTATCCGACCCAGGGGGAGGAAGGTAGGAATTCAAACTTTTGTAGCTGTTGTTGCCGCCAAAGGATGCTTAAGCCCTTGTGTTTTTTCACTGGACCTTCTAAACGCAGGCCTTGTGCTCCCCTGTTTAAGGTGCAGTGGGGGGCGCCAAAGTAGCTGTGCCTGCAGGCCCACCTTCACTGGAGAAAGCGCAGCCTGGGAGCAGCCAGCACACACTTCCTCCCAAGGAGGAGCAACGCTCAAATGAGAAAGAAAAAATGCGCACAGAGGAAGCCAGTCTCGAGTCAGTGGCAATCAGGTCAACACCCGAGAACGTCCAGATTAAGCACGACGCACTTGTAACATCGGTAGGTAATGTACTTGGAGTAATATATGTTCAAAGTTCACTCTCCTCCTAAAGGTGCAGTAAAGCTTTTCTTTAGTCCTTGAACGTGGGCATCACCAGAAAGACTGGCATTTTCTTTTGCTATCCCTAATAGCCTTGAGAAATAGGTGGTGAGCCACCTTTTTGAACTGCTGCTATCCATGATTGATGCAATTGAGGGGCTTGCTGGGCCATCAGAGAGGACAGTTAAGAATCAGTAGTGATGGTATGGGACTGGAGTTATATGTAGTACTTGACAGGGTCAGGGAAACAGATTTCCTTCCCTTAAGTGACATTGCTGACACATCTAAGCTGAGTTGGCAAGTGGCAATCAGGGTCAAGCTGCCTGGTTTAAATTTCAAGCAATGCTTGGCAATTAACTGTCAGTGACCATCTCTGGTGCATACTCCACGGCAATGCCACTGCCACCAATCAGCACTCTCTTCACATACAGTATAAATTGTCGTTTTCCCCTTCTGTTGGTATTCTTGCGAAGTGTCCTGATGAGTGCAAGATGAAAAGCTTTGACATGTCTCTTTTTTCAGCAGTGCTTAAGTTCTGTACTACCAAATGACTATAAAGTGACATTAGTGAACTAGGTGGTAACTTCAATCTGAGCAGTTGTACGTTTCCATTCCAGTCAGTTATAACCTGATCATCCAGGTATACGGAGAGAGGCTGTTGAGAGAAACAAAGTTAATGTTTCAGGTCAATGACCTTTTGTCAGAATTAGGAGACATAACAGAATTAACAGTTTATAAGCTAGGACAGAGCAAGGGATAAGCAGGGAAGAATGAATAAAGGATAAGGCCTGTGACAGGGTGAAGGGTGGGACTGATTACACCACAATCTTAAATAATAGAAGCCATAAATATATGATCACAAGATCTGCTCAGAGTGGTTAAAATGTGAAATTCACTACTTCATGGAGTAATTGAGGTGAATAACATGGATGCATTTTACAGGAAAGCTAGACAAATACATGAGGGAGAAAGAAATAATAAAGATATGCTGATAGGGTTACTAGGAGGCCCATATGGAGCATAAACACCCAGCATCGACCAGTTGGGCTGAATGGCCTTTTTCTGTATTCTGTGACTGTACGAAGGAGTACATTGAACTTTCACCTTGTGCTTTGTGCTGAAGCCTAAGCCGACCTGCATGGTGACCCCGATGACACACAGTGTCACCAACCCTGAGCACATGGAAGAGGAAGAGGAGGAGGAGGAGAAGAAGGTCTGTCTGCCGGGATTCACGGGGTTGGTCAACCTGGGGAACACTTGCTTCATGAACAGTGTTATCCAGTCACTGTCCAACACACGAGAACTCCGCGACTACTTCCACGGTGAGTGCAAAATGGTTGAATTCTGCTTCATAGAGAAACCTTGCCAGTCATGCCTTTTAGGTGTAGAGTGGTGAGCAGGGCTCGCTTGTGTCAGAATATGGTGTTTTAAAGCCCTAAAACACAGACTTCAGCCCCATAATCCAGGTTGATGCTCCCAACGTTAATACTGAGGGAGGAGAGAGTTAAAATGGTACAACTGCGCATGCACCACATTGGCAGCAAACGCAGCGTTTGGCTAGCACTTTGCCTCTGTCCAGTGATGTCATTCGTTTTCTGCGCATACGCAGAAGGGTATAGGTGGCCATCTTGTGTTGGCGGAAGGCACAGTGCATTAAGAACAGAAAATTCTGGAAAACACAGGTCTGGCAGCATCTGTGGAGAGAGAGAAACAGTTAACATTTCGAGTCCATATAACTCTTCTTCAGAACTAAAGAGAAGTAGAAATGTGATGGATTTTATACTGATTAAGGGGGGGGTTGGAGCAAAATAAAAGGTCAGGGATCGATGGGAGCTCAGGAGAGATTGACACGGATGTCATGGATTCTTTCAGATAAGATGTTAAACCTGTATGTTTTCTCTGGTAGATGAGAAAGATCCCATGGTACTATTTCGATGAAGAGCAGGGGAGTTCTTCCCTGTGACCTAGGCCAATATTTGTCCCTCAACCAGTATTGCTTAAACAGATTACCTGGCCATTATCACATTGCTGTTTTGTAATCTTGCTATGTGCAAATTTGCTACCACATTCCTACATTGCAACAGTGACTACACTTCACAAGTGCTTCATTGACATTAGAGGCTCTGGAATGTCCCAAGGTTGTGAAAGGCGCTAAATTAAAGCAAGTCCTTTCAACCACCCAAAAGAAACGATTAACTAGTCAATTATCTTGATGCCATTTATGGGCTGATGGTGCCTCAAAACAGCTGCTGTATTTACCTAAATAACTCTCACTACCTCTTGGAGTAATTCATTGGATTCAGATGCTTTGCGAGGCTTTGAAACAATGTATTTTTGATGAGGATTTATTTATTTGACTTTTTAATATGAGCTTTTGCTGAAGAAAGATTAAGCCCTCACTGCAAGTTAAAACCCTGAACATCTCTCTCTCTCTCTCTCTAAATTGGACCAGATCGATCTTTTGAGTCCGAATTAAATTACAACAATCCTCTGGGGACTGGCGGCCGCCTGGCCATTGGTTTTGCGGTGCTGCTGCGGGCTCTGTGGAAAGGAACACACCACGCCTACCAGCCATCAAAATTGAAGGTGAGTGAGCCAAAATCCCCTGCTGGCTTTCTGAATAAATTGGCAAACTGGTCACAGCTGAAACCTTGTGGGGATGTTCGAAGCAGGAGGTGACCATTCAGCCCCTTAAGCCAGTTTTTTTCTTTATTCTATCACTGGATGTGGGCGTCACTGGCAAGGCCAGCATTTGTTCCCCAAATAATACAAGTCAAGGTCAATATGGTCTCATGGACTAGTTTCAGTTGCCTGCAGGGGTTGGTGAGAAATGTTCTAATGAACATCCCATAATTGACATTGGGCTTTTGATCTGGTTTCTTGTCTCTCTACAGATCATCCATGATTTAATGGTGGAACAAGCTCGAGGGGCCATTTTTGTGCAACAAGGCTTGAGGGCTGATTGGCCCCCTCCTGTTCACGTACAGTAGGCTCAAGGGGATGAATATTCCTCTGGCCCTTTGTTCCTACATGGCCCTTTCTGGAGTTTTTGTTACCAGGATTTGTCTGTCCAGACTCTCCTCGCAGCTCTTGAGCAAGTGACAGCAGCAACAAAAGCTGTGGCCTTGGATGGCTATCTATAACTGGCCTTGCACTGCCTGTATGCTGTTGTCAACTTGTTAAAACACTTTTTTCTCTTTGGCATATCAAAGAGACCTTTCCCAATAAGCAGGTATAACGCAACTGTGTTCGCTGCTCAAACTCTAGCTCACAAGGCCACTTTACTGGGCCAGTTATACTACATGGTGCAGAATGAAACCTTATCAGAAACATAGGAACAGGAAGAGGCTATTCAGGCCCTCATCCCCATTCTACAATTCAGTTATATCATGGCTGATCTGTATTTTAACTCCATCTATTTTCCTTGGCCCCATAAGCCTTGCATAACAAAGGTCAATGGATTTCAGTTTTGAAATTTTCAATTCTGGCTTTATTCAACAAAGCTTTCAGTCACTCTGTCTCCTACTTCCTGCTTTGTACCTGTTCTCCCAATGTCACTTACTGTGAATGCCATCATATGTTTAGGTTCTACTTATACCATTTCAAGCCCATTCTGGGCTGGTGATTGGCCATGAGTGGATGTCGGTGGGAATGTGGTTGACTTGGATGAAAGAACAGTTAAACAGGCCATTTCTTTGGGGGCTTTTGAAGGAGGGGAAAAGAGGTAGGCGGATGGAGAGGGTATGGAACGGAATTGCAGAGTATGCTGCATGTTGCAAAGGGTTTAGCATCACTAACAGCAGAGTGGGAGTAGAGAAGATGTGCAGTGGTCTAGGTTTGTGCCATGCAGTTGGAGAAGATCGCGATGAGGTAGGGTGGACAAGGCCATGGAAGGATTTCAACATGACGGCAAGGATTTTAAGATAACTGGGAGCTAGTGGAGGCCTGCAGAGGTGGGTGAATGTGTCTGGGGATAGGACGCGGGCCCATGTGAATGAGTTGGTCTACACGGTGAAGCTAAGAGAACTACGAAGCAAACTTTCAAAAACTGTGTTTGGACCAGTTCCAGTTTGTACTCCTTAGGAAACCTGTACCTACAGAAACTACTCAAAAGGCACAGAATCCAGACCAAGGAGGTTTAGAAATAAAAACAAAAATACAAGAAAGTTCAGTGCACCAGTTGGCATCTGTATGGCAAAACAGTGCGCCATGTTAGTCTCATTGTGTATCCTTCATCTGTGAAGAGAGAATCAGAGTTAACTTTTTAGCTCGATGATCTTTCATTGGAAACGAGCTCCCTTATGTGCTGTGCCCTTGGGTGCTGTACCCTGCCAGAGAAGGGTGCCCTCGGGCATGTCCCCACTTTCAGAGAAGGAAATTACAAGAGGATAAAAGGAACCCGACTTTGTTGGAAATTTCTTTCAAGCAAGGTTCTAAATCTGTCACTAGTGTGACTTAAATGCATAAGGTTTTGTTAACGTCTCTCTTTTCTACTAGGCTATTGTGGCAAGTAAAGCTAGCCAATTCACTGGTTATGCACAGCACGATGCTCAGGAATTTATGGCGTTTTTGTTGGATGGCCTCCATGAGGACCTCAATAGAATACAGAATAAACCGTACACGGAGACAGTGGATTCTGATGGGCGCCCAGATGAGGTACGTCACGCTGTCAGGTAACTCTCGGACCAGTAACTCCAGCTGGTGCCTTGTTGTTGCATAGTTGTACCAATATTAAATGGTCAGGGCTGTGGCTTTTGCATACGAATCACTTGACACTGCAATGCACCTTTTTAAAATTTGATGTTCTACCTTTGGTTAACCATTGGTCAAGCCCCAGAGAGTTTAGACAGTTTTGGACATTCAGTCTTACTAATGACATTAATGGTACAGAGCATACAGTGTAAACTAACCAAGATATCTCTGGTAATGTGGAGGGGCCTTAACTGTTTCAATCAAAGTAGGGAAGACTAAAAGGAGAAATGGCTTTAACTCCCCTCTTTAGCCATTATGTTTAATCTATGCCCTTTGCTTGATGACCCTCCTGCCACTGGAAACAATTTCCCCCTACCTACTCTTAACAAAAACCCTCCATTTTATGCATTTCCATTAAAACTTCCTAAATATTCTCTGTTCTAAGGACGGCAATCCCAGCTTCTCCAGCCTCTCCACATTAGCTGAAATCCCTTATCACTGGTACTATTCTAGTTAATCTTCTCTGCACCCTCTCCATAGCCTTAACACCCAACCGAAAGTGTGGAGCCCAGAAAGGCTGAGGCCAAACTGGTGGTTTATAAAGCTTTATATAAATTCCTTGCTTTTGTATTCTGTCTCTATTTATAAAGCTAAGGATGCTGCATGTTTTTTTAATCTACATTATCTCCTTATTCAGCCACCACTTGCTTACTTGCTGCTTGGCCTACCACCAATAACACTGTCAATCTACTGCTGTTGAAAAATGCAGGCAGATGCTCGTGTGTTCATGATCTATATGCAGTTTGTAAATCTCCATTTTCTACCGCTGTTTTTCTGTACATTCAGATATACTTGTAATACTCTCAAATATGTGTAGGTGGCAGTGATGGACTTGTGCTTGGCCTCCAGGTTCTTGTTGCAATCATGATAGCCAATGCCATGAAATCCTGCTATATTAGAACAGTGAAAAACCCTGAGAAATCAGGCTGGGGGCTGAGACATCAGCTGGAGAGTCCCAGAGAGTGGGACCAGGCTGAGAACAGAATCATAGTCTGTTACAATGCAGAAAGAAGCCATTCAGCCCATTAGCATGTCCCAGCTGCTTGAAAGACCAAGCAATTACTCCCATTCCGCCAGCTCTGTTTCATGATTCGGACAATTGCACAAAATGTTGCTTTCGAGTTGTCCTGTTCTATCAAACCTTAAAACATCATCACCTGAGAAAAGAACCAGTGGCACAAGGGCAGAGTTATTTGATCTGAGTTTGAGAATCTCTGCTCCTAGTCCCACCGTGTTAACACATGCAGGGTATTGTGTAATGGACTGCATGTAAGCAGACTTTCTCAGAGCAGTTCCATTTGCATTACTCGTACTCCTTCCACATCGCTGTACAAAGAACCCACAGAGCAGTGTTATGACCAGGTGAGAAGGGTTGAACTGGCTCCCATCTATTCAACTTCCTTGGTTATTCACAACAAAAGTTAGTTTTTTTTCACAAGGATATGCCTTTTTTGAATCCAAATGTATTTAACTATTTACGCTGTGAGCAGCAAGGAACAAGTCAAACAAGGTTATTTTGAGCCAAAGAGCAAGTTTATTAACTACTAAACCTGAGGGAGAAAAATAATAAAAACACTACGTTTCAGAAATAAGGGAAGTTAGAGTCCAATTGAAAAAAAATTATAAGAATATACAGTTAAGTGTTCTTTGATTGCCCTTGAGGCATAGGTTTTTAAATATAGCGGCCGATTTGGATAAGCTGGTTTTATGGATGCGGTCAGATGTAGAAGATTCTGCTATTTTTTTTATTCATTCACAGGATGTGGGCTTCGCTGGCTGGGCCAGCATTTATTGCCCATCCCTAGTTGCCCTTGAGAAGGTGGTGGTGAGCTGTCTTCTTGAACAGCTGCAGTCCATGTGGTGTAGGTACACTCACAGTGCTGTTAGGAAGGGATTTTGACCCAGCGACAGTGAAGGAATGGCGGTGTATTTCCAAGTCAGGATGGTGAGTGACTTGGAGTGGAACCTCCAGGTGGTAGAGTTCCCATCTATCTGCTGCCCCTGCCCTTCTAGGTGGTAGTGGTTGTGGGTTTGGAAGGTGCTATCTAAGGAGTCTTGGTGAATTCCTGCAGTGCATATTTTAGATGGTACACACTGCTGCTATTGGTGGTGGAGGGAGTGAATGTTTGAGGATGGGATGCCAATCAAGCGGGCTGCTTTGTCTTGGATGGTGTCCAGCTTCTTCAGTGTTGTGGGAGCTGCACTCATCCAGGCAGGTGGGGAGTATTCCATCACACTTCCGATTTGTGCCTTGTAGATGGTGGACAGGCTTTGGGGAGTCAGGAGGTGAGTTACTCGTCGTATGATTCCTAGCCTCTGACCTGCTCATGTAGTCACAGTATTTATATGGCTAGTCCAGTTCAGTTTCTGGCTAATGGTAACCCCCCCAGGATGTTGATAGTGGGGGATTCAAAGATGGTAATGCAATTGAACATGAGGCAATGGCTGGATTCTTCCTTGTTGGAGATGGTCATTGCCTGACACTTGTGTGTCGCTAATGTTACTTGCCACTTGTCAGCCCAAGCCTGGATATTGTCCAGGTTTTGCTGCATTTGGACATGACTCCACAGTCTGTGAATGGCACTGAACATTGTGCAATCATCAGCAAATATCCCCACTTCTGACCTGATGATGGATGTAAGTTCATTGATGAAGCAGCTGAAGATGGTTGGGCCGAGGCCACTACCCTGAGGAACTCCTGCAGTGATATCATGGAGCTGAGATGACTGACCTCCAACAACCACAACCATCTTCCTTTGTGCTAGGTATGACTCCAACCAGCGAAGAGTTTTCCCCCTGATTCCCATTGACTCCAGTTTTGCTAGGGCTCCTTGATGCTACACTCGATCAAATGCTGCCTTGATGTCAAGGGCAGTCACTCTCACCTCACCTTGGGAGTTCAGTTCTTTTGTCCGTGTTCGAACCAAGGCTGTAATGAGGTCAGGAGCGCCACTTGATAGCACTGTTGATGACCCCTTCCATTACTTTACTGATGATCGAGAGTAGACTGATTGGGTGGTAATTGGCCGGGTTGTATTTGTCCTGCTTTTTGTGCACAGGACATACCTGGGCAATTTTCCACATTGCCTGGTAGATGCCAGTGTTATAGCTGTACTGCAACAGCTTGGCTAGGGGTGCAGCTAGCTCTGGAGCACAAGTCTTCAGTACTATTGCCGGAATATTGTCAGAGCCCATAGCCTTTGCAGTATCCAGTGCGTTCATCTATTTCTTGATATCATGTGGAGTGAATCAAATTGGCTGAAGACTGGCATCTATGATGCTGGGGAGCTCTGGAGGAGGCTGAGATGGACCATCCACTCAACACTTCTGGCTGAAGATTGTTGTGAATACTTCAGCCTTATCTTTTGCACTGTTGTGCTGGGCTCCTCCATCACTGAGGATGAGGATATTTGTGGATCCTCCAGTGAGTTGTTTAATTGTCCACCACCATACACGACTGGATGTGGCAAGACTGCAGACCTTAGATCTGATCCGTTGGTTGTGGGACCGCTTAGGTCTGTCTATCACTTGCTGCTTATGCTGTTTGGCACGCAAGTAGTCCTGTGTTATACCTTCACCAGGCTGACACCTCATTTTTAGGTATGCCTGGTGCTGCTCCTGGCATGCCCTCCTGCACTCTTCATTGAACCAGGGTTGATCCCCTGGCTTGATGGTAATGGTAGAATTGGGGATATGCCGGGCCATGAGGTTACAGATTGTGTTTGAGTACAATTCTGCTTCTTCTGATGACCCACAGAGCCTCATGGATGGCCAGTCTTGAGTTGCTAGATCTGTTTGAAACCTTTCCCATTTAGCACGGTGGTAATGCCACACAACACAATGGAGGGTACCCTCAATGTAAAGGTGGGACTTCGTCTCCACAACGACTGTGTGGTGGGCACTCTTACCGAAACTGTCATGGACTGATGCGCCTTCGGCAGGCAGGTTGATGAGGATGAGGCCAAGTAGGTTTTTCCCTCTTGTTGGTTCCCTCACCACCTGCAGCAGACCCAGCCGTGTCGTTAAGGACTCGGCCAGCTCAGTCAGTAGTGGCACTACCGAGCCACTCTTGGTGATGGACATTGAAGTCCCCCACCCAGAGTACGTTCTGCACCTTTTCCACCCTCAGTGCTTCCTCCAAGTGATGTTCTTGAATCACTGATTCATCAGCTGAGGGAGGGCGGCATGTGGTAATCATCGGGAGGTTTCCTTGCCCATGTTTGACCTGATGCCATGAGACTTCATTGGGTCTGGAGTTGATGTTGAGGACACCCAGGGCAACTCCACTGTGCCGCCACCTCTCCTGGGCCTGTCTTGCCGGTGGGACAGAACATGCCCAGGGATAGTGATGCTGGAGTCTGGGACATTATCTGTAAGGTATGATTTCCTGTGGGTGACTGTCAGGCTGTTGCTTGACTATTATTACAAGACCTCAGTTCACTGATAGATTTCTAGTAGTGGCTTTTGAACCAGGCAATACACTTGTTCCAAAAGAGAGAGAGAGCGAAGAAGAGAGCAGCAGCCATCAACTTGTTTCCTCTGCTGAAAGCTTTCCTGTAATCTCTCTGCAGTTGTTGTAGCCTGCCTTGAAACACTTCACCCATTGTGTATCTCTGAAGGAAAAACAACGCTTTTCGTCTTGCACTCAAGGACAATTCACAGCAATACAATGTGAGGAAAGACACAACTACCCTGGAAGGGCAAGCTATCTCAAAAATTTAAGCAACAGGTGAAGATTTTTGGCCACTGACAGGATGCTGCCATCAAGCCAAAAAGATGTTCTGCCTATCACAAAAATAAGTAATGTGGTATATGAATTTCAGTGCCAGTGTGACGCTAGGTATGTAGGCCACGCGCCCAAAGACTGAAGGATCGTATCAAACTGCACGTCCCTTCCTCTGAAGAAGTGTTATACAGACTCGAAACATTAATTCTGTTTCTCTTTCCACAGGTACTGTCAGACCTGCTGAGTTTTTTCAGCATTTTCTGTTTTTGTTGCATGTCCCTTCTATTGTTCTCAATGGACAAGGTACATACCATAGGCAACCAGCCGTGCTTCCAAAACTCAAAACTCAAAACACGGTATCCAACATTATGTGTGATTCCGCGATTGGACAACATTTGCTAATTAATCCTCAGTGTGCTAAGAATTATGCTGACAGCCAATTTAAGATTCTCAGTTGGGCTCACAGTGTGGCACACTGGAAGCTACACATATTAATATACAGGGCCCTGTTCATCGCATACAGAACATGAGCACATATTGCGCCTATTACAGCTAAACAAAATAACTGACAGCCATTCACTGGTTCATTCCTCAGGTCAATGCCTTGGCCAACCAGAGTCAAGCTGTCTGGTTTAAATTTCAAACAATGCCTGGCAGTTGACTCAGTCACCATCAACTGGTGCATTCTCCATGGCAGAGCCTCTACCAATCAGCCCACTTGCCAACCAATAAGCACCCTCTTATAAGTATAAGTTTGTTGTTTTCCCTTACATTGTATTCATGTGAATTGTCCTGATGAGTGCAAGGTAAAAAGTCTCTCTTTTTCAGCTATACCCAGGCCACGTGCTACCAAATGACCATTGTGTATTTCCAAGGGGTTTTGGGTGGGTCTGTCTGTGTCAGCTATTGTTTCACTATGCAGCACTTTGCATTTTGATGTCTCTTCCTTAGACAGTGACGAGTTTCACTGGGTCTCTGAATTATAGGAAATGTCCCTCTCTTCACGTTCCCCTGACGGTAATTTTTGATTTTCACCTTTGCCTTGGAAGGTGGCCTTGTATTTTTAAGTAGTTTGTTTTGTCTCATTTCAAATTGCAAAATTTCCAGTCTGTCGAATGTTGAAAAATCACATTTTCAGAAATAAAGGGGCATAACCTCGTGACACCAGGTTCAATAGTAATGATTTGATTTGACTGTCTGTTGTGGTGTAAATCAGACAAATGTATTCTACAATAAGCAGTGAAAATGCTGGAAATACACAGCATGCCTGGCAGCATCTGTTACGAGAAACAGTTTTATGTTGTGACCTTTCAGCAGAACTGGGAAAAGTTAGAAATGTAATAGCTTTTAAGTTATTCTAGTTTGTGTCTGCGAAGATTCCTGTTCCTTGACTAATTAACATTGTGTCACATAGGTAGTGGCAGAGGAGGCCTGGGAACGCCACAAGATGCGAAATGATTCCTTTATCGTGGATCTATTCCAGGGCCAGTATAAGTCCAAGCTGGTGTGCCCCATGTGTTACAAGGTGAGAGACTGGCTGGTTAAACGGTATTGTGGGGGGTGGTGGGTGGCCCAACCCTTCAAATGACTAACTGTGCCTGAGGGTTAAGGCCAGTGCTGTCTTTCAGATGAGACGTGTAAGTGAGGCCCTGTGTGCCCCGCCGGGTGGATGTAAAAGATCACATGGCACTATTCAAAAGATTAAAGAAGTTGATGGAGTTGAAACTATTCCCTCTGTGAGGTGACTCGAGTGCAAGGGAGCAGAACCTGAAATTTGGAGCTAGGCCATTCAGAAGAATGTCAGGCAGCATTCCTTCACACAAAGGGGAGTGGAAATTTAAGGATTTTGCACTCCCAAGAAATTGTTCAGGCTGTTGGGGACAGGCAGTAAAAGTGAAAATGTTAGAACTGAAATTGAGAAGCCTTTGTTAGGCAAGAGTATTAAGGGTTTTGGACAGAAGGAATTGAAATAGAAACCAGCCATGATCCAGTTCAATGGTGGAATAGGCTCAGGGTTGAATAGCCTACTCCTGTTTCTATGTTAAGAGCAGGGGAGTTATCTGCAGTGTCCTGAGCCAATATGTATTGCATAATCAACCAACATAGAAAGGGGCACACGGACAGGAGGCTACACCTGATTGAGACATAGATTGAATAGTTGGGAATTTGGTTTAGGTGGGAATTCAGTGCAGAGGGGGAACGAGGTGCTCTTTTTTTCTACATTTTTTTTCAGCCTCCAGTAGTTGGTGAATTTACATCCTTGACTCCAAGATAGGTGAGTGCTACTTTCTGTTACTTTGGCTGTGTACATTATTAGCTAATAGACTAATTAAATAAATACGGTTGGATAGAAATGGCAGGGCAGCCGGTGCCGTGACTGCAGCATGCGGGAATCTGTGGAATGCACTGCAATCCGGGACAACCGGATATCTACAGAAAATGTCTGCAGCTTAGGCAACTTCGACTCCGAGTTGCTGAGCTGGAGTCTGAGTTGAGGACTGATTTTTGATGTCTCGGGGAATTAAGGGATATGGGGAGCGAGCAGGAAAATGGAATTGAAGCCCAAGGTCAGCCATGATTGTATTGAATGGCGGAGCAGATTTGACAGGCCATTTGGTCTACTCTTATTTCTTGTGTCCTTATGTCACTGAAGACAAACATATGGTTATTAACTCATTGCTCCCGGGACCTTCCTATGTGTAAATTCCCATGTGTACATGTTTCCTATATTACAACAGTGACAGAACTATGATATGTGCCTCAGTAACTGTAACGTGCTTTGGGCCATCCTGGACTTGTCAAAGTGTTACAGACGTGCAAATCTTTCTTTCAGAATTGAATGTAGTACCAAATGAAGGTGGACAGGGAGATACATAAAGCTGCAAGACCCTGTTTGGTTAATACATTAAAAATAGGACTTACAAATTCCTGTATCTTGGAGGCTAGGCATGGTCACTATTCTGTGAATCTGTGCAATATGCCTGCTTTTAGGAGTTATGATTCAGCGCTGAAGTTAAGAGAACTTGGAAGTATAGTCTTATGCCTATCTATGAAGAGCTGTTGAGTTTCAGCAATGTTGGAATGGTAAATTTAACAGTTTCTGAAGTATTTGAACAAAAGTTTCTCTGATTTTAAAGTTTATGAAATTGAGGTAGGAGGAACATCCCAGAATTTGTACTGCTATTAGAAGCTGCAGCTTGACTTGATGAACTGGGGACATAGAGATTTGTTTTTTCCTCATAACAGTAGGTGGCAACATTCCTCAGAAATTACCACTTTAAACCTAGGTAAAAATTTAAACATAAACTTATATTTATACAGAGCCTTTAACATAATGAAAAGCACTTCACAGGAGCATCGTAAAACAAATTAAAACACTGACCCACATAGAGGTATTAGGCCAGTTGACCAAAGGCTTGGTTAAAGAGTTGGTTTTAAGGAATGCAAGAGAGGCAGAGAGGTTTAGGGCGGGAGTTCCAGAACTTAGCCCCAAACAGCTGAAAACATGGCAGCCAATAGTGGGTGTGATTAAAATCAAGGATGCTCAAGCAGCCAGAATTGGAGCAGCGCAGAGAACGGGCTTTATGGAGCTGGAGGAGATTGATGAGGAGGGGCGAGGCCATGGACAAATTTAAAAACAAGGATGAGTTTTTTTAACATCAAGATTGTGTCTCCTGCTCCTCTTCAATTGCCATTAAGTTTTTTATATCCATCTGGGAGAGCAGACAGAGCCTTGGTTTAACATCTCATGCCAAAGATGGCAAACTAGCTTTGCAGCACTTACTCAGAAGACAGAGTGTCAGCTTGAATTATGGGATCAAGTGTTGAAATAAATCCAGAGAAGAACAACAAAGAATACAGGGTTAGTGATGCAAAGGAGGCACTTTTTTTGCCTTAAAGGTTGTGATCCGAATTTACCTCGGACTGAGTTGGAAGTCGCCTCCCTCCTAGCTTTGAGCATCCCAAGCGAAGTGGGCTTGGACAGCGCTTGTGACCTTGAGTCTAAAGAACAAACCTGGTGACCCAGTTATCTGTCTCGCTGAGAAGGGCTGCAAGGGTACATGGGTGAGAGTTGAGAATACAGTACAGATGCAATGGGAGTTCCTCAGCATTAGGGTTGGGGAGAGGGAGCTTTAATTTGCAGTCTGTACCTGACCAGGGAGCACTTAATACTGGAAACATTGACAGTGTTGGCCATAGATGTTTTTCCATCGCTTACCTTGAACACAACTTTCCTGGAGCCTTGTTGCTCTGACTGAAGTGCAGTGCGGTCCCTGACTCATTTCAGTTATTAGCAAGACTCTCCTGCCTCTAAGTGAGGCCTCAAACTCAGTGAATCTGAATGCGGTTTCAGCAAAGGAGAAAGGCCTGGTGATTGAACATCAGAAAAGGGAAAACTGTGGCAGCCAGTTTCCACTTGTACTTTCTTTCCTTATACTTTTTCTGTCACTCTCTCTGCCCTCTATGTTGCCCGCTTTCTCACTGTCCTTCTGTTCTACTCTGACACTTGTTGGAACCCTTTATATTGTTACTGTCTCATTTGTAAGTTATGTTTTCCAGGTGTCAATCACGTTCGACCCTTTCCTCTACCTATCCGTCCCCCTACCACAGAAACAGAAGTTGCTGACTGTTTACTTTTTTGCCAAGGAGCCTCATAAGAAACCGATAAAGGTAAGGACTGCCTATTTCTATTAGCTTCTGCTGTTGCTATGTACAGGCTTGTCAAACCCTAGTGGGAATAGTATGTGCCATTCAGGACACTCAACCCACACCCTTTGAGAATGGAGCAATGAAAATGATCCTGTATGTTGGAAATTTAAGTGATGAGAAAAGACAAAGAATGTTGGCTCTCTTTTCTTTGGGAAAGAGGCTGTTTTTGACGTTAAATTTTCAGAATTAGACCATTATGGTGATTACTAATCACACACCCTCCTCCTCCTCCTCCTCCTCCTCCTCCTCCTCCACATCATTATATAATACTGTTTATATACTTAGAACTTCTCAGAGCACTTTGCAGACACTGAACTCATTTTAATTGTAGTCACTTGTAATTAGAGAAACATGGCAGCCAATAACGCTTCCCCAAGTAACAGCGAAATGAAACACCAGTTTGTGTTCCCTGGTGTTAGGGGAGCAATGCTGAACAGGAAACTAGAGTGGTGACTGTCAGATTTTGGTAATGTGATAAATGCTGACTTTGCTGCAAAGGAGATTGTCAAACACAATTTCCAGGCCACCACTGTTGTGATACTGAGGCCACATGTAAGATTGTATTCCTGATAAAGCTACTGTGTTCTATTTTGAGACATCTCCTGAATTGTCTCAAACTGTAGCCTCAGTAATGGTGACCATAAAACCATTATTGATTGTCGTGAAAAAGGACATTCACTAATGTCCTTTAAAGAAGGAAATAGGCTATCTTTACCTGGCTTGCATGTGAGCCCAGACCCACAACAAAGTGATTGACTTTTAAATGCCCTCTGAAATGGCCGAGCAAGTCACTACAAAGTCAAAAAGGAATGAAACCAGATGGACCACCAGACGTCAACCTGGGTACCAGAAATGACAATGGGACATCCAGCCCTGTTGACCCTGTAAAGTCCTCTTTGATAACATCTGGGTGCTTGTGCCAAAATTGGGAGAGCTGTCCCACAGACTAGTCAAGCAAGAGCCTGATATAATCATACTCATGGAGTCATACCTTACAGACAATGTCCCAGACACCACCACCACCATCCCTAGGTATGTCCTGTCCCACCAGCAGGACAAACCCAGCAGAGGTGGCGGCACAGTGGTATGCAGTCAGGAGGGGAATTGCACTGAGAGCCCTGAACATTGACTCTGGACCCCATGAAGTCTCATGACATCAGATCAAACATTGGCAAGGAAACCCCCTGCTGATTACCACATCCCCCTCAGCTGATGAATCAGTGATGTTGAACATCATTTCGAAGAAGCCCTGAGGGTGGCAAGGGTGTAGAATGTACTCTGGGCAGGGGATTTCAATGCCCATTACCCAAGAGTGGCTCGGTAGCACCACTACAGGTCAAGCTGCTAGACTAAAGGACATAGCTGCTAGACTGGGTCTGCGGTAGGTGGTGAGGGAACCAGCAAGAGGGGAAAAACTTACCTGACCTTGTCCTCACAAACCTGCCTGCCACAGATAAATCTGTTCATGTCAGTATTGCTAGGAGTGACCACTGCACAGTCCTTCTGAAGACTAAGTCCCTTCTTCACTTGAAGGATACCCTCCATTGTGTTCTCTGGCACTACCACCGTGGTAAATGAGCTAGATTCCAAACACAGCTAGTGACCCACACTGTAACCTCCTGTTTGACCCTGAGCTGAGCGTTTGTGCCCCTCCTGAGCTCAGCTAACAGTACAAACCCACAACTGACCCAGGACCTCCTGGACTGTACACTACTGCAGCTCCACAGTGCTGAAATCTTGGAAGGTTGTAAGGCTGGAGGAGATCAGAGACAGGGTGGGGCAAAGGATGAGATGCCTTTGTTACCTCAGACTCAGCTGTTCCATTGCTCTCCTGCCCAGCCTCCTACCTTGCACACTGTAAACTTGAACTCATTCAAAACTCTACTGCCAATAACCCTAATTCTCACCTAGTCCTCTTCGCTTATTACTGACCTAAATTGGCTCATAGTCTTTGTTAAAAATTCTCATCCTTTGCCCCTCCCTATCTCTAATCTCCTCCAGCCTTACAACCTTCCAAGATTTCAGCACTCATTCAGTTTGGCCCTCATGAGCATCCCTGATTTTAATCACTATACCACTGGTGGCCATGCCTTCAACTACAAAGGCCCTAAGCTCTGGAAATCCCTTACTAAATCCCATCTTGCTACTTCTTTCTTTTAAGACACTCCTTGAAACCTACCTCTTTGACCAAGTTAGAGTCATAGAGCTATACAACACAGAAACACGCCCTTCGGCCCATCGTGTCTGTGCCAGCCATCTATTCTAATCCCATTTACCAGCACTTGGCCCGTAGCCCTGTAAGCTATGGCATTTCAAATGCTCATCTAAATACTTCTTAAATGTTGAGGGTTCCTGCCTCTACCACCCCCTCAGGCAGTGTGTTCCAGATTCCAACCAGCCTCTGGGTGAAGAAATTTTTCCTCAAATCCTCTCTCAACCTCCTGCCCCTTACCTTAAATCTATGCCCGCTAGTTATTGACACCTCCACTAAGGGGAAATGTTCTTCCTATCTACCCTACCTATGCCTCTCATAATTTTGTATACCTCTATCAGGCCTCCCCTCAGCCTTCACTGCTCTAAGGAAAACAACCCTAGCCTATCTTATGTCTCTCCATAGCTGAAACGCTTCAGCCCAGGCAACATCCTGGTGAATCTCTTCTGCACCCACTCCAGTGCAATCACATCCTTCCTAAAATGTGACAACCAGAACTGCACACAGTACTCCAGCTGTGGCCTAACACAGCAAGGGAATGTTATATACAGCTCAAACATAACCTCCCTGCTCTTATATTCTATGCCTCGCCTAATAAAGGCAAGTATCCCATATGTCGTCTTAACCACCTTATCTACCTATGCTGCTGCCTTCAGGGATCTATGGACATGTACACCAAGGTTCCTCTGTACTTTCTAGGGTCCTACCATTCATTCCCTTGCCATGTTAGTCCTCCCAAAATGCATCACCTCACACTTCTCAGCATTAAATTCCATTTGCCACTGCTCTGTCCATCTTACCAGCCCATCTATATTGCCCTGTAATCTAAGGCTTTCCTCCTCACTATTTACACCAATTTTCATATCATCTGCAAACTTACTGATCATACCTCCTATATTCATGTCTAAATCATTAATGTATATTACAAACAGCAAGGGTCCCAGCACCAATCCCTGCGGTACACCACTCGTCACAGGCTTCCAATCACAAAAACAACCTTCGAACAACATCCTCTGCCTCCTGCCACTGTCAATTTTGGATTCAATTTGCCAAATTGCCCTGGATCCCATGGACTCTTGCCGCCTTGACCATTCTCCCAAGCAGGACCTTGTCAAAAGCCTTACTGAAGTAAAGTTGTTCCAATATATTTTTGTGGTTGTTAAATTTTAGTTTGTTTATGCTCCTGTGAAGCACTGTGGGGCATTTTAAAGGGCGCTATGTAAATGCAAGTTGTCACTGAATGAATTGCTCCTTTCCTTCTTTCCTGCTGCCAGATCTTGGTGAGTGTCAGTAAGGAGAATGCTAGTGCCGGCGATGTCCTCGATGCTATCTCCCGGAATATGAAGGTGAAAGCTGACACACTGCGACTGGCTGAGGTTAGTCCCTCAAACTAAGCGCTAGTGGCATTACTTCTAAACACCAGAGAAGGGAGCTGGATGGGACATTAGATTTGGAACTGGCCTTTCACCGAGCTTCGAATATAGCCCCGAGTATAGAAGTGCCAACTCATTAGGATTGTCCTGGAGTCTCCAGAAAACAAACATGAATCTCCAGGACACATCTGTGAGCAAAATATCAGAGGGGCTCATTAAAAATTATTTTCATTTTCTTTGCAGACTTTTGTTAATAAAAACTTGAGTTGAGAAATTGGCTGTTGGATTTGGCAGAGTCGTGAGGAGGTGGGAATGAGTGACAGGAAGTCATGCGATGGAATTTCCTAAAATATGTCCAGACGGAGTTGGACCCCAATTGAGAGTTGGGATAAAAGTCTAAATGAAATTAATTTGAGTAATGTCCTCTAAGCATGGGATGATACACTACTGTATTTACCATCTCATTGATGCCATAGGATGGAAGAGAACAACTGATGCCTTTGAGACACTCTTCTAAGGTTGGGACTGAGACACATTGGGAGGAATAGAAAGAGCTTTACTCTGTATCTAGCCCCGTAATATACTTGCCTTGGTGCCTTTGATGGGGACACTGTGGAGGGAGCTTTAGTCTGTATCTAACTCTGGAAATACTTGATGCTGGCACTGATTGCCTGAAATGGGACCAGTATGAACAATTTCATTGATTCTGAAATTACTTGATTAAAAGTAGAAGGTACTGATATTGTGGCTTAATGCCCATTATGACTTCTAAAAAAGGCTGTATGTTACATTGAGATTTAGCTTGTCTAAAAATAAGAGAATATTCTGATCTGTTGGGTTGGGAGAATTCCTGGTAATGTTGTGTACTCGCAGCTCTGGAGCTGCAGTAGTGTACAGTCCAGGAGGTCCTGGGTCAATTGTGGGTTTGTACTGTTAGCTGAGCTCAGGAGGGGCACAGGTAATTGTTCAGTGTCCTCTGGGTTAGAGGGGGGGGGAAATAGAATCATAAAATAGTTACAGCGCGGAAGGAGACAATTCAGCCCACTGGCCCTATACTGGCTGTCTACAGTAGCAACTTAGCTAGTCCCATTTCCCCAGCCTTTCCCTGTAGTCCTGCAAATTTTTCCTCCAAGTGCTATTCCAATTCTTTTTTGAAACTACAGTTGAAGCTGCCTCCATCACATTCTCTGGCAGTATGTTCCAAACTGTAACCACTCACTGCAAAACAGGCTTTCCCCCGTGATGCCTTTGGTTTTGCCAATCATCTTAAATCTCTGTTCTCCTGATTCTCAACCCTTCCGCCAATGGAAACAGGTTCTCCTTATCTACTCCATCTAGACCCCTCCTGGTTTTGAGCGCCTCCATCAAATCTCCCCTCAACTTTCTCTAAGAAGTATATAGGGGGAGGCAATGTCGTAGTGGTATTGTCGCTGGACTAGCAATCCAGAGGCCCAGTGTAATGTTCTGGGACCCGGGTTCGAATTTGAATTCAATAAAAATCTGGAATTAAAAGTCGAAAGATGAAACCATTGTCGATTGTTGTAAAAACTCATCTGTTTCACTAATGTCTGTCATCCTTACCTGGTCTGGCCTACGCGTGACTCCAGACCCATAGACTCTTAAATGCCCTCTGAAATGGCCCAGCAAGCCACTCGGTTGTAACAAACAGCTACAGCAGTTTGAAGTCACAAAAAAAGAATGAAATCAGACAGACAGCCCGGCATCGACCAAGGCGCCGGAAACGACAACAGCATTTGCAGCCCTGTCAACCCTGCAAAGTCGTCCTCACTAACATCTGGGGGCTAGTGCCAAAATTGGGAGAGCCGTCTCAGACTAGTCGAGCAACAGCCTGACATAGTCATCCTCACGGAATCATACCTTACAGATAACGTCCTAGACCCCACCATCACCATCCCTGAGTATGTCCTGCCCCACCGGCAGCCTCATGGCATCAAGTCAAACATGGACAAGGAAGCCTCCTGCTGATTACCACAAACCGCCCTCCCTGATGAATCAGAGCTCCTCCATGTTGAACACCACTTGGAGGAAGCACTGGGACTTCAACTTTGGCCTGGTTGCACCACTACTGACCGAACTGGCTGAGTCCTAAAGGGCATAGCTGCTAGAATGTGTCTGTGGCAGGTGGTGACGGAACCAGCAAGAGGCAAAAACATACTTGACCTCATTCTCACCAACATACCTGCCGCAGATGAATCTGTCCATGACAGTATCGGTAGGAGTGACCACCGCACAATCATTGCGGAGACAAAGTTCCGCCTTCACATTGAGGATACCCACCATCATGTTGTGTGGCACTATCACCATGCTAAATGGTGATTTCGAACAGATCTAGTAACTCGAGACTGGGCACCCATGAGGCACTGTGTGCTATCAGCAGCAGAACACAATCTGTGACCTCATGGCCCGGCATATCCCCCACTCTACTACTACCATCAAGCCAGGGAATCCACACTGGTTCAATGAAGAGTGCAGGACCAGCACCAGGCATACCTAAAAATGAGGTGTCAACCTGGTTGAAGCAATAACACAGGACTGCTTGCGTGCTAAACAGCATAAGCAGCAAGTTACAGACGGCTAAGGGATCCCACAACCAACGGATCAGATCTAAGCTCTGTAGTCCTGCCACATCCAGTCGTGAATGGTGATGGACAATTAACACATTGGAGGAGGCTCCGCAAATATCCCCATCGTCAATGTGGAAGGAGCCCAGCACATCAGTGCAAAAGATAAGGCTGAAGCATTTGCTACAATCTTCAACCAGGAGTGCTGAGTGGAGGATCCATCTTGGTCTCCTCCGAAGGTTCCCAGCATCACAGATGCCAGCCTTCAACCAATTCAATTCACTCCACGTGATATCAAGAAATGGCTGAAGGCACTGGATAGTGCAAAGGCTATGGGCCCTGACAACATTCTGGCAATAGTACTGAAGACTTGTGCTCCAGAACTTGCCGGGTCCCTAGCCAAGCTGTTCCAGTACAGCTACAACATTGGCATCTATCCAGCTTTGTGGAAAATTGCCCAGGTACGTCCTGTACACAAAAACCGGACAAATCCTACCCAATTACCGCTCCATTAGTCCACTCTCAATCATTAGTAAAGATTGGAAAGAGTCATCAACAGTGCACTTGCTTAGTAATAACCTGCTCAGTGATGCCCAGTTTGGGTTCCGCCAGGGCCACTCAGCTCCTGACCTAATTGCAGCCTCGGTTCAAACATGGACAAAAGAGCTAAACTCTCGAAGTGAGGTGAGAGTGACTGCCCTTGACATCAAGGCTGCAGTTGACCGAGTGTGGCATCAAGGAGCCTTAGCAAAACTGGAGTCAATGGGAATCGGGGGGCGGGGGACTCTCTGCTGGGTTGGAATCATACCTAGCACAAAGGAAAATGGTTGTGGTTGTTGGAGGTCAATCATCTCAGCTCCAGGACATCCTCAGGGCAGTGTCCTTGGCCCAACCATCTTCAGCTGCTCCATCAATGACCTTCGTTCCATCATACCGGAAGTGGGGATGTTCACTGATGATTGCATAATATTCAGCACCATTCTTGACTCCTCAGATACTGAAGCAATCCATGTCCAAATACAGCAAGACCTGGACAATATCCAGGCTTGGGCTGACAAGTGGCAAGTAACATTCACGCCACACAAGTGCCGGGCAATGACTATCTCCAACAAGAGAGAATCCAACCATCACCCCTTGATGTTCAATGGCATTACCATCACTGAATCTCCCACTATCAACATCCTAGAGGTTACCATTGACCAGAACTGAACTGCACTAGCTATATAAATACTGTGGCTACAAGAACAGGTCAGAGGCTAGGAATAGTGTGACAAATAACCCACCTCCTGACTCCCCAAAGCCTGTCCACCATCTACAAGGCACAAGTGAGGAGGAGTGTGATGGAATACTCCCCACTTGCCTGGATGAGTACAGCTCCCACAACACTCAATAAGCTTGACACCGTCCAGGGCAAAGCAGCCTGTTTGATTGGCACCCCATCCACAAACATTCATTCCCTCCACCACCGACGCACAGTAGCAGCAGTGTGTACCATCTTTAAGATGCACTTCAGGAATTCACCAAGGTTCCTTAGACAGCACCTTCCAAACCCATGACCACTACCACCTAGAAGGACAAGGGCAGCAGATAGATGGGAACATCACCTCCTGGAGGTTTCCCTCCAAGCCACTCACTATCCTGACTTGGAAATATAACGTCGTCCCTTCACTGTCACTGAGTCAAAATCCTGGAATTCCCTTCCTAACAGCAGTGTGAGTGTACCTACACCACATGGACTGCAGCAGTTCAAGAAGGCAACTCACCGCCGCCTTCTCAAGGGCAACTAGGGATGGGCAATAAATGCTGGCCCAGCCAGCGAAGCCCACATCCCATGAATGAATAAAAAAAAATGAATCCATTATTCTTTAATTTATCCCTGTAACTGGAGTTCCACATTCCTAGAACCATTTTGTAATTTTTTTTTGCACCGAGTCCTTCACATCCTTAAAGTGCTGTGCCTAGAATTGGAAACAAAATTCCTCTTGGATTGGATTGGATTGGATTGGAGGCCAATCCAGTGCTTTGTAAAGGTTCATCATAAATAGTGGCATAGAGCACGGAAGTTATCAAGCCCCATGTTCTGATGTACAGTTTTAAGTACTTTCTCAACCTGATACATTCAACATTTGTGCACCCTGTTCCTATACTTCCTTTAGATTCGACCAGGGATCTTGCTGCTAAACACTGTCCAGTGACCCCTGCATTAGAAAGTAGAGAAAGCTGCCAATGTTGGCATTCCCAAGCCATACAAACATCCGAGTTAGGAACGAATAGGTCATTCAGCACTCAAGCCTGCTCTCCATTTGATACGATTCCTGATTTACCACCTTAGAGAAGTTGAGAGGAGATTTTATGGAGGCGTTCAAAACCAGGAGGGGCCTCGACAGGGTCAAGAAGGAGAACCTGTTTTCATTTGTGGAAGGGTTGAGATTCGGAGAACATAGATTTAAGATGATAGGCAAAACAACAAAAGGCAACATGGGGGGAAAAGATCACCCCTCTTTATTCTAAACTCCAATGGATACAGGCCCAACCTGTCCAACCTTTTTTCATAAGACAACTCCTTTATCCTTTAAGGAGACCAAAACTCTACACAGTACTCCAAATGTGGCCTTACCATTTCCCTGTATAACTGTAGCAAAACTTTCCTACTTTTATCTTCCATTCCCCTTGCAATAAACGGCAACATTCCGTTTCCCTTCCTAATCAATTGCTATATTTGCATACTAATTTTTTATGATTCACGTGCCACTCCATACCACCGAGTTCTGCAGTCTCTCTCCATTTAGATAATATGCTGCTTTTCTATTCTTCCTGCAAAGTGGACAAGTTCACATTTTCCCACATTATACTTCATTTGCCATATTTTTGCCCATTCACTTAACCTATCTATGTCCCTTTGCAGACTCTCTACCTCCTCTTGATAACTTACTTTCCTACCTATGTTTTTTCATTGGCAAATTTAGCAACCAAACATCCGGACCCTTCATCCAAGTCATTGATATAGATAAATATTTGAAGCCCCAGCACTGCTCC
Organism: Cetorhinus maximus; assembly: GCF_964194155.1. Classification (NCBI taxonomy): domain Eukaryota; kingdom Metazoa; phylum Chordata; class Chondrichthyes; order Lamniformes; family Cetorhinidae; genus Cetorhinus; species Cetorhinus maximus. The sequence goes on along the minus strand of NC_135884.1, from coordinate 1,898,410 downwards.
CTGTGGGGTCCAGTGACTCCAGGTTGGAACCTGAGCAGCTGTGGACATTGGCTGAGTAGTGGCTTGGCCTCGGCGAGATACTCCAAATGTTGAATTACTACTAATCTATTATGACCGATGCAGTTGGTAAAGCGGATTTATTTAAAAATCCAATTAAACAACTGTCATAGCCTATAATTTATCATTTTGAGATGCGACTCTAAATTCAGGAATCAGACCATCAGTTCTCGAAGTTTTACATTAAACTAAATTTCAAAAATGAAACCTTTTATTAATTTACACAGGTTAAAAATATATATATATACACACAACTACAAATTACTACTATCATAACTTGTAACGAATTTCCAAACTAAGCTCCATTAAGGCAACAGCAGCCCATCGACTTAACCAAACATCAGGCAAAGCATTTTCACCGTACAAATTCAAAATGAGGTTCTTTTCGCTTTGGTTACTGTGGAGATAGTTGGAGGCTTTCAGCTACCTTTCTTCTTCTGAGAAAAAACTTCCTGGGAACTTCCAGCTACTCCTCCTTTTCCCTGACTACCTGCCTTCCTTTCACCTTCCCACTTTTTATCCTTTTCCAATTTGAAAGGGTGACCGGAAAAAAGGTTTAGCTCTATGAACTAACTCATAATCATCAGCTATCTCTGTTGCTTGTCTTACAGAATCAACCCTCTGTTCCTCCACATGAGTTCTCACTACCGAAGGGATTGAATCTTTAAATCTTTCCAAAAGAATGACTCCCCTAAGAGCTGCATAAATTGTCTCTCTTTTTAATGCCAGGATCCACTGGTCAAAATTACATTGTTTTATTCTTTCAAACTCAATATAAGTTTGCCCTGGCTGTTTTCTCATATTCCTAAATTTCTGACTCTATGCTTCAGGAACCAACCATATGCACTCAAAACAGCTTTTTTCACCACATCAGAATTCACCAACATTTCTTCTGAAAGCGAAGCATGTATCTCATGTGCCCTACCTAACAACATAACCTGTAATAATGACCAGTTTTCCTGTGGCCATTTCATCTGTTTAGCTAGCTTCTCAAATGAAATAAAGAATACTTCAATATCTTTTACCCCAAGCTTTGGAAGAGCTTGTACAAATGTAAACATATATCCGCTGGATTCTCCTCTAGAGATAAATCCTTCCTCACCTACTGACATCTCTTTTTTCTAACTGCCAGCATTTTCAGTTGAAATTCTCTTTCTCTTTCCTCCTTCTCCATCTTCACAATTTCTAATTCCTTTTGCTTGTTCAAATTCAAGCTTCTTCATTTGTAACTGAAGTCTCACTAGCTCCAGCTGTGACTCACTAGTGTCAGGTTTCACTTCCAACTGTAGATGCTGTGCTATACTTCGAACTATATTTGATTTCCTAGCCCCTGCAGGTAACCCCAATTTTATCTTATCCATCAACTCTGTTAACTTACTTTTGGTTATTCTCTCCAACCCAATCGGAGTTATCTCTTCTACTCCCAGACAAGTCTTAGTAATTGCCAAAGCCATTTTGCAGTCTTGCCACTTCTAAAATACCTCACCAACTCCTGAATTCAAAGCGCCCCTCACACTCGTAAGCTTTAAGATTCACCAATTCCCAACTAAGCAAGGAATTAGAAATATAATTTATCCCGGTACAGCCCCCAATTGTTATGACCGGTGCAGTTGGTAAAGCTTAGTTATTTAAAAATCCCAGAGGGAAACTTTAAACAACTGTCATAACGTATAATTTTAAGTGTTATGTTTGAAATGCGACTCTAAATTCAGGAATCAGATCATCAGTTCTCGAGGTTTTACATTAAACTAAATTAAACATTTGGTTAATTTACACAGGTTAAAAAAAAATATATATATATTATATATATATATATACACACACACATGGCTGCAAATTACTACTATCATAACTTTTAACAAATTACCAAACTATTCTCCATTAAGGCAACAGCAACCTATAGACTTAACCAGACACCAGGCAAAGCATCTTCAACTTACGAATTCAAAATGAGGTTCTTTTCACTTTGGTTCCTGTGGAGCCAGTTGGAGGCTTACAGCTGCCTTTTGATTTCACATTGCCTCTGCTCTGCACACCCAAAATGGTTGTCTTGTTAAACCCACCACTCCCATTGAATGTTAATTCTCATTGTATCAACAACCTCTGAACTAAACCTCTCTAACAGTAAAACCCTTTTCATAGTACCAACTTTATTAGTAATATAGACATATGGCTTGGTATCTGCTAGATAGATGTCAGTTTTCACCCCACTTCTTGAATGTTCTATTCAAAAAAAAAATGCAAGTGCATGCTATTTCTCTTGCATATCAAAACTAGTACCCATCAAAGCACCGAGACTAGCTGGCTTTAATCCAATTAAGACACACCCACAGACTAAACCTAAAATAAAGAAAAATATTTTCCAAAATATTATGTACATTAATAGCTTCATGACACAATCCTCAACTCTTAATTACAATATTGCATTTATAAAAAAAAAACCTGGGTTGTCTCCTGATGAATGATCTCTCATTTTTGCTTGACTTGTTGTGTTTCCCTTGTAGGTTGCAAGGAATAGGTTCCATCGGCTATTTATATCGTCTCAGTCCTTGGATACTGTGTCTCCCAGTGACACACTCTTCTGCTTTGAGGTGCTCACTAAAGACCTGGCAAAGGAGAGGGTGCTCGAATTGAATGTGCAACAGGTATTTCCTTCACTCCTTACCGTTTGCTGGTTCTGCCTTTAACACTGGCTGGCCAGCATTTGATGAAATGGCTGCCAATTCATGCAGGTTTGCACTTGCTGTCAGACATTGTTTCCCCTCCCTGGGTTTCTTGGGCAGCTGACTGAGGGTGCCATTTAAGGAACTCCATCTCGGTTGGCTACGGTCATGGTTGTTACTGGACTAGTGATCCAGAGGCTTAAACTAGTAACCAGGAGAATGAGAGTTCAAATCCCACCATGGCAGCTTGAGACGCAGTTTTATGTAAAAACCTGGTATCAGTAAAAACAACCATGAAATTGTCAGATTGTTTTAAAACCCCAACTGGTTCACATTGTCCTTAAGGAAGGAAACCTGCCGTCCTTACCCGGTCTAGGCTTATGTGACTGCAGTACCACACCAATGTGGCTGACTCTTAACTTCCCCCAGAAGTGAACCAGCAAGTCACTCAGTTGTATCAAACCAGCTACAACAGCTCAAGAAAGCTCACCACCACTTTCTCAGAACAGGCCCATTGGGCAGTAAATGCTGGCCTTGCCAATAACACACACATCCCAAGAATATCTTAAAAAAAACTGCTGCTCTTTCAACCAAATCATATTCCACCAAAATGCAGGTTGGTTTTATCGATTTTTGCCAACAGCAGTGCCCACATTACAGATGCAATCTCAAGATTAACACAACGCACTTCCCTCATGGTTCACCTGAGCTGTGAGGAAGGCCTCAAGGCTTTCCTGGGATAGCTGATCTCTGATGGGGTGGCAGTAGAAGTTCCATGGTTCATCGTTTCAGCCCCTGGGAATGGAGATTCCCCTGTACATCCCAGTGGAAGATACAATTGTGTAAAATTCAGGTAAGGGTAAGATTGAGCTTGCATTACTTAATCATGGGTGTGCACAACACTGGCAAGGCAGCATTTATTGTCCATCCTTAGTTACCTTGAAGGCATTGAGTCAGCCATTCTGTGGGTCTCTAGTTGCATGTAAAGCAAACCGATAGGGTGTTGATGGGCTGTGCTGAGGGCCTGCATCCTCGATCTTGTAGAAATTACCTGTCACCATGGGTATTACAGGCTCATTTGAGTTTTGCCAACCCATTGACACAAGACTTTCAATTATAGATTTTCCTAGTTAAAATAAAGTTAATGAGCTGTGTTGTATTGGTCTGTGGAACCAATTCAGTTCTCGTTGTTGAAGCCTTGTTGAAAACTGTTAACCAGGCTGATATTGGTGTGGTCTTATGGCCATGTTTCGTGATAGCTGAATTTGATGTATTTTTTAATCTCACTCAATAATGACCTTTGAGCACATTAGCTGTATTCAGTTGCTGCTCTCTTACTTGTGGCTTTTAGTTGTGCCTGGAGTGTCTCATGCTGTAAGTGACTCTCCCAGCTGGTATGCATGTCTAACTTGCTGCCCCTCTCTGTCTGTAGCGACTGTTAATCCCCAACATCCCGATCAACAAGTGTGCCGCATGTCAGAAACCACAGCAGCCTGATGAAAAACTGCGTCGTTGCACCAGTTGCTACCGAGTCGCCTACTGCAACCAGTGAGTCAGGTCTTCAAATCCACACAATACTGATACAAGCACCAAATGTGACCATTAATTTTCTTTCTTGTTTTCATGTCTGCTCGCTCTTCTATGATAGAATAGAGAGAGTTGTGGGTGGATTCTATGGCTGATCAACAGTCTGAAAGTGTAGCATTATCTTTGTTTCAGTATCTTCACGCTTTTCCTTCAGAGAACAGTGCGGAGTTGTGGAAGAATTTGCAGGTTGATTAACAGTCTGACAGGCCACCATGTGAATGCTCTTTCCATGGCTGTGAGCATCTTTATTTATCCAGCCAATTGGGGAATTATTCCTACGTGGAGGGGTGGGGGGAGGTACTCATGCCCACTGGACATGAGTGTCCTGCTAGAATTCCGAGCCAGAGCTTTGGTTTCTACTAGCCAGGATTGTCTGGAGCTGGGTTTGAACCCAGGACTGTCGTACTGTGAAGTGGAAATGCTGCCAGTGAGGCCAAGGCTTCTCGTTGCCTTTGTTGAAGGCCAAGGGCCCTTGTTTTGGGTCTTCAGATTCCATCCATTCCACTACAATCTCCATAACATGGATGAGGCTGAAATGTTAGCCAGCACCTCAGGTATTCTTTCTGCTCTTTACGTAGCACCAGGACTAACATCTACTTGCACAACTGGGATAGCAGACAGGGTCTTGGTTTAATGTTTCAACCAAATGATGGCATTTCTCACAATGCAGCACTCCTGCACTGGAGTGTGCTCAAGTTCTAGAATGGCATAAACTTCCTTCTCATTCTTCCCCTGTGAGCATTGCTGACAAGGCCAGCATTTATTGCCCATATCTAGTTGCCCTATATCAGTTTGGAACAACTTGATAGATTGAATCAAGGGCAGTTAAGAATAAGCCACTTAAGTTGTAGGACTGGAGTCAGAATGGGTAAGGAAGCATGGCAAGTTTCCTTCACTAAAGGACATTAGTGAACCAGTCTGGTTTTTATTGAACAGTTCAAGAGGTCACTTTTACTTAGACCAGTATTTCATGGAGTCGTATGGCACCAAAGGAGGCCATTTGGCACATTGTGCTAGTGCCAATCCTTTGAAAAAGTTCTTATTTAGTTGAGCTCCTCTGTTTTAAAAAAAAATCCTTTTCAATTAGATATCCAATTACCTTTTGAAAGTTATATCCAGATTTTCTTTTTAAAACTGAATTCAAATTCTCTCAAACTGCACAGTGGGAATTGAACTCCTGTTCACTGGATTAATAATCTCGGCCTCTGTATTACTAGTCCAATAATATAACCACTGCACCACTGTACTCCACACAGATGGCTACTGGTTTGAAGTCTGAGCCGATCTGCCACGTGAGAAAACATCATCAATCTCCCAAACAAGCTATGGTTCCTTGAAGGAAAAATTATTTTAAACATTGCAAAGAATTTTTTCGTACAGTTGCTTGGTGGTTCAGAACTTAAACATTGCTGAAATGTTGCCAAAGCTTTTCGTATTGCACACTGGGACAAATACAATGCCAAATTTCAAACGATCGCAATTTATACTACAGCAGAAAGGGTTGCTGATTGGTTGGCAAGTTGATTCTGTTTGGCCAAGGTGTTGCCATGGAGAAAGCAATGGGGAACCGTAAGCCCCCATGCTCCAGGGTAATTCTAAAAAGATGCAAGGCTTGAACATGTTCCTTTTGTTTTCAGAGAATGTCTCCCTGCATAATTGAGTCATGTTACAAAAAGCTTCAGCAACATGTCTCTCTTTTCGTAGTGTTTTAGGATTAAAATTGTGTGTCAAGACTCTTTGTCATGCACAGGCAATGAGAATTGGCCATTTGGTGACATCCAATTTGTGCTTTAAAAGCCTTTCAAAATAACTTGCTTCTTCTCTCTTTCCCACCAACCCCCACCCCCAACCTCTCCCTCTCTCTCTCTCTCTCAATACCTCAGGACTTGTCAAATGAACCATTGGTCAGATCACAAAGGCCAGTGCAGAGCGGAGAATATCGGCTGTCCCTTCATAATCAGCATCCCTGAGTCACGGCTCACATACTCCAGGCTCTCACAGCTGCTGGAGGGATATTCAAGGTACTGTAATTTTAAAAATGAAAATGAGCTGTATAGATTAGCACAACACTGGCTCCAAGTAACAGCTGCCCCTTACTCCCACTGACTCAGGAAACAAAAGTTGCAACACACTCACATGCCTTTCACATTATCTCAACATTGCTGAGGGGTTTTATGAAGCATTCGGACAGTGACATTACAAGAAGGCTTTTAGTCACTGGCATGTGTTTTTTCTTTGACCCACTAGTCATGTGGCAGGCTGCTGATTGCATTGTTCCACCAACGCCTGGACTTTGTGGTGTGAATTTAAATGCCCTATGAACTGTGTGAAGCCTGTGCTGAGTTAGCTGACCATAATAGATGCAGGAGTGGGTGGGTATGTTGCCATTGAACTTGGTGCCCTTGGGCTAGGGGAAAATGACCCAGTGACGTAGAAGAACAGAGTGCACAGAATAGGATTAAAGACCCCTGCTGACCTTCACGCTTGATGAACCAGACTGGGTGCAAAGGAAGGAGCTGCGCTACATCCAGCTTCTCCCCTCTGAAGCCGACATTTCTTCCCATCCTATTGCTATAGAGAGGATAGGATTTCCTTGGTCTGAAACCGAGGTACAATATACTTGCTGCTCTGATGACACCCTGATGGGTTTATAACCACACAACAGACAAAGCAGGTGTGGCAGTGTCTGGGTAGTAAGTGACTCACCCACCTCTGGCAATTTGGCCATACCATACCCCCACCATGCACCCCATATACTCACCTGAGTAGATATACATGCACATTAAGACCTGGGTGAAACTTTCCAACAACATGGGGCTTTTGCCTACAGCTTCAAACAAAATAAGCCAACTTCATTCTCAGTCATCCTGAATATTAAGAGCTTAGTTGCTAGCTTAAGAGGAGGAGGTGGGGGGGAATCCTAATTTACTTTAAAGGACAAGCAAATGCTTCTGCCAGGAAACTGTCCACCTCCCACAGAACAGAGTCAGTCAAATCATGTTAATCTAAAAGCTAGAGGCCAGCCTGATCAACATTGCACCTTCACACTGGAGCTGTTTGTCCAGAGGAAGCTGCTGCATTATTCCTGACTGGGGCACTTGCCTGTTGAAATATAGAAGAGAACAAAAGAATCCAGAACTAGGAGCCATCAGTATAAGGTAGTCATCAATAAACCCAATAAGGAATTCAGGAGAAACATCTTTAGAATAACGACTACAAGTCAGCCAGTTTAACTTTGGTGGTGGGGAAACTTCTAGAAACAATAATTTGGGACAAAGTTAATAGTCACATAGCCGCTTGCAGGTCAATTAAGGATTTAAGGGAAAGTCATGTTTAGCTAACTTGTTGGAGTGTTTTTGAAAAGGTAACAGAGGGTTGATGAGGCAATACTATTGATGTATGCATGGATTTCCAAAAGGCATTTCACACAGTGCTGCACCACAGACCTGTGAGCAAAGCACATGGATTAAAAGGGACTGTAGCAACATGGATATGGAATTGGCTGAATGACTGGAAACAGCGAGTCGTGGTTAATGGATGTTTTTTGGGTAGTGTAGAACTTCAGAAGGACATTAGAAGAATGGATGGACAGGTGGAAGATGAAGTTCAATGCAAAGAAATGTGAAGTGATTCATTTTTGTAGGAAGGAAAAACGTGGGAGAGGCAATATGAAATAAAGGAGACAGCTCTGTAGGGGCTCTATATGTGCATAAGCCATTGAAGGCGGCGGGACAGGTTGAGAACACGGTTAATAAAGCATACAGGATCCTAGGCTTTATTAATAGGGGCATAGAGTACAAGAACAAGGAGGTTATGTTGAACTTGTATAAGACACTAATTCAGACTAAGCTGGAGTATTCTGCCCAGTTCTAGGCACTGCGCTAGGAAGGATGTGAAGGCATTGGAGAGAGTGCGGAAAAGATTCACGAGAATGATTCCAGGGATGAGGAACTTCAGTTATGAAGATAGATTGCAGAAGTTGAGACTGTTTTCTTTGGGGAAGAGAAGGCTGAGGGGAGATTCAGTAGAGGTATTCAAAATAATGAGGAGCCTGGACAGAGTAGATATGGAGAAACTGTTCTCACTCATGAAAGGATCGAGAACAAGAGGGCACAGATTTAAAATCATTGGGAAAAGAAGCAAAAGCGAAATGGGGGAAAACTTTTTACACACAGCAAGTGGTTAGAGTCTGGAATGCACTGCCCAAGTGTGGTGGAGGCAGGATCAATCGAAGCTTTCAAAAGGAAATTAGACTGTTTGCTGAAAAGGAAGAATGGGCAGGGTTACAGGGAGTAGGCAGGGGAATGGCACGAAATGAATTGCTCATTCAGAGAGCTGGTGCAGACACGACAGGCCGAATGGCCTCATTCTGCATTGTAACAATTCCGTGGTTGAGATAGTCGGAATGTGGAACTCCCTACCACAGGGAGTGTTTGAGATGAATAACGCAGAAGTATTTAAGGCAAGCTAGATAAATGCATGAGGGAGAAAGCACTAGAAGGATATGCTCATAGGGTGAGATGAAGTGAGGGTGGAAGGAGGCTCATGTGGAGAAAGAATACTAGCAAAGTTGGCCTAAATCACCTGTTGTTCTGTAAATATCTAATCTAATAGGTGTGCATAAACCCTCAAAACCTCTAATAGTGCAAGCAGACACGGGCTGTGCTCTAACCTCAAACTTGGTTTTAAGCTGCCTGTTCACACAGGGTACCTATCCAACATCCAATATCCAGGCTTGGGCTGACAAGTGGCAAGTAACATTCGCACCACACAAGTGCCAGGCCATGATCATCTCCAACAAGAGAGAATCTAACCATCTCCCCATGACATTCAATGGCATTACCATCACTGAACCCCCCCCCCCCCCCCCCCACTATCAACACCCTGGGGGCTACCATTGACCAGAAACTGAACTGAACTAGCTACATAAATACTGTGGCTACAAGAAACACAGCAATCCGCTTGATTGGCACTCCTTCCACAAACATTCACTCCCCCCACCACCGGCAAACAGAGGCAGCAGTGTGTGTCCCATCTGCAAAATGCACTGCAGAAACTCACCAAGGTTCCTTAGACAGCACCTTCCAAACCTGTGACCACTACCATCTAGAAGAACAAGGGCAGCAGATAGATGGGAACATCACCACCTGGAAGTTCCCCTCCAAGCCACACACCAGTGTGGAAATATTTTGCCATTCCTTCACTGAGTCAAAATCCTGGAACTCCCTTGCTAACAGCACTGTGGGTGTACCTGCGCCACATGGACTGCAGCGGTTCAAGAAGGCAGCTCACCACCACCTTCTCAAGGGCAATTAGGGATGGGCAATAAATGCTGGCCCAGCCAGCGAAGCCCACATCCTGTGAATGAATTAAACAAAAAAAACAATCCTGCTGTGATAATACGAGTGATGCTGTGGCCAAGTCTCAACCATATGGCAGGCTGTTCACCTCAAGGGAAGAATTTCACCCAGGCTTGGCAAATTCCTCAACAATCTTGTCTTGTGCATGACGAAAGCCGTACTATGAGACCTGTATTCACCTCTGACCCATGTACCCTTCACCTTCCAGCTAACACTGAACACATTGATACTGCACCGTGGCAGTATACCATAGCAGGACTCTGAATGCTTTGGAAATTGTAAAATGTTCTCAATTTTGAGAGGTTTTCAGAGACTAAATAAGAAACTTTCCACTGACAGGAGAGTTGTTAACCAGAGGACACAGATTTAAAATAATTGACAAAAGAACCAAAGGGGAGATGAGAATTCTTTTTAACACAAGAGTTTTCATGTTCTGGATTGCGCCACCTTAAGAGTGGTGGAAGCTGATTCAATTCAAGAAGGAATTGGATCAATACTTAGAAGAAGAAATTTGCAGGGCTATCAGGAGAAGCAGAATGAGATTCATTGGCTAAAGGCAAAATACTGAGGATGCTGGAAATCTGAAACAAAAACAAAAAGTGCTGGAAAGACTCAGGTCTGGCAGCATCTGTCGAGAGAAAGACAGAGTTAATGTTTCGAGTCTGTATGACTCTTCAGAACTAAAGAGAAGTAGAAATGTGGTGAACTATATATTGTTTAAGGTGGGGTGGGACAGGTGAAGCTGGACGGAAGGCCAGCGATAGGTGAAGGCAAAGGAGAGATTGACAAAGATTTCATAAACAAAAAACCGACGGGGTGTTGATGGTGGTGATGATACTGGTTAAAGGAGGTGCTAATGGTGACATTAAGAGTAGAAAGCAGAATGAGCAAGTGACAGATGGCCCTAATGGGGGAGGGGACAAAAGACTGAAATAGGCTAAAAGGTAGGGATAAAACGATGAATAAAAATGGAAATAATTTTTAAAAATAATAATGTAGGTGGGAAAAATATATATAAAAATTTTCAAATAAATATTCAAATAAATAAATAAAAACTCCATATTCAGTCCAGAAGGCTGTAAAGTGCCTAGTCGGAAGATGAGGTGCTGTTCCTCCAGTTTGCGTTGAGCTTCACTGGAACATTGCAGCAGGCCAAGGACGGACATGTGGGCATGAGAGCAGGGTGGAGTGTTGAAATGGCAAGAGACAGGAAGGTCTGGGTCATGCTTGTGGACAGACCAAAGGTGTTCCGCAAAGCAGTCACCCAGTCTGCGTTTGGTCTCCCCAATGTTAAGGAGACCGCATTAGGAGCAGCGAATGCAGTAGACCAAATTGAGGGAAGTGCTGCTTCACTTGAAAGGAGTGTTTGGGCCCTTGGATGGTGAGAAGTGGGGAGGTAAAGGGGCAGGTGTTGCACCTTCTGTGATTGCATGGGAAGGTGCCGTGGGAGGGGGTTGAGGTGGAGGGGGTGATGGAGGAGTGGATCAGGGTGTCCTGGAGGGAACAGTCCCTATGGAATGTCGACAGGGGGGGTGAAGGGAAGATGTGTTTGGTGGCATCATGCTGGAGTTGGTGGAAATGGCGGAGGATGATACTTTGAATGCTGAGGCTGGTGGAGTGAAAAATTAGGATAAGGGGGACCCTATCATGGTTCTGGGAGGGCGAGGAAGGTGTGAGGGCAGAGGCATGGGAGATGAGTCAGACATGGTTGAGGGCCCTGTCAATCACCATGCGTGGGAAATCCCGGTTAAGGAAGACATGTCAGAAGCACTGTTTTGGAAAGTGGCATCATCGGAACAGATGCGACAGAGGCAAAGGAACTGAAGATGCGACGGAGGCAAAGGAACTGAAGATGGGATGGAGTCCTTACAGGAAGCGGGGTGTGAGGAGTTGTAGTCGAGGTAGCTGTTGGAGTCGGTAGGCTTGTAATGAATATTGGTGGACAGTCTATCACCAGAAATTGAGACAGAGAGGTTAGGGAAGGGAAGTGTCAGTGATGGATCGTGTGAAAGTGATGAAGGGGTGGAAATTGTAAGCAAAATTAATAAATTTTTCCAGGTCCAGACGAGAGCATGAAGCGGCACCAAAACAGTCACCGATGTACCGAAGAGAGGGGGCCTGACTAGGAATGTCCCACATACCCCATAAAGAGACAGGCATAACTGGGGTCCGTGTGGGTACCCGTAGCCACACCTTTTATTTGGAGGAAGTGACACGAGTTTAAAGAGAAATTATTCAGTGAGAGAACAAGTTCAGCCAGACGGAGGAGAGTGGTGGTGGATGGGGATTGGTCGGGCCTCTGTTCGAGGAAGAAGCAAAGAGCCCTCAGACCATCCTAGTGGGGGATGGAGGTGTAGAGGGGTTGGACTTCCATGGTGAAGAGGCGGTTGGGGCCAGGGAACTGGAAATTGTTGATATGACATAGGGCATCAAAGGAATCGTGGCTGTAGGTGGGAAGAGACTGGACAAGGGGAGAGAGAATGGAGTCAAGATAGGAAGAAATGAGTTCCGTGGGGCAGGAACAGGCTGACACGATCTGTCTATCGGGACAGCCCTGTTTGTGGATTTTGGGGAGGAGGTAGAAGTGGGCTGTCTGAGATTGGGGGACAGGTTGGAAGCTATGTAGGGAAGATCTCCAGTGACAGTCCTGGAAACAATGGCTTAATGTTCGGTGGTGGGGCCATGGTCCAGGGGGAGGTAGGAGGAAGTGTCTGCGAGTTGGCGCTCAGCCTCTGCGAGGTAGAGGTCAGTACGCCAGATAACAACAGCACCACCCTTGTCAGCAGGTTTGATAAAGTCAGGGTTGGACCTGAGAGAATGGAGTGGGGCAAGTTCAGAAGGAGACAGGTTAGAGTAGGTGAGAGGAGCAGAGAAATTGAGATGGCCGATGTCACGCCGACAGTTAGCAATGAAAAGATCAAGAGCAGGTAAGTGGCCAGAGGAAGGGGTCCAGGTGGAGGGAGAATACTGGAGGCAGGTGGAAGGATAATTGGCTACTTCTCCCAAAGAGCCAGCACAAACATGAATTACCACTACCTGTATTGTAGGACTGTATGATTCCACAATGGGTGAGATTGTATATGTTTTACTGTGTACGGTGAGATTAATATTTTTGTATCCTGTGACAGGTATTCAGTCAACGTGTTCCAGCCCCCATTTCAACCAGGGCGAATCTCGCCAGACTCACCCCTTTGTAAGACAGAAAATGTGCAGCCCAACCCTGGAAACACTACCAGCTCAGAGATTGGGGATGGAAGGATGCCCTTGGAGGTTCAGGAGAGAGACTTCAGGCCTGTGCATCGCACCCATTTAAGCAGCTCTGTTTCTGAGCCCTTACTGGCCTCTGCTTTCTCGAAGGGGATGAGTATGCCCGGCAGAGACAAAGATTCCATTCACAGCTACGACTCCGGATTCTCAGAATTGCGGCCACTGTCACATGAGGACACTGGATGTGAGAAGGAAACCTCTTATGAGAAAGCTCCAAAGCCTGAAGGTGATGGTTTTTTCCCCTAGCAAACCCTTCTTGATAAAGCAGAATCGTGTACAGATCCCAGTTTAAAAATAACTATGGAACATCTTGTCTGTACACATCAGCTACACTGCTCCACCTCCAGAATAAGATACAAGAGCATGAGGAAAGGCCATTCAAGCATCAATGCTCATCTTTTTGCAGTAAGGTGGTCAGTTTTTACGATGTTGCTCTTCCCTGAATCTGGGTGCAGAAGCCGCCTTGTAATGTGGTTTTAATACAGCAATATAAAGCAAGGCCTTAATCAGCAGAATAAAAAAAAAACAGAAATGCCCACCCAGTTAGGCATCATCTTTGATGAGATGGAGAGAGCTAATGTTTCTATTTGATATCCTTTCATCAGAACTGGACCATAATACTGTGCAAACTGATTGTGATTATGTGAAATTTGCTGTGGCATTCTTGCACTATAGTGCCAATTTAATATCCACCTCTTATATTCAGGTAGAACTTTGTACTGTGCTGAGTTTGTGGGGCTCCCCTATATGGAAATGCAGCCCCTGAGGGAAAGATGAAGAGTGCGTGATTATCAGTCGAGGGCACGAGCAGCTTCTGGACTGTAATGCTTAAACATAGTCCCTCAATGGTTACACTTGATCAGTCACCTTACTCTGCACTTTTTTCATTGCAATATCTAAATGCAATCTGAACCTTGTAAACCTTCAGTGTAGATGTGTGCTCCATGCTTCTGGTTATAATACCTAGCATGCTGTTGACTTCTATAAAATTGGGGTATTGAAGGTGACAAACCTGCCTTCACTCCCAGCACCTTGTTGTAGCTATAAATCAGAAAATACTGGAAGCTGGCAACATAAGTGGAGAGAGTAACAGTTAATGTTTCAGCTCAGTGATCTTTCAACTGGACCTGATGAAAGTCCTCTGCTAAATCAACCCCAGTCGTCTATTTTTAAAACCTCTCTGTAACACTGTCCAATTACCAAAAGACTCCATTCATCATCCGTGCAATTGCCTATTCCTTTTTACAAACCTTGTGTTGCTTTTATCTCTGTGTATTGCTCTCATTCTCGTTTTAGGTTAACACATTTAACCAAGTTACCGTTTGAACTCTACAACCAGATAATGAAAATAGATTCGAAAACAAAGAGCACAGCACTCACAGTTGTGAACTTTAACCATCCCCCTATCTCCACCATTACACAAATAACTCTCGATTCCTGCAACTTTTACTTTGACTAGAAGTCTTTCCTTGGGAACTTGATGGAAGTTTGCAGAAACTTTCTGAAAGTTTAAAACTATGCCCAAGATAGTTTCACTGTCAACTTTATCTGATGTATTTGAAACTGAGGTGGTTTTATCAGGCAGGCAGCTTTCCCTTTTAAAGCCTTTTAGTTATTAAACGATTCTGCAGTTAATAGTTTTTGCACACTTGAATCATTTGCAGTGTTCTTTATCCCCATAGCTGCAATCCCTGGTTATCAGCAGCCAACTGAGTCTGTGCACTTCCACACCCCACAGTTTTACATCAAGATCATTGACTCTTCAAACAAAGAGCAGAAAATGGAAGACAAAGGTGAGGCCAATACTATAACCAGGATTGATTCTTGCAGTGAGACTGTTAGGCATAGTTTATTTTCATATATGTGCCGTGTTGTTCAGCTCTTTGTCAGCTGCTACACAAAACCAGGTTGTTAAACTAAATTGAATGCCTTTTTTTAAATGTAGGGCAGCTGCAGCTATTTTGGGGACATTGGTCACTGAACATCTCTATCTCGTTTAATCCGGTTGCTTTGAAATCCTTCTGCATAAATTGCTATTGCACAGCACCTGCACCTTGCTGATACAGCATAGCCCTTTCTAAACACTCTCTCCGTTTTGGTTATGCCAGCTCCAACTGTGCCCCTTGGCCTGGTATCTGCTATGGTCAAAAGGGAGAGGTGGCGGCTGACAGTACATTTGTACAATTACTTGTTGCGGGCACTTTATGTAACTGACCAAAAAGAGGGTTTACTGTCAGCCCATTGTTGGGAAAAACATGAGCAAGAAATAAGGCAGGCTGTCCAAACAGCCAGTGACCCCTGCTGCGGCACTCACTGCCAGAACCAGGAGAATAGCTTCAAAAGAGTTCTGCAGTGCAACTGTTCACAAGGCAAGCCTGCTGCGTACACACTCATAGGGTGGTACCATCTGTTAAATGAAGTGTTCTGTTTCTGGCAAAGTGTGCTCTACATTATTTTTTTTTTAAAAAGAATTTTTTGAGTAGACTATCTCTTTTTTATCAGAAATGATATATTGGGAGACTGATGAGGAAAAGAATCTACAAATCTCTACGTATTGGCACCTGCACTATGCTGCTGCCTTGCATAGGCTGTTCCCTGGCATTAGCAGCAACGTTTCCCCTGCATTCCTTCATTCCCCCACCCCACTTATGCTCTGTCACCAGCACATCTCAGCCACACCCCCACCCCCACTGGCCTCAGGCAATTACAGCCGAACACTAGGGAGCATTAATTTCAGGATAGTGGGGACTGGTAGCAGAGAAAGGGGTAGGGGGGGTCAGTGTTTTATTCCTAACCATTAAACTGGAGCTGCATGCTGGCAGGTACCTGTGTCGTGGAGAGGCATTGGAGGACGATGGTATGTTCAAATGTATCAAAGACTGCAGACGGAACAAGAGGTGATAGTTTACCTTTGTCACAATCACAGTGGAAATCATTTGTAACTCTGCTGTACTGAGGAAGCACGGCAGTGTTGGAGGGTCAGTACCAAGGTGCACTGTGCCGTCAGGGGGTTGTGAAGGGGGGCATGCCACAGGCCTGCTCCGCCATCCCTTTGGACAAGATTTTAAACCAAGGCCCCGACTTCCTCCTCAGATGAATGATTTTGAAAAAGAGCAAGGTATTTTTTCTGGCTTCGCTGACCAATATTTATCCTTCAACCACCTTTATGTTGAACAGTGGATTTTGAATTGCCACATGTTCTATGTAGAGCCACTCAAATTTATTGATGTAGTTTCCATCAGGATGTTTGTCTTTGCAGGGCTATGTACAACAATCTTCCAGATGTTTGGCATATAGCCGAGATCATTCAATAACTTTGGATCATTCTGGCTTCTCTCCTGAACAGGTGATGCTCCATTGGAGCTCCCAGACAGTGTCTCACTGGCAATGGTGTGGAAGAACAATGAGCGACAGAAGGAGTACGTGCTAGTGGAATCTAAGGAGCTGGAGTATGCTGAAGATCCCAGTTCAGCCAACGAAGCAGCCAGAGCTGGCTACTTTACCCTGGAACAGTGCCTGAATCTCTTCACCAAACCTGAGGTGCTGGCGCCTGAGGAAGCTTGGTAAGGTTCTGCTTCATCTCCCTCACCATAGTTTGTGTTCTCCCTTTCCTGTCAGGAATGCATCTTAACTATGGGTAGGACTCTCACCTCTGAGTCAGGAGGTCATGGTTTCAACTCCTGCTCTGGAAACTTGAGAGTATAATCCAAATAGTCCCAGTGCAAAACTGAGGGAGTGCTGCACTGCTGGAGGCATCATCTTTTGGATGAAACATTAGACCAATGCCCCATCTCCCCACTCAGTTGGACATGAAGGATCCCATGGCGGCTATTTGAAAGAAGAACAGAGGAGTTCTCTCCAGTATCCTGGCCGATATTTATTCCTCAACCAGTATCGCTAAAACAAATTATCTGCTCATTTGTCTCACTGCTGTTTGTGGGATTGTGCTATGTGCAAATTGGCTACCATGTTTTCTGCATTATTACAGCTGTAGCATGCTCTGGGATATTCCTGAAATGCTGAAAGGTGCTAGGAAAAAGTGGGTCACCTTCTAAAGGGGCACATGAGGATGAATGGTAAATGTGAGCTTTGCCAGTGATGCCCACATCCTGAGAATTAATTTTTGAAAAAAATGTTTGATTTCAGTATCCAGAATTGCTTTAATTCATTTCTATTGAGCTGAGCTGGACAGACCAGCAAGATTTCCTTGGCACAACTGTATTTCTTGGTCTCGGGCAGTGATTTATTATGTGCACGCAGGCAGTGTGAGGCTTGGCACTGACAGCTGCTTCTGACCCATTGCAGGTATTGTCCTAAATGTAAACAGCACAGGGAGGCGTCCAAACAGTTGATGCTGTGGTGGCTTCCGAACGTACTCATCATTCAGCTGAAACGCTTCTCCTTCCGTAATTTCATCTGGAGAGACAAGATCAATGACATGGTGGAGTTTCCCATCAGGTGTGCAGCGCAGACTGAAGCTTCACTGCATTTTATTTTGTTGCCTGTTTGTACCTGTGTTTTAATTTATCTCCTCCTAAAATCATACAGCACAGAGAGAGGCCATTCAACTCATTGAGCCTTTTCCAACTCTTTGGCAAAAGTGTAGTCATGAAGGTCAGTTCTGACTGTGAAAACCCTAGAGGAAATCATCTCAGTCCAGTACCAGAGTGGGTGGGGGCTTAGGTCCACCAAGTAAAATTAGATACCACATCACGGGCCCTCAGTTCAAAACTGTTCCCTAATTCAACACTAAATCTGTGGTGTGACATGTTGAGGCTAAATGATAACTGGTGGGAAAAATGTTGCATTCATGCAGTACGGGTAAACTTGATTGAGGCACTTGCTCAGCGGTAGATAGTGTACTAAGAACTATACCCTCTACCTGTCCCAGGCATATTTGATAACATCATAGGAAATAGGAGCAGGAGTAAACCATATAGCCCTCAAGCCTGCTCTGCCATTCAATACAATCATGGCTGATCCTTGGTTTCAACTTCACCTGCCCACGCTCTCACCATATACCTTAATTCCCTGAGTAATCAAAAATCTAGCTTTCCCAGCCTTGAATATACTCAATGAGGAAGTATCCACAACCCTCTGGGGTAGAGAATTCAAAAGATTCACAATTCTGAGTGAAGAAATTTCTCCTCTTCTCAATCCTAAATGATTGGTCCCTTATCCTGAGATTGTGCCCCCATGTTCTAGATTTCCCAGCCAGGGAAATCAACCCCTGTCTACCGTGTCAAGGCCCTTGAGAATCTTGATGTAGGATATTGCAAAGGGAGATTTATTCTGTATCTAATCCATCCTGCACTTGCACTGTGAGTGTTTGTTGGGGACAGAATAAAAGAAGCTATACTTCGTATCAAACGAGTGCTGTATCTGCTCTGGGAATGTTTGAGGGAAGTGCCCATTTTGAACATTTACAGGAGAATGAGAAAGCCAGGATTACCTGGGAATCTGAATTTTTCATTAAACATTGTGTTAATCACTTTTTCCCTTAAAAGAAATCTGGACCTGAGCAAGTTCTGCATTGGTGTGAAGGATGTTCGGCAGCCGCCTGTCTACGATCTGTATGCGGTAATTAATCACTATGGCGGGATGATTGGGGGACACTACACCGCCTACGCACGTCTGCCTAATGAAAAAAACAGCCAGCGCAGTGACGTGGGTGAGTTAATATCCACCAGACACACTGCTCGAAACGTAAGCTTCTGGTTTCTTCCTGCCCAGGTCCTTGGCTCAGTGGGAGAGCAGCAATTGTCTGTCATAGCCCCATCTGTCAACTGGACTCTTTTTGACCTATTCTTTCATGGGATGTGGGCATTGCTGACAAGGTCAGCATTTGTTGCCCATCCCTAATTGCCCTTAAATTGATTGGCTTGCTAGGCCATTCCAGAAGGCAGTTAAGAGTCAACCCTGTCTCTTGTGGATGTGGAGTCACATGTAGGCCAGACCAGGTAAGGATGGCAGATTCCCTTCTATAAGGGATGTTAGTGAACCAGATGGGTTTTTACAACAATTGATAGTTTCATGGTCAACATTATCATTTGTGAGGAGACGGTGTAATGGTAATATCACTGGACCAGCAATCCAGAGGCCCCGGCGAATGTTCTGGGGACTCTGGTAGGGCACTGAGGAGTGCGGACGAACAAAGGGATCTGGGAGTTCAGATACATAATTCCCTGAAAGTGGCGTCACAGGTAGACAAGGTTGTAAAGAAAGCTTTTGGCATACTGGCCTTCATAAATCAAAGTATTGAGTATAGGAATTGGGATGTTATAGTTAGGTTGTATAAGACATTGGTGAGGCCAACTTTGGAGTATTGTGTGCAGTTCTGGTCGCCTAACTACAGGAAGGATATCAGCAAGATTGAGAGAGTGCAGAGAATATTTATTAGGATGTTGCCGGGTCTTAAGGAGTTGAGTTACAGGGAAAGATTAAACAGGTTAGGACTTTATTCCTTGGAGCGTAGAAGAATGAGGGGAGATATGATAGAAGTTTACAAAATTATGAGGGGTATAGACAGAGTAAATGCGAGTAGGCTCTTTCCACTTAGATTAGGAGAAATAAACACGAGAGGACATGGCTTTAGGGTGAAAGGGGAAAGGTTTAGGGGGAACTTCTTCACTCAGAGTGTGGTGAGAGTGTGGAATGAGCTACCATTTGACATGGTAAATGCGGGCTCACTCTTAAGTTTTAAGAATAAATTAGATAGATTCATGGATGGGAGAGGTCTGGAGGGTTATGGACTAGGTGCAGGTCAATGGGACTAGCGGAATAATATTTTGGCACAGACTAGAAGGGCCGAATGGCCTGCTTTCTGTGCTGTAGTGTTCTATGGTTCTATGACTCGAGTTCAAATCCCACCACGGCCGCTGGTGGAATTTAAATTAAATTAATAATTCTTTAATATAATGAATATATGATGACCATTACCAGCATCACTTGCTGTTACCTGCCAACATCCTCTGGGGACCAGTAGGTTATTTTTGGATCCATGGATAATAGAACATTTATTAAAGGATTTGGCTTCTAGAGGCTTTCAAAGAAAGGGCAGTTTTCTCACTCGATCAGTAAGGAAAAGACATTGATCAATCAGATAATAGGATATGCAGATCACAAGCTCCCAACCCTGTACTAAGATAACTGGCCTGGGCCCAGACTTTCCAACTGGGAAGCTACCATTGTCCTTGCTGCCTCTGGGTCAGGGAGAAGCATAGGAATAGGTGGAGACCATTCAGTTACTCCTGTCCAGTACAGAAGAACAGGAGGCAGCCATCAGCTCCTTGAGCCTATTCTCATTCTACTTGATCATGGCTGACCTGCCCCTCAAATCCAATTTTCTATCTGTGCTCTACATCTCCCGATACCCTTACCCAACAAAAATCTATAGATCTCTGTCATGAAATCTCCAATTGATCCCCAGCATCTGCAGCCTTCTGGGGGAGTTTGTGTTCCGGATTTCCACTGGCCTTTGTGAAATGCTTCCTGACATCACCCCTGAATGGCCTGGCTCTAATTTTAAGGTTGTTCCCACCTTCCCCCACCCCTCCCGACCTTTGTTGTGGACCACCCCCACCCCAGAGGAAATAGTTTCCCTTTATTTACCCTGTTGAATCTTTTTCAAACATTGCAGCCAAGTATCAAGTGACCCTTCAATCACGCATATTCAAGGGAATACAACCTAGGTTTATGCAGCCTGTCCTCATAATTTAACCATCTAAAACCTAGCATCATTCTGGTGAACTTGTGGTGCTGAAGCTGAACGCTGCACTTCAGATGACATCTAATCAGGGACCTGAACAACTGAAGCGTCACTTCTTCCCCTTATATTCATTGCTCTTGAGATAAAGGCCAACATTCCATTAACCTTTTTTTGATTGCTTTTTGTACCTGTCCACTAGATTTTAATGATTTGTGCACTTGAACTCTCAAATCTCTGCAATTCACAGTTTCTCGTCATTTGGATAAAATCAGCCCGAGTTCCCCGTCTTGATTGTTGGTCCGGGTCTGCAGGCATTGATGGTGAAGGAGTCGGTGCTGGTCACTCCATTTACCTCGATGGAAACACTCACACGGCAACTATTTGAAGAATGGTGCAGGAGTGAGGGTTTCTGATCTCTGGAACTTACTCCAGCAATCATTTAGAGGCCAGGTGAAAATAGGAAACTTTAATGAAAATGTAGCCATTATTTTTCCTTGCTTTCCTCATATAATTAGTAACGGATGATTACCAAAATGATAATTTGTGTGTCTTTGTGCAAAATGCATTGGGGTAAGAGTTCTTTTTCTTTGTTTGTGTAAATGAATACTTGAAGATTTCATCAGTTCATTATCTTTAGTAAAATGGAAGCTTTGTTCAAAATAGCAGGCTTTTTCCTGAAATACTGAACCAAGAACAACTGCATAACCACATTTCCAATGTTGCAACATGCAACAACATGAAGGATCCTCATTGCCCCCAACTGCCCCCAGCCAAACATCCACTGTGCTGAGTGTGTCCCTCAGTTCACTGTCTGCCTTGAAGTACCAGTTGTGTCAACTCTGTCACTGTGGTAACCACCATCTTCCTGCGCAGGTTGGCGTCTCTTTGATGACAGCACTGTCACGACGGTCGACGAAAGCCAGGTAGTCGCACGACATGCATATGTACTGTTCTACCGTCGCCGCAATTCTCCAGTGGTAAGGCCTTCACGGACGAGAGCTGCAACACGTGGAACAGAGTGCACAGCTGAAGCAGAAGGAACAGCCTCCCAGGTTTGTAGTGAGGGAGGAGATTCTCATCCCTAGCTCTTCAGCCTTTTGTAACAGAGAAACGATATATTGTTTGTGGCTATCTCTACACTGATAGAAAAGTTACCAAAGTTCTCTGTGCAATCACTTCGTTCTCTTCCTCCCTGCACAATCAGGAATGTGCAGATATCCAATTGCCATTTCAGTTGACTTGCCAGTTAACAGTATGTTCTGTGCAAGCCTCCGAATGAGTACTCGCCCTAAAGATGCTGCATAAGAAATGGCTTTTCCCAAGGTGCTTGTGGTGACAAAATCAAATGACATATGTTGCACCTTCCATGGAATCTTGTTCGAGGTGACTTGCTCTGCTTTTGAAATTGCCAGGTCAGCTAGTTATGACCACATCACTGAAGCAGTTTTAAATGCATTGATCTCTCGAAGGAACATGAGCTGCATTTCCTGCTGATTTTGTCCTGAAAGTACCTTCTCCTTAACGTATTTTCCCTTATCCTCCTGGAGATGGATTAGTGTCCTAGAAAGGCATGCCGCTTTATAACAGGAATACCCATTGGTGGATTTAACTGTTTATGCATTACTGCTTGAATCCAGTCAATAATGTGGAGCATCGCTGCTAACCTGATCCCATCTCCTCATTCAGTGGCCTCATGTATATACTTTCCAATAGGAATCATTGAATAGATACCAGAAACTCTTGTTCTTTTGTTCCCCAACCCAGTGACAGGCAGGTCCAGTGTAGCACCCCAATTGAAAACAGTTAAACCAACACAGCCTGGCAAATTTTCATCTCTCCCACACATTTTTGCCACATGCTAGTGTCTTGGACTCGGTGCTGTGGCTAACGTCATCTGATGGAGTCAGCACTCAATGATTACATGTCTGACATGTCAAGGAATGGATAGAGTTGTATTCTTTTGGATTAAGAGGACTAATGGGGCATTTGATTAGTGTTCGAAGGAATGAGAAATGTAAACAGATTATTGCTGAAAAGAGACGTTGAAAGAGTTCATCTTACACTCATCAGGGCAAACACAATGCCAAATTTCAAACAATCACAGCAATTATACTACAGGAAAAAGGGGTGCTGATTAATTGGCAAGTAGACTCTGGCTGAGGCTTTGCCATGGAGCAAGCAGCTTTTTAGATGGCGTGATGCCCAGAACTGAACCTAGTTACACCAGCGGGGCCAACCAGAGCTTTATACAACCTTAGCATAACTCCCATCTCCTTGTATTCCTTTGAGATAAAGGCCAAAGTTCCATTAGTCATTTTTTTTGTATTTCTGTACTTAGACCTCTAAATCTCTTTGCTTCTGCGCAGCTCCTAGCTTCTCTCAATTTAGAAAATGCTCTGATCGATTCCTCTTGGGCTCAGAGTGGCTTGAGCTCCATCTGCCACAGTTCTGCCCATTCAGTCAATCATTGCCCCCTTGCACCATTCTGCTCCCATCTACGCTACTTACTTTGCAACCTAACCCTTGTCAGCAAACTTGGACATATGGTTCTTTATTTCTTCATCTAAGTCATTACACTCTGTTATCACTTGAAACACCCCTGTCTGTTTTAAATCTTCCTAGTTTGGTTTTAAGGATCTTTTTAGCATCCTGCACATTAATGTGATGTCTGACATGCAACCAGGTGATAAATGAATGTACCACCTCTGGTGTTGGGTTTAACTCACTAGCTAGCCTGGGAGCTGGAATGTATATCTAAACCAGATTAATGTAAAACCAAAAGCCAGTTCTGCAAGATTGGCACAGTTAATAAAAAGTTAAGCACCTAAGTATGCAGAAACTAAAACAACATTGTCTGCAAATCTGTGTTAGTACAAGTTTCAATGAGAAATTGTTTCATTTTCATAGTTTTTTCTGACTCCTTGAAGGAATATCCCAAGATAAAGTCCTGACCTTGCCCTTGAATAGTTGCATTTAGAAATTTAAATTAAAAGTTTTCAAACAAAATTTGGCTGGTCTCCCAGTTGAACAACTATCTTCATGCTATTCTGAAATTCTGTTGCTGAAATATGAATTCTTATTCTTCCACCTCAATTTCTAGAGCCATTTCTGCTCCCATCACCAGCTCAGTGAAAAGGATTATTCTGGTGCCATTGTTTTGGAACAGGTGAAAGGGCAGGACACCACTAGGGTTAAAAGAGTAAAAGACTTTGTGCTTCAGTGACACCATACTTGAATGTTTGGATGTTTATAGATTGTTGGAGAAAGGCAAGACTGAAGGAAGTGGGTAGTTACTGAGAAACTGAGAGCAATAGACTGCAAAGAGTTTTGATTGCAACAGTGAGAGCAGTGGAGAGTTTGGAAGGTACTCACCAAAATTCCTTAGGCAGCACCTTCCAAACCCACGACCGCTACCATCTAGAAGAATAAGGGCAGCAGATAGATGGGAACACCACCACCTGGAAGTTCCCCTCCAAACCACTCACCATCCTGACTTGGAAATATATCGCTGTTCCTTCACTGTTGCTGTGTCAAAATCCTGGAACTCCCTCCTTAACAGCACTGTGGGTGGACTGCAGCGGTTCAAGAAAGCAGCTCACCATCACCACCTCAAGGGCAATTAGGGATGGGCAATAAATGCTGGCCCCATCCAGTGACGCTCACATCCCGTAAATGAACTTTAAAAAATGCCCACAGATCCCTGAAGATAGCAGGACACGTAGATAAGGTGCTTAAGAAGGCAGGCAGGATCTTTTCCTTTATTGGCCGAGGCCTATAGGATAACAGCAGGGAGGTTATGCTACAACTGTATTAAACACTAGTTCGGCCACAGCTAGAGTACTTCATTCAAGTCTGGTCAGTGCATTGCAGAAACTATGTGATTGCACGAGAGACAGAACAGAAGAGACATATCAGGATGTTGCCAAAAATGGAGAATTTTAGTTCAGAGGAAAGATTATACAGGCTGAGGTTGTCTTCTTTTGAACAGAGGACCATGAGGGGAGATTTAATTAAAGTGTGCAAAGTTGAGGGGCCAAGATAAGAGTGGATAGGAAGGACCTATTTACCTTAGCAGAGAGGTCAGTAACCAGGGGGCAGAAATTTAAAGTAATTGGTGGAAGAATTAGAAGGAATTGAGAAATTCTCCCACGCAGCATATGGTGGGGTCTGGAATTCACTGCCTAAAAGGGTGGTAGAGGCAGAAACCCTCATTGTCACAGAATCTCTCAGTGCAGAAGAGGCCCTTCGGCCCATTGAGTCTGCACCGACACGTGACAGACACCTGACCTACCGACCTGATCCCATTTACCAGCATTTGGCCCATAACTTTGAATGTTATGACGGGCCAAGTGCTCATCCAGGTACTTTTTAAAGGATGTGAGGCAACCCGCCTCCACCACCCTCCCAGGCAGTGCATTCCAGACCATCACCACCCTCTGGGTAAAAAGGTTTTTCCTCACATCCCCCTAAACCTCCCGCCCCTCACCTTGAACTTATGTCCCCTTGTGACTGACCCTTCAACTAAGGGGAACAGCTGCTCCCTTTCCACCCTGTCCATGTCCCTCATGATCATGTACACTTCGATCAGGTCGCCCCTCAGTCTTCTCTGCTCCAGCGAAAACAACCCAAGTCTATCCAACCTCTCTTCATAACTTAAATGTTTCATCCCAGGCAACATCCTGGTGAATCTCCTCTGCACCCCCTCCAGTGCAATCACATCCTTCCTGTAATGCGGTGACCAGAACTGCACACAGTACTCCAGCTGTGGCCTCGCCAAGGTTCTATACAACTCCAACATGACCTCCCTACTTTTGTAATCTGTGCCTCGATTGATAAAGGCAAGTGTCCCATATGCCTTTTTCACCACCCCACTAACATGCCCCTCCACCTTCAGAGATCTATGGACACACACGCCAAGGTCCCTTTGTTCCTCAGAACTTCCTAGTGTCATGCCGTTCATTGAATACTTCCTTGTCAAATTACTCCTTCCAAAGTGTATCACTTCACATTTTTCAGGGTTAAATTCCATCTGCCACTTATCTGCCCATTTGACCATCCCGTCTATATCTTCCTGTAGCCCAAGACACACAACCTCACTGTTAACCACCTGGCCAATCTTTGTGTCATCCGCAAACTTACTAATCCTACCCCCACATAGTCATCTATGTCGTTTATATAAATGACAAATAATGGGGGACCCAGCACAGATTCCTGTGGCACGCCACTGGATACTGGATTCCAGTCACTAAAGCATCCTTCTGTCATCACCCTCTGTCTCCTACAACTAAGCCAATTTTGAATCCACCTTATCAAATTACCCTGTATCCCATGTGCATTTGCCTTCTTTATAAGTCTCCCATGTGGGACCTTGTCAAAGGCTTTGCTGAAATCCATATAACCTACATCAACTACACTACCCTCATCTACACACCTGGTCACCTCCTCAAAAAATTCAATCAAATTTGTTAGGCATGACCTCCCTCTGACAAAGCCATGCTGACTATCCCTGATCAAACCTTGCCTCTCCAAGTGGAGATAGATATTCTCCTTCAGAAATTTCTCCAATAGTTTCCCTACTCACTGGCCTGTAGTTTCCTGGCTTATCTCTACAACCCTTCTTAAATAGCGGAACCACATTAGGTGTTCTCCAGTCCTCTGGCACCTCCCCTGTGGCCAGAGAGGAATTAAAGATTTGGGTCAGAGCCCCTGCGATCTCCTCCCTTGCCTCCCTCAGCAGTTTGGGACACAAATCATCTGGACCTGGAGATTTGACAACTTTTAAGCCTGCCAACACCTCCAATACCTAAAACAAAACTTGTGGGTTACAGCATTTCAAATGTAAATCCAAGGCTACGGTCCAAGAGTTGGGAAGTGGCGGAAGACCTCTTATTCAACCAGCTGACAAAAATGGCCTCCATAAGTTTTCTAAGTTTCTGAAAGGTAGGGTACAGTAGCATGGAACATCTTGGGGATGTCCTCATCCAAAATTGAGAAGGTTTGTTCGGGAAGGCACTGAGCATATCGAGAGACTTCATTGTGAACATGCAGAGGTGAAGCCAAGGCATTGGAGAGAGTGCACAAACCTCCCAGCACCTCATCTATCTGGCACTTCAAGCACCACCTGCCCCACATGTGGCATACTCTGTAGATCACGCATTGGATTTATGAGCCATCTCAGAACCCATCAAACCAGAGTGGAAGCAAGTCATCCTTGATCCTGAGGGACTGACTATGAAGAAGCGTAGGGGAAGTCATAATACCAGGTTGCCAGCTCAAATCCCACCAATGCAAGTTAGGAATATAGTACATTCAGCTCCTTGAACCTGTTCTGCTATTCAGTGAGATTGTGGCTAATCTGTACCTGAGCTCCATTTATCCACGAACATACAAATTGGCCATTTGACCCCTCGAGCCTGCTCTGCCATTCAGCAGGATAACAGCTGATCTGATTGTGGCCTCAATGCCACTTTCCTGCCTAGCCCTCCAATATCCTGTGACTCCCTGGTTAGTAAAGAATCTATCTACCTTGGCCTTAAAAAAAAATTTTCAGTGGTCCTGCCTCTACCACTCTCTGGAGAAGAGAGTTCCACAGACTCAGGACTCCTGGAGAAAGATTTCTCCTCACCTCTGTCTTAAATGAGAGACCGCTTATTTTTAAACTATGTGGCCCCTAGTTTGAGTCCCCCTCATAAGGGGAAACATCCTTCCAGCATCCACTCTGTCAAGTCCCCTCAGGATCTTGCATGTTTCAATAATATCACCCCTCATTCTTCTAAACTCCAGTGGATACAGACCCAGCCTGTACAGCCTTTCATCATAAGATAACCCCTTCATACCAGGAAATCAGCCAAATGAACTTTTTCAGCACGACTTCCAATGCAATTATAGCCTTCCTTAAATAGGAAAATAAGACGTAGGAGCAGAAGTAGGCCATTCGGCCCATCGAGTCTTCTCTGCCATTCAATGAGATCATGTTGATCTGATAATCCTCAACTCCACTTTCCTGCCTTTTCCCCATAACCCTTGATTCCCTTATTGATTAAAAATCTGTCTATCTCAGTTTTGAATATACTTAATGACCCAGCTTCCACAATCTTCTGCAGTAAAGAATTCCATAGATTGACTACCCTCTGAGAAGAAATTCCTCCTCACCTCTGTTTTAAATGGGCGCCCCCTTATTCTGAGATTATGCCCTCTGGTCCTAGACTCTCCCACAAGGGGAAACAACCTCTCAGCATCTACCCTGTCGAGCCCCCTAAGAATCTTATATGTTTCAATAAGGTCGCCTCTCATTCTTCTAAACTCCAATGAGCACAGGCCCAACCTACCCAACCTCTCCTCATAAGAAAATCCCTGCATACCTGGGATCAACTTAGTGAACCTTCTCTGGACTGCCTCCAATGCCAGTATATCTTTACTTAGATAAGGGGACCAAAATTGTTCACAGTATTCTAGGTGTGGCCTTGTGTAGTTATAGCAAGACTTCCCTATTTTTGTACTCCATTCCCTTTGAAATAAAGGCCAATATTCCATTTGCCTACCCTATTACCTGTTGAACTTGTATATTAGCTTTTTGGGATTCATGCACAAGGACCCCCAAATCCCTCTGTGCTGCAGCCTTCTGCAGTCTTTCTCCATTTAAATAATATTCAGCTCCCCTACTCTTCCTGCCAAAGTGCATAACCTCACATTTTCTCACATTATATTCCATCTTATGTGCGGTACCTTATCGAATGCCTTTTGGAAATCCAAGTATATTATATCTACAGGTTCCCTTTTATCTATCCTGCTTGTTACCTCAAAGAATTCTCATAAATTTGTTAGGCATTATTTCCCCTTCATGAAGCCATGCTGACTCTGCTTGATTAGATTATGTATTTCTAAATGCTATTACATCCTTTATAATAGACTCTAACATTTTCCCAATGACAGATGTTAAGCCATCTGGCCCATGTTACCTGTTTTTTTTTGTCTCCTTCCCTTTTTGAATAAGGGTGTTACATTGGCAGTTTTCCAATCCTCTGGGACTTTTCCAAAATCTAAGGATTCTTGGAGGATTACTACCAGTGCATCCACTATTTCTGTAGCTACTTCCGTTAATATCCTCGGATGCAGGAGACCAGAACTGAACACAGTACTCCAGATATGGTCTCACCAATGCCCTGTACAACTGTAGCAAAACATCCCCACTTCTATATTCCATCCCCCTTGCAATAAACAGCAAATTCTACTTGCCTTCTTAATCATTTGCTGTACCTGCATAGTAACTTTTTGTGGTTCATGCACCAGAACCCCCCGGATCCCTCTACCTCAAGAGTTCTGTAATCTCTCTCTGTTTAAATAATATGCTGCTTTTTTATTCTTCCTGCCAAAGTGGACAAGTTCACACTTTCCCAAATTCTACTCCATCTGCCAAATTTTTGCCCACTCACTTAACCTATCTATGTGCCTTTGCAGATGACACATGTCCTCTTCACAACTTACTTTCCTACTTATCTTTGTGTCATCAGCAAATTTAGCAACTATACATTCAGTCCCTTTATCCAAGTCATTGATATGACTTGGATAAATATTTGCAGTCTGTTTGTAAATATTTGAGGATCTAGCACTGATCACTATGGCACTCCACTTGGTGCATCTTGCCAACCTGAAAATGACCCATTTATGCCTACTGTTTCCGGTTAGCTAACCAATCCTCTATCCATGTTAATGTTACTCCCTACACCATGAGTTCTTATTGTGTATCATAACCTTTGATGTGGTATCTTGTCAAAAGCCTTCTGGAAATCTAAGTAGACCACATCCAGAGGTTCCCCTTCATCACATTGCTTGTTATTTCCTCATTGAACATTAATAAATTAGTCAAACACAATTTCACTTTCACAAAACCTTTGCTTTATGTTCCTTGATACCTTTACCCAACGAAAATCTACTGATCTTGGTTTTGAAAATTTTCAGTTGTGGAAATGACTTCAGTAAAACCTGGCCATTCGTAGTCTAGCAATACAAAGAATGGCCATAAAAGCTGTAGGATTATTGTTCAGGGAAGGGGGCCTTAGCACATGCCCAGACTGGCTTATATTTGACTCCAACCATACCCTAAATGCCCTCAGAGCGGCTAGGGCTGGGCAATACTGTGTTGTTCACGTTACCCACATCCCAGAACAAATACATTGGAATTAACATTCTGATATTGTTAGCTTTCCAAAGCACTAGGAAAAGAGCCAGAGTGCTCCCTCTTTATAACAGAAGGTATGGTGGTGTAATGAGTAACTGCACCTATCATACAGGAGGAGGCTATTCAACCCATTGGTCTTATGCTGGCTCTTTACATATGAATATACGAATTAGGAGCCACTCGGGTCCTTGAGCCTGCTTCGCCATTCAATAAGATCATGACTGATCTGATTGTAACCTCAACTCCACGCTCCTGTCTACCACAATAACTTTACACCCCCTTGCTTATCAAGAATCTATCTGCCTTAAAAATATTCAAAGACTCTGCTTCCATCACCTTTTTGAGGAATAGAGTTCCAAAAACTCATGACCCTCAGGAAAAATTTCTCCTCACCTGCCTTAAATGGACAAACCCTTATTTTTAAACAGTGACCCCCTGGTTCTAGATTCTCCCACAAGAGGAAACATCCCTTTCGCATCCACCCTGTCAAGACCCTTCAGGATCTTAAATGTTTCAATCAATTCACCTCTTCCTCCTCTAAACTCCAGTGGATACAGCCTAACCTGTCCAACCTTTCCTCATAAGACAACCCGCCCATTCCTGGTACTAGTCTAGTAAACCTTCTCTGAACTGCTTCTAGTGCATTTATATCCTTCCTTAAATAAAGAAGCCAATACTGCACACAGTACTCCAGATGTGGTCTCACTGGTGCTCCGTATAACTGAAGCATAACTTCCCTACTTTTGTAATCATTTAATCTTTTGTGATTCATGCACTAGGGCACCCAAACCCCTCAAACCTGAGCTCTGCAATCTCTCAACATTTAGATAATATACCTATTTTTTATTCTTCCTGCCAAAATGGACAGTTTCACATTTTCCCACGTTATACTCCATTTGCCAGATTTTTGCCCACTCGCTTAACAAATCTTGCCCACTGTTTGAAAGAACTATCTAATTAGTCCCATCCCTGGCTCTTTTCCCAGAGCCCTGCAACTTTTTTCCCTTTTCAAATATGTATTCAATTCCCTTTTGAAAGTTCCTATTGACTCTGCTTCATTTCAAGCACTGCATTCCAGATCATAATTTGCTGTATGAAAATATTACTCCTCCTCTTGCCTCTGATTCTTTTCCCAGTTACTTTAAATCTGTTCCCTCTAATTACTGACCTTCCTGCTATTGGAAACAGCTTCTCCCTATCTACTATGTGAAGGCCCTCGCAACTAAGTACAGTCTGCTTCTGCCCATTAGAACATTTTCTTGGGTTACTGTTTAATAGTTGACCCCACAATAGTGACAGTTTCCAATAATAACAGGAAATACTGGAAATAATCAGCAGGTCAGGCAACATCTGTGGAGAAAGAAAAAATTAACATTTCAGCCTGATCACCTTTCAGATGAAAGGCCTCCATCTGGAAATGTTAACTCTGTTTCTCTCTCCAAGGTTGCTGCCAGACCTGTGTATTTCCAGCATTTTCTGATTTCATTTCAGATTTCCAGCATCTGCAGTATTTTGTATTTCGATTAATAATTTCCACTATGCTTAACAGCCGTTAGTTCTGGACTGTGAGTTGGGCAATGGAACCTGAGATGGACAAGACATTTGTCTCCCAACAATGCTCACCAGCCAGAAACTGTTCAGATTTCATATTCGGTGCTTTCATTGTTAAACCTCAGTTTCGAAACAGTGAAACTGCCTCGGGTTTTTCAAAGCTCTGTCTTTTCTAATCCATGTGCAGGTGGGGAAATACATGCTTCTTGCTGACTAGTTTGCTGAAGGCTCTTTAAAATTATTCTGTGATAATGCCTGCGACAGTCTCCTTTGTGTGTTTGCCTTTTTAAAAAAAAAATATTATCTAAAAATAATTTTGTATTGATTTCTCTTGGGGATATCCATGTTCATGCTTTGGTAAGATTAAGTGCTCAAGGGTGACCTTTCTTTGCATAACCTCACCCTGTCTCCTGCTGTTCCTTACTTTTAGTTGATCTGTTTCATTAGTATCCCTGCAAACACTGCTCCAGCTCTGTGTGCACAGCTCTGCCAGCATCCAGAGTACGTAGGGAGTGCGGGATGAGGCTGGTTATATATAGAATCAAGACAAAACTGAAATGAAAACAAAAAATGCTACAATAAACTGGTCAGTCTGTGTCTAAAGGGATAAAGAGAGAAGTTGAGCTTCTTCAGACTTCTAAAGAAACCACCCAAGAAGTTAACCTACCTCCACCTTCCTTTCTCACTCCAGCATTGGCTGGATGCCCAATAATGTGATCCAACTCTCTCCCTGTAAACTGTTAGCTTGATTCCCAAGTAAACCTTCCTCATTCCCTGTGTTCTGATGTAATTAAACATAGAATGCTGGAAAAGCTCAGCAGGTCTGGCAGTATCTGTGGAGAGAGAAACAGAGTTAACGCTTCGAGTCCGTATGACTCTTCTTCAGAGCTGATGTATCCTGTGCCAGTCTCCTGCCCAGGTCATTTGCAGTGTGGCACCCGAGTGATTGTGTTTTCAAATCACACTGCTGTCTCTATTTAGTAGGGTTTAATGGACCTCGGTACAGAGCCTCACTGGGGAAAAGTAGCCTAAAGCTGTGAGAGGATTTTATCCTGCATAATCTTGGAGGATTTGTAATGTTTCAGGAAACTCTTGGGGACTGAAATTGCAGTGCTCCAAGATGGTCCAGGTTCATTTATCAGATGATAAATTTCTTAGTGAAATTGTAATTGTGTTTAAAATATACATTGTGATTTTACTACAACAGTATCACTGCAACCTCCTCCATTGTCAGTCAGGTAGTGCTGGCTCCATATTTGGATATCTATTATTTTTCCTTCTGTTCTCTCCCAATCCCATCCCAGTGCTGACTGCATGCTGCTTCTCCCCCGCAACCCCACTCTTTGAAACAGGGCCATATGGGCATTAGCTCCATTCTGGCACCTGGCACAAGTCACTGTATCTCCCTCGACAGAGAGGGTGTTGGTCATTCAACAAAAAGAGGCATCTTATTCAAGCCCCTTGCTGTTCTCTCCTGACAGTGAAACACCCACACTTCCCAATAGAGTACTTGGTGCTGATCAGGAGCAGGATTACCATTTCCCCTCTCTCTCTCTCTCTCCCCCGCCCCCCCCCTCCCCCCAAAAAAATCACCATTTTCAGCCCAGGGAAGATGTGCCTGCCTGGTATGCACATACTGGTTTGTCATGTGATGTATAATATGGCAAAATCAGCTGCTGACTAAAACTGAATTATATTACATCTGACCATTGATGCCCCTCAATTTACCTCAGATTAGCAGGTGAATGGAAAATATTTCAATGACGTGCGAAGGCTTTAAACATGTGTTTATATAGTATTTTTATATAGTATATAGTTCATGTTGACTTAATCCCAGTGATAATTGAATATATTTTATCCTGTTATGTTTACACAGCTCTGATTTTCTCTGTTTTGATGCAATGTCTCCTGTGGTAACTTCAGACAAGCTAACTTGAGAGTCGTGCTGCTTTTTGAACTCCTCTGATTTGGTGTGAGTTGTGGTGGGAGAGGCTAAACACAGCCAGTTAAAAGTAAACTTGCAGCATCAGCCCATGGTGCTTAATCCGCTTTGTTCATTAGAAAGAGCCCGTTCTCAAGTATGCTTGTCCCAACTTTAGTCCTAGCATTTGATCTTGGTTCATCAGTTGCAACTTGGAATGTGCAAAATGTTCTGGGTTAACAGTTTACACTCAGCAGCCTGTTGGAAATTGTCCCACTCATTTCAGGAAACCAGTTTTCTTTCCCAATTTCACCCAGTCTCCGCCGGCACTAGCTCACTCTTGATACTTGTGTTGCTCACTCTTGATACTTGTGTTTCCACTGTGACTGCAGAAGGCATCCAACGAGAGACCAGCCCTGTGTCTGACAATGTAACACTCACTCTGATACTGGGATGGTGGCTAGGAGTAGGGATGCTCGATTGATTTTTAACCTGCATAACCGTGATTGCTCGTTAGAGAAATGCAGTGCATGTGGGTGTTTAAGCATGGTTTTTGAGCTGTCTGATGGCAAATACTGCCAGCTGCCTCCCTCTGGGCCAGAGCTGCATTCTAAGCACAGATTAGAGATGAAAGCTGGAGCCTTCTGTACTGAATGATTACATTTGTTACCTCATCTCAAGTGGAGAAGGAAACATTACCTTGAATTCCAAAACTGGTTATTCCCCTTCATTTGGCTCAAATGTTACACACATCCATCCCCACACATCCACCTCACACACACACACCCCATCCTGCATACGTGTGTGCACCAACCCCGCACACGTGCGCGCACACACCCCTTGGCTGTACATATTTCCCACACTTCACCAACATGAAAACACGGTTTTCCAATTTTTCCTAAAGCATAAATATTCAACCTATTGCTTTGTTGTTGCTCCACTGTTATTTCCCCAGAGCCTCTTGCACATCTCTCTTGCTTACTGGACCAAAAGGCAGTTTTGTGTTTTATCGGGAGCTTGAGTTAGAGAAGGCCTGTATTACACTGTTCTTTTGCGAGAGGCTGACGGAGTTTCCACAAACCGCAGGCTTCTCTAATATGGCAGGAGTTGGAGGCGGAAGAGGCACCACGCACACAAGGCAGGCATAATCAGGGACTTAGGCCACTACAGTCTCGGATCAACGAGGATTTCTCAGGAACTCAGCTCACAGACTACCCAGACCAAGATTGCATCCGATACTTTGTTCTCAGCACTTTAGCTGCAATACTAGCTCTCTTTGTAAATGTCCTGTACCCACTGATCATTTAGGGCATGCAGATCACAGCAGTGGAGGACGATGCTGCTTGTTCACATAGCTGCCCAGCAGCTAATTCACAACACTAGTCCTTCATTACTTGTCAACGTGTGTGTTTTCCCCTTTTGATGTAGCTATTTCTTTGTTTTAATCATATATATGACAGACTCGCCCTGTAAGTGCCTGGGGCTTTTTTGTGTACTCCATATTCCACAGCTTAGTGCTGTCTTATTGATCAACAAATTAAATTTTTAAAACGAAAGTTTAAAGTGAAAAATTGCAGACATTGCACGTTCCATCCATGAGCTTTTTCATAGGGGAAGGTTAGAGGTAGCAATAACCTTTTTTTTACTGCTCATTAAATCTACTTCCATCTTTACAAATGAAAAATAAAAGTTGAATATTGGTAGTCTTAGTCCTCAGACTGTTGTTTGATCTTAGTGCCTCTTTAATTATGAATGATTTATTTATTAAGAATTTTCAGTTAACCCCAAAAATAAGCACTTAAAAGTTTTTTTTGAAACATGCTAACCTTGGTCACCGAGCTGGTTTGTTTCTGCTATGGAGAGACCAGGGCACGAGCACACTCGCAATCTGGATCTCAGCCATGCAGCTGAAGCCACCAACATGGTTTAGTTTCCCAAAGGAAGGGAGGAGTAGCACAGTAGTAGCTAACTCAGGTTGTCTTTGAGCCAAACCCGCAACGATTCAGGGAGCAGCGTTGCTGTCTCTCTTCCTCGCTCTCTTTCTCTCAAGACCAGGGAAATGTGCAGGGTACAGGAAGAAACGTAATTTTAAAATGAAGGGACCGAAAATTGAAAAATGTCAAGAGCGTGAGAACGCATTAATTATGTGTACGATGTTTTTGCAGAACAAGCCAGCATAACCCATGTAATCCGCTGTTATCTTTCACGGACTGAAATGTGTTAACTGTATCTTCGCAGGATGTCGCAAAACTAACAGCTGGTTAGGATTATAAATCCTTTGTCCATTCATACTCTGTTGTTTTAAAAAAATTTTCTAACATTGTATCTGAAATGTTGCTGTGGGAAAACTGCTAACTCTTATGGGTATTTTGTCACTGATGTAGAGGTGGAAGTTATGAAGGGCCCTCCCCCGCAGACTGTACATTTTTTAAAAATTGAAAACATTGTAATGTTAATATGTTTAAAATATGTAAAGCTGGAGAGTTTAAACCTAATTTGCAATTTTGAGTACTTGAAGGTTCATTTTATCTCACTGACACTTGAATATA
Organism: Cetorhinus maximus; assembly: GCF_964194155.1. Taxonomy (NCBI): domain Eukaryota; kingdom Metazoa; phylum Chordata; class Chondrichthyes; order Lamniformes; family Cetorhinidae; genus Cetorhinus; species Cetorhinus maximus. The sequence continues at coordinate 1,862,569 of NC_135884.1, read as the reverse complement.
TCAGCTTGAGATTTAAATATGATTCGCAAAATTTTACTGGTGCAGTTTAAAAAGAAAAATATAATAAATTTTTATTGTACTTTTTCAGCGGATTTTGACTTGCACGGCACTTTTGTACCTTTTTTTTTTGGTCCTAAATCTTGGGATTGATATATTTGCAGGCTTCTAGTCAGGCAGCAAGGGGAGCAGATATGGACCCCGAAGAAGCTCCCCAGCTGAGTCCAGACTCGGTGTCTGACTTGTTCACACGTCCTGCGGACCACTGCGCTCCAGCCTATGGAAACGTGGAAGAAGTAGACTGATGATTGGTCATGGGGACTGTGTATAAACTGCATGTCACAGCAAGAGGCCTGGCACTTTGGACAAAAAATATATATGTACAACCCCTCAATTCATAAAACTAATTTATTCCCCCCACCCACTCGCCCACACCACACCTTCCTCCCCTCTTCTCTCTGTTGGGTCCTTGCATTGTAGCCGCTAGGAATGAGATGGCTGGGAACGATTTGTCTTGGTGTTTTTGTATCATTGATACCATTCTGGGAGTGAAGATGCTGCTGAAATGGGCTTTTGAAGGTGATGTGAACAAATGTATTTGATTCATGATTCTGTTGCCATTGTGCATATTATGGATCGTCAAGCACCTGGATGTACTCATGGTTGTGGCAATAACATCTGGGCCACCTGTTTGCAATTGTTGTACCTCCTTATTTTTTAAAATAGATCTCTCTTCAAATCTGCTTTATATATAAAAACAAATGTCCTTGGATTTGTGTAACATTTCCTGAATCTTTTCAAAAAAAAATACAAATGGAAATTGTTTTTAATGTCAATTTGCAAATTAAGGTGGTGGTAAGTAATAGGGGACAGGAGCTTTGCCAGAAGTTCTGTGGTGCTCATCAGTGTCTGCCTCGAGCACTGGATTCACTGGCTGAAATAGTAAGCTTGAATAGAAAAATGGGCTCTGAGGAGCTATATTTCTGAGGTGGAGGATGTTGCAGATGAGAGGATGTATTGATTAAACTACTTGCTGGATGAGGATAGAGTGGAGTGGGTTTTTTTTTTTGGCCTCTGCTACGGTAGCTGGTGTGTTCTGTTTTGCATGAAAGTTAATTTATTTCCCTACAATGTTTGGAAAATTTAATGTTACACTGGTTCCTGGCCCAACAATTTGTTTGTTATTGGGAATCCCTTGTGCCTGTGGCACTGGGCCTGAGTGTGTGTTCCCTTCATTACGTTTGTGCTCTTGTCAAGTCTATAACTGAAAAAAAGAAATGACTTGTGGTCCTTGCAATAGACTGGGCCCCATTTCTCTGCACACCTTCATGCTAACTTCTGCATGTTTTAGCAAATTTTAAATTGGATCATATAGGAATTTCTTGCAGTGCAGTTACCCAATGCAATTAGCATGCATGTCTTGTTACTAACATTTTAATGATTCTGGTGCCTGGAGATTCATTTCATCCAACTGGTTGAGATTTGAAGGTGGAGAATGTACCTGACTGAAAGCTGCCAGAGCAAAATTTACAAATGTTTTATGTAATCTTATTCTCAGCTGAAGACCAAGATCAGAAGATTGGGTATGAAGTGGAGCTTTTACAACCAACAAAGACATCACGATTAGCTTCAATAGCTGTTTGGTTCCTACATAATCACTTGTCAGTTTGTATCCTCATCCCATTTCATTGCATTCAAGATTGGACTTGAGAAGCAGGAATGCAAAATTTCCTGCCCTGTCCCAGTTCCCTGTTCAACTGTTGGTGTCTCTGCTCTCCGTTGCTTCATGCAAAGCCCATTAAACCTGCACATTCCCCAAACCAATCAACAATGCCTCTCTTAATTGAGGGATGTTGCCCATGCACATAATTCGGTCCACCTCATTATATATAGATTAGTAATGAAAATTAAACTTGGCCAATGAGATATGCCCTGGCCGGATGAGACACTGAACCATTTGACCTCATCGTTGGATGGTTCGGGTCGGAGAGTTGAGGTTTCTGTTTTATTTTGAATAAACTTGTCCACAAGTTTAATTATTTTGCTGTGATTTGTTTCCTAGTAATCCAATGTTGAAGTAGTTACCAGAATTACTAGAGGAGGGAGCAGTTGGAAAACCCTGAGACCTCTCAAATCTACCACAAGGTAGAATCTGACACAAGAGCAAAATATTGCAGATGACTTTTCATAACTGGTAAAAGTTTAAGTTTACCTGACACCCCATAATGCTCACATTTTCTAAAGTACATTATATGCTCATGTGAGACCTATGATTAATTATTGCATTCAGGTAATGTTACTGATCCAGGAACTGTACCCCCAGTGAGAACAGCCATAGCATCAGAAGATTACCCAGGTTTTACTTTTGACCTCCTTGCACTAACTGACAACCTCCTATTATAAGTATGATCAAGTACAGGACAGAACCCAAACTCCAAACACAGCAAATCACAGCTACAGAACTGAGTTTTAACCATGTAGAAGGTGAGCCAGGCATGCACGTTGACTGTCCAGATCAAGTGTGTACGATATGTGCTGCTTTTGTGTACTGGATCCAAAGGTGTAGGAGTTGAAACTTGTTCAAGAAAACTGGCAGGTGCTGTGGTACCTGGTCGGTATCCCAGCGCACCTGACTAGAGTACAAATTCAATTAGGATTTCGGTTTTGTTTGATTCCCACTACAGTCAAATTTATCTAGTGTATTGCTGAGCAGGAATGGCCAATTTGATGTCTCCACTATTGGTGCAATTAGTTGTCTTGAGGTGCCATGAAATAAGGGAGTTCCAGTTGGCCTGAGGGTGGTGCCCTGAACCAAGGAGCGGAAAGCAGGGTGACTCCTGCTAGAATGCCTGCCTGAATAGGATAGATTTGAATTGGTTTAGATCCGCTGGTAAACTTTAGTATTGTGCCAAACAGCAAGGGGTGCCAAACCTCATTCACAGATTGATGTATCAAGGAGCAGAGAAAATACTCCATCCCTTCATTCCTGCACTCCTTTCCCCCTTCTCTCCCCCTCCTTCCAACCCTCCCGTCCCATTATAAAATACTCCACACAAATTCAGCGCTAGTCACATCTCACTGTAGCTAAGGTATTTGGAGCAATTTTTATCTATAAGAATGATGATCAGTGCCAGGACAAACTGTTGCATGCTGCAGTTCCAAATGGGTTCTATTTCTTTCGTTGATCATTGTCAGAAAGCATTCCCAGTAGCAGATCAGCTAAAATATTAGTAAGTGTTAACCTGTAGCCAGAAACAGTGTCTTGGGCAGTGTCTTGCACTCAAGCCAATAACTTTGTTAGATAATAACATAATCATCCTCACCAACACAAATGCTAGTGACTTTTGCTGGAGTAGTAGATCATGATGAGACCAATTTTCAAATGTTGATGTGATCAGCACCTCATTCTCTTTCATCATTCCCCCAATGGTGGAAATTTGCCTTTGATGGGTTTCAGTTTGACAAGTTCACACTAAGGCGTGGTTTGAACTTTTTGCATATTTGTCACAGTCTTGTATTGGTGTTCCAAAACATCTTTCAGTCGCTAGGCGTACGGCTTCATCTTATCCTCGACGGAAGGGAGAGACCTGATACCTCATCGCTCATTTGGAAGGTACACAGTTCACATCTCCTTAAAGCATGTGTGTATGTTAATTGCTGAATCACGGGCTGGTTCTACATTTTCCTTTCTCTTTTCTGATATAATTTGGACCAAAGACCCTTATCCTTGCTTCATTGAGTTGCTTTCCTATTGAATTATTGAAATATGTTTGCCATAATATTCTGCATATCAAACTCCAGTGGGTTTGGCTTCTCGGGTCTGGGCTCAGTTGCATTCTGTTTGGTGAGTGGATCCGTTTAAGTCAATTTGCTTTGACTTCTCCCAGTGGCTTGGTGAGTTTATCCATTGGTTAGCGGAACCGTATAAACTAGTACAGATGCCATGTCAATGCTGGCCTAAGCTGGGTGCCAAAATTGAATTTCACCCTCCCAGCCAACTCTATTCTCAGGATGTGGGCATTGCTGGTAAGGCTGACAATTGTTGCCCATTCCCCTAGATGTCCTTGAGAAGGTGGTGCTGAACCGTGTTCTTGAACCACAGCTGTCTGTGTGTGTAGGTGCTCCCACAGTGCTGTCAGGTCAGGATTTCCAGAAATTTAACCCTGCCTCAGTTTCCCCTGAGCTAGGGAGGGGATTATTAATATCTTTTATACTCTTGTACGCACATGGCCACCTGGTGAAGATATAATGGGGCTCGGTTGTGATTGTGTCTCTCCCAACCTTGCTAATCACCTCATTAATCATTGGAAACTTCCTGAATAATCAACCAGATTGTCAGTGCCTTTGGGAAGAAAGCAAGGCAGGCTGGGGCAATGGTGTGGATTTAAGTCGGTAGAGTTAAAATATTCCCAACATAGGCTCTTCTATGGAAACCCACTTTTATGGCTGTGTTTGGAATAAGAGAGAGTGAATGAGTGAAATGCTTCTTCTTTTCCATTTTGGAAAAAATGCAAGTTTACTTAATTGTGTTTAAAAATGCTGTAATTCATAGTTACAGGGCATAACCTGAAGTCATTAGAGAATCCTGTTCTCTGAAGACAGGCGATGGAACCTGGGAATGGTTTATAGCTAAGGACTAGGCGGGACTGAGACTTTTCCTAAAGTGCACTTTGGCTATTAAAAAAATGTTTCTATTCGAGTTATTTGATTAGGAAGATTGGTAACTTTTTATGTGGGCTTTTTGATAATAAGGTATATGTTTTAGGGAGAGTGTCCCGTACTTTTTCTCTCTCTCCTCCCCCACCGGACTCACATCATCTCTTTCCCCACTCCTCTGCTTGTTCTTTTTTTTAATCTCACTCAGTTCTCTTTCAATCTCTTGCTTAGTCTGCCTCTCTTCCCCTTTCTCCTGGTTTCAATCTTCCAAGTACCTCATTCATGCTTGCTTTCTAATCCCTCCCCCACTCCTCTCAATCCAGCCCCAACTTTGTTGTGATATTTCCTTTTCCCTATCACTGTCTCTCAAAACAAATTTGTTGTGAAAGTGAAATGTTTGCATTTGTTTGTTAATTTCACCTTAATTAAAAGCAAAACAGTTTTGGTTTTGTCTCTGCAGTATTGAATTGGTTTTATTCCATGCTTTGCAGGAATTTTCTTTATCTTAACCATATCTGGAGGTGGGAGGGGCCATAGGAACAGGAGTCGGCCATCTGACCCGTCGAGCCTGCTCTGCCGTTCAATTAGATCATGGCTGATCATTTAACTCTGCCACTTTCCCGCACTAGCTCCATATCCCTGATGTCATTAGTCTCCGGAGACCTATCGATTTCTGTCTTGAACATGCTCAACGATTGAGCTTCCACGGCCCTCTGGGGTAGAGAATTCCAAAGATTCACCACCCTCTCAGTGAAGAAATTCCCTCTCAACTCAGTCTTAAATGGCCAACCCCTTATCCTGAGATTGTCCCCTGGTTTTAGACTCACCAGCCAGGGAAAGCATCTTATCTTGTCACACCTTTGAAGAATTTTGTAAGTTTCAATTAGGTCACCCCTCATTCTTCGAAACTCTAGGGAATACGGACCCAATCTCCTTGATCTCTCCTCAGAGACAATCCTGCCACCCCAGGGATTAATCTGGTAAACTTCCATTGGATTCCCTCTATGGCAATTATATTCTTCCTTAGACAAGGAGACCAAAACTGTGCACGATACTCCAGTTGTGGTCTCACTGAGGCTCTAAATAACTGCAGCAAGACATCTTTACCCCTGTACTCAAATCCCCTTGTGATGAAGGTCAACATACCATTTGCCTTCCTAATTGCTTGCTGCACCTTTCAGTGACTCATGAACAAGGACACCCAGGGCCCTTTGGACATCTGAACTACTTAACCTCTCACAATTTAAGAAATATTCTGCCTTTGTTATTCACTTTGGTAGAAAAAGCTTCACACTTATTCACATGATATTCCATCTGCCATGCACTAGCCCATTCACTTAGCCTGTCCAAGTGCTCTTGAAGCCTCCTCACAACTTACATTCCCATCCAGTTCGGTGTCATCAGCAAATTTGGAAATATTACAAATGGTACTCACATTCGAATCATTTACATAGATTGTGAACAGCTGTGGACCAAATACTGATCTTTGTGGTACCCACTAGTAACAGCCTGCCACCCTGAGAATGATCCATTTATTCCTACTCTGCTTTCTGTCTGTTAAACGATTCTCAATCCATACTTGTATATTTTCCCCAATCCCATGAGCTCCTATTTTATTTACTAACCTCCTTTTGCGGGGTCTTATCAAAAGCCTTCTGAAAATCCAAATACACCACATCCACTGGTTCTCCTTCATCGATGCTACAAGTAACATCCTCAAAAGAAACTCCAAGTTTGTCAAATGTGATTTTTCTTTCATAAATCCGTGTTGACTGCCCAATTTTACCATTCTTTTCTAAATGTCCAGTTATTACATCCTTTATAATAGATTCTAACATTTTCCCTATTATTGGCGTTAGACTAACAGGTCTATAGTTCTCCATCCTCTCTCTTCCTCCCTCCTTAAATAGTGGGGTTACGTTTGCTACTTTTCAGTCTGTAGAAACCTTTCCAGAGTCTATAGAATTTTGAAAGATAACCACCAATGCATCCACTACCTCTATAGCCACCTCCTTCAACAATCTGGGGTGAAGCTCACCTGGTCCAGGGGATTTATCAACCTTCAACCCAGTTAATTTTTCAAGTACTACCTTTTTACCAATACTAATTCCTTTTAGTTCCTCAGTTTTATAAGTCCCTTGTTCGCCTGGTATTTCTGGGAGATTTTCTGTATCGTCTGTGAAGACAGACGCAAAGTAGCTGTTCAGTTTCTACGCCACTTCCCTGTTCTCTGCTATAAATCCTCCTGTGCCCACCTGTGATGGGCCGACATTTGCCTTGCTAATCTTTTCCTTTTCACATACCTCAAGAAGCTTTTACAGTCCACCTTTATGTTCCTTGCTAGTTTGCATTCATATTCTCTTTTCCCTTTCTTAATCAGTTTCTTGGTCCCCCTGTGCTGAGTTCTAAATTGCTCCCAATCCTCAGGCTTACCACTTTCCCTGGCTTCCTTTTATAAGCCACTTCCTTTGCTGTGCTGCGTGGGGCCCCTGTGTTGCATTCCTCATGATGCTGTTTGACCACCCATTTTCTTAGGTTATTGATGGCACCGCTTCTGCCAGGAGCTCTGTGTAAACCACAATCTGCCCATAAAGCAGAGCAGCCAAGGCTCCAGGGTTAAGTGGGCAGCTTGGTTTTTGTTTGCTGGGATTTTAGTGCAATGGTTGCCTTGTTTTAGGTGTAATCGTGGCAGTGACAAAATGAAAATCAGCCCTAACCATTCTAATGCCTCTGCAGTTTTCTTTAACTGCCCTGTAAATGCGAAATGCTGATTTTTGCTTGATATTAGATTTAATCTAAAACGCTGAATTTCAATAATTTCCATTTCTTATTACAGAAGTATACTTGGATTTGCTCCTTTCCCAACTCCTGTTTCAATATTTCCCACTGTTCATCTATGGATCTGTTTCTTTGCCTATTTTTTCTTCCATTTAATCAAGTTTTTATCTTGCTTCATTCCACTTTTTCTGCCCCTCACCCTTTCTCCTTAGCCTTGCAAATTTTCCTTCCCAAGTATTTATCCAATTGCTTTTTGAAAGCTACTACTGAATCTGCCCTGGCCAATATTTATCTGTTAATTAACATCACAAAAACAGAAGAATGTGCAGGTTATGGGAAGAAGGCACGAAAACGACACGAGGTGAATTCCTCCTTCAGAGAGCCAGCACAGACACAATGGGCCGAATGGCTTCCTGTGCTGTAACAATTCTGTGATTACGAGATTGGTAATTAACATAAGAACATATGAGATAGGAGCAGGAGTGGGGCATTGGGCCCCTCGAGCCTGCTCTGCCATTCAGTAAGATCATAGCTGATCTGTTTGTTTCGAATTCCACATCCTATCTACACCCAATAACCTTTGATTCCCTTGCCTGACAAAAATTTATCAACCTCTGCCATAAAATAGTCAATGACCCTGCCTGCACCACCTTCTGAGGCAGAAGGTTCCAAAGTTGCACAACCCTCAGAAAAAAATTCTCATCTCTGTCCTATAAGGGCGACCCCTAATTTTAAAACTGTCCCCTAGTTCTGGACTCACCCTCAAGAGGGAACATCCTTTCGGCGTCCACCTTGTCCAGACCATTCATATTGCTATTTGTGGGATCTTGCTGTGTGCAATTGGCTACTGTGTTTCCTACAGTATAACAGTGTTACACTTCAAACAAATGTGCTTTATTGACAGTAAAATGTATAGACACATCTGGTCATGAAAGATGCTATAGAAATGCAAGTTTTTGCTTTCACCGCCCTTTCAGGCTGTGCATTCCAAACCCTCTATCAAAACTTCCATTAAATTTTCTGCTCTCAAATGAACAAAGACTAGTATCTTAAACGTAAATAAGGGCAACTATGTGGGGATGAAAGCTGAGCTAGCTGAAGTGAACTGGGAAACTAGGCTAGAGGATAGATCAATAGAGAAGCAGTGGCAGACATTTAAGGGGATATTTTAGAGTATTCAGAATAAGCACATTCCTACTATAAAGAAAAATTCTAAGGGGAGAACCCACCATCCGTGGTTAACTGAAGATGTTAAGGAAAGCATCAAACTTAAGGAAAAAGCATACAACTCTGCAAAGATGAGTGGCAGGACAGATGATTGGACAAAATATAAAAAACAGCAGAGAATGACTCAAAGGTTAATCAGGAGAAAGAAATAGAGTATGAGAGGAAGCTGGCTAGAAATGTAAAAATGGATAGCAAGTGTTTCTACAGGTATTTATAAAGGAAAAGAGTAAGTGAAGTGAGTGTTGGTCCTCTAGAGTGACAGTGGGAAGTTAATAGTAGATAATAAGGAAATAGTGGAAGAAATGAACAAATATTTTGCTTCTGTGCTCACTATAGAGGATACAAAAACATTCCAGTAATAGCTGCAAATGAGGCGAATGGGAGAAAGGAACTTGATGAAATTGAAATCGCTAGGGAAACAGTACTGAGCAAATTAATGGGGCTGCGGGCTGGCAAATCTCTGGGTCCCGACGGACTACATCCTAGGGCCTTAAAAGAGCTGGCTAATGAGGTAGTCAATGTGCTGGTGTTAATTTTCCAAAATTCGTTAGATTCTGGAGAGGTTCCATTGGATTGGAAAATAGCAAATGTAAGCCCTCTATTCAAGAAGGAAGGGAGGCAGAAAACAGGAAACTACAGGCCAGTTAGCTTGACGGCTGTCGTGGGGAAGTTATTAGAATCAATTATTAAGGAGGTTATAGCTGGGCACTTAGAAGAGCTCAGGAACTAGGGAAGAATCAGCATGGTTTTGTGAAAGGAAAATCATGTTTAACCAATTTATTGGAGATTTTTAAAGGAGCAGCATGCGCAGTGGATAAAAGGGAGCCAGTAGACGTACTGTACTTGGATTTCCAGAAGGCATTTGATAAGGTGCCACATCAAAGGTTATTACGGAAAATAAAAGTGCATGGTGTAGGGGGTAACATATTAGCATGGATAGAGGATTAGCTGGCTGGCAGAAAGCAGAGAGTATGCATAAATGGGTCTTTTTCTGATTGGCAGGATGTGATGAGTGGAGTCCCACAGGGGTCTGTACTGGGGCCTCAACTTTTTACGATTTACATCAATGACTTAGATGAGGGGAGTGAAGACAAGGTAGCTAAATTTGCACATGACACAAAGATAGATAGGAAGGTATGTTGTGAAGAAGACCAGGAGTTTGCACACGGATATGGATAGGTTGAGCAATTGGGCAAAGATCTGGCAAATGTAGTTTAATGTGGGAAAATGTGAAGTTCACTTTGGTAGGAAAAACAAAAAGGCAGAGTATTACTTAAATGGAGAACGACTGCATAATTCTGAGGTGCAGAGGGATCTGGGTGTTCTAATACATGAGTCACAAAGTTAGTATGCAGGTACAGCAAGTAATTAAGAAGGCTAATGGAATGCTATCCTTTATTACGAGAGGGATTGAACATAAAAGTAAGGATGTTATGCTTCAGTTATACAGGGCATTGGTGAGACTGCACCTCGAATACTGTGTGCGGTTTTGTCTCCTTATTTAAGGAAGGATGTAAATGCATTGGAGTCAGTTCAAAGGATGTTTGCTAGATTGATACCTGGAATGAGTGAGTTGTCTTATGAGGAAAGGTTGGACAGACTGGGCTTGTTTCCAAACAAGAGTTTAGAAGAGTGAGGTGATTTGATTGAATTATACAAGATCCTGAACAGCGTTGACAAGGTGCTTATAGAAAGGATGTTTCCTCTTGCGGGTGAGTCCAGAACTAGGGGGCACAGTTTTAAAATTAGGGGTCGCCCTTTTGGCACAGAGATGAGAAATTTTGTCTCTGAGGGTTGTGCGACTTTGGAATTCTCTGCCTCAGAAGGTGGTGGAGGTGAGGTCATTGAATATTTGTATGGCAGAGGTAGATAGATTCTTGTGAGGCAAGGGAATCAAAGGTTATCAGGGTTAGGTGGGAATGTGGAAATCGAAACACAAGATCAGCCATAATCTTATTGAATGGCAGAGCAGGCTCAAGGGGCCGAATGGTCTACTCCTGTTCCTATTTCTTATGTAACCCAGTTTCTCTTATCTCAATTTGTAACCAAAGTCTCACATTCCTTGTTCTGTTCTAATGAATTTCATTTGCATTCTCTTTGACACCTTGACATCCTCCCTAAAGTGTGGTGACCAGAAATGGATACATTACTCCAGCTGGTTTATGGTAACCATGTGAGTTACTGCTCACAATCCGGAATCAACCAACAGAAAGCTTACCCAAAGCCTAATGAGGGCCATTTGGCTGCACTTTTGCATCACAGCCTGTCATCAGACCACCAAAAATTGATCTTACCTAAAAGAATCTCTGAAACAAAAAAACTAAGAATAAAGACCCCTTTCACACCAGGACATCCCAAAATGCTTTACCACCAATGAATTGTTTTTGAAGTGTAGTCAGTGTTATAATAAAACATGACAGCCAATTTGCATACAACAAGCTCCACAAGCATTGTGATTAATGACCGTGACCACTACCATCTAGAAGTACAAGGGCAGCGGATGCATGGGAACACTACCACCTAGAAGCTCCCCTCCTTGGAACTATATCGCCGTTCCTTCTCTGTCACTGGATCAAAACCCTGGAACACTCTCTCCCTAACAGCACTGTGGGTGTACCTGTACCACATGGACTGCAGTGGTTCAAGAAGGCAGCTCGCCACCTTCTGAAGGGCAACTCGGGATGGGCAATAAATATTTGTCTAGCCAGTGCCACCCATAAATGAATAATTTTTAAAAATCTGCTTTAACGATGTTAATTGAGGGATAAATATTGGCCCTTGAAAATCCGTCCTGCTCCTCTTAGAACAGTGCCAGATATTTTGCATCCACCTGAGAGGGCAGACGGTGCCTTTGGCTTAACATGTCAGAAAGATGGCACCTCCACCACTGCAGTGCTCCCTCAGTCTGGATTGTGCACTCCAGTTTCTGTATTTGGGGACTTGAACCCACAGCCTTCTATCTCAGACAAGAAAGTGCTGCCCATTGAACCTTACTTAACACCTCTGCAGAATCCAATATCATTCTGATTGATACTAATCTCCTGTGGCCACCACTCAGAGCTAATGCCCGGTTTTCCCCATTAGAACAATCACTTCACCACAAAAGTCCTTCACTGGCTGGAAAGCACTTTGTGCCTTTGAGGTTATGAACAGTGATATGAAAGGACGTTACGATGAACCTTTATAAAACTGGAGTATTATGTCTAATTTTGGGCACCACATTCTAGGAAGGATGTGATGGCATGAGAGAGGGTGTGGAAAATATTTTCAAAAATGGTTCAAGGGATGAGGGACTTCAGCTACAAGGATAGATTAGAGAAGCTGAGGCTGTTTAGAGAGGAGAGATCGAGCAGAGACCTGATAGAGGGGTTTAAAATAATGACCAGTTTCGACTAAAATAGGGAGAAACTGTCCCTGTTGGCAGAAGGGTTGAGAATCAGAGGGCACATATTTAAGGTGATTGCCAAAAGAACCAGAGGTGACAGGAAAAACATTTTTACACAAGTGGTTAGGATCTGGAATGCACTGCCTGAGTGTGTGGTGGAGGCAGATTTAATCACAGCTTTCAAAGGGGAATTGAATAATTATTTAAGAGAAAACATTTGCAGAGCTACGAGGGAAAGAGCAGGGTGTGGGACTGGCTGATTTGCTCTTGTAGAGAGCTGGCAAGGACATGATGGGCTGAATGGCCTTGTGTGCTGTGACCATTCTATGATTCTGTAAAAATAAGTGTTTTCTCTCAAGGCTGAGACATCTCACCTGCATGGTCATGTCCAGCATGAATTACTCATGCAGTTTTCAGAACACCACAGCGGTTTCAGCTCCACCACCTCCAGTGTGGCTCTGATTGAACTTCTGAGATACCACTCCCAACCCTCAGTCCACCAGATATTCATCTTCAAGCTGCCATTTATTATCGGATTTACTCATTGGCTTTATACAAGAACAGAAATTAAGAATAGACAATGCTTTTGTATCTGTGTGTGTGTGTACTTTGTTTCAACTTTGCTCCATTTCCCATTGGAAGTGTGTGAATGGTTCCAGACGATATCAAGATCGTTTGAAATACAGTGTAACAGTGAGCTATCTAATAACATTCCCTGACATCACTCTCCCACATCCCAGATAATCTTGGAATTTGACCTTTTTCAATTCAATTTAATCATCTTGTTAATGACAGATTATAATTTTACAAGTAAGGTTTTTTCTTACAGATAACCAGCACAGTGTGAATAATCAGAGTGTCTCAGGTTTCTGAGCAGTCATAGTATGCACTGTAATAACCATATGGATGGTTTGTTAAACACTTGAAGGAGAATCATTTACAGCATTATGGGTAAAGGGAAGTGGGACTAATTGTACAGCTCTTTCAAAAAGCCAACATACGCACGATGAGCCAAATAGTCCCCCTCTGTGTATATGATTCTCCTGGACTGAGTAACGTGAGGCAATCCATTCATTTCTTCCACCATCTTTCTAGAGTGAGATTTCTGATACTGGTGGGACTATCATCCCGATTACATGCAGCAGATTGCAGTACTCCAAAGGTGCTGATGTTTGCTAATCTGTCAGAGACTCATCCTGTTTCTGGGTTGTTTCCCTGAGGTGAACAGGTCTTTAGCCTGACTCTCAACCCTGAGGATAGCCTTTCTGACCTAAACAAAAAAAGCTGGAAAAACTCAGCAAGTCCGACAGCATCCGCGGAGAGGAATACAGTCAACGTTTCGAGTCCGTATGACTCTTCATCAGAATGCGTCTTGTCTGGCTTGTGTATCCTAGTAGCACAGCTCTCTGGGTCATAAGAGCGCCCACACCCATTCCCTCCCCCTATCCCACATCATGGTACAATCCCTGCTGAAGTGCCTTAGGCACAATCCTTCCAACTTTGATACCAGGGTGAAAACCAACTGAGATAGAATCAGAGTTTGTTCAGAAGGTTCAATGTGAAATGTGTCGGCAGTCGTCACAGTTCCTAGAATAACCTCTAATTTGACAGGAGGTCATCTTAGTCATAGGATGGCTTACATAATATAACCCAGTAAGCAGGGAAAAGCCTTTGCTCAGTTTGGTAGAGGGATAAAATTACATTACATAAAATGTAGAGCACAGGCCATTTGACCCAACTGGTCTGTGCCAGTGTTTATGCTTCACACGAGCCTCCTCCTATCCTACTTCATTTCAACCTATCAGCATATTTCTCACCTTCATGTGTTTATCTAGCTTAAGATCATAAAAAGAAATAGGAGTAGGAGCAAGCTATTTGGCCCATCGAGCCATTCAATAAGATCATGGCTGATATGATTGTGGCCTTAACTCCACTTTCCTTCCTGCCTCATAACCATGTCCCCCATAATCCTTTGACTCCCTTGTTCAATGAAAAATATGTCTAACTCGGCCTTGAATACATTTAATGACCCAGCCTCTGGGGAAGAGAATTCCAAACACTAATGACCCTCAGAGAAGAAACTCCTCATCTCTGTCTTAAATGGGAGACCCCTTTTTATAAACTTTGCCCCCTAATTCTAGATTCCCCCATAAGAAAACATCCTCTCAGCATCTACCCTATCGAGCCCCCTCAAAATCTTGTATGTTTCAATAAAATCATCTCTCATTCTTCTAAACTCCAATGAGTATAGGCCCAACCTACTCAACCTTTTTTTAGAAGACAAGCCCTTCATCCAGGAATCAGCCTAGTGAACCTTCTCTGAACTGCTTCCAAAGCAAATATATCCCTCCTTAAATAAGGAAACCAAAACTGTACACAGTACTCCAGATACGGTCTTACCAATGGCCTGTACAGCTGTAGCAAAATTTTCCCTTATATTCCATTCCCTCTGCAATTAATGACAACATCCCATTTGCCTTCCTAATCACTTGCTGCACCTGATACTAACTTATTGTGATTCATGTACCAGGGCACCCAGCTCCCTCTGTACCACAGGGTTCTACAATCTCCATTTAAATAACATTCAGCTTTTCTATTCTTCCTGCCAAAGTGGACAACCTCATATTTCCCCATATTATTCTCCATCTGTCAATGTTTTGCTCACTTGTTTAAGCTATCTACATCCATTTGCAGCCTCTGTACCCTCCTCACAACTTGTTTTCCTACCCATTTTTGTATCATCCACAAATTTGACGACCATACAGTCAGTCACTTCATCCAAGTTGTTAATATAGATAGCTCGCCATCACCTGCAAGAGGACAATAGACAATAGCTGATCTGGCCTAGCACCGCCCTCATCCTGTGAATGAATTAAAAATCTAACTACAACAAAATTCTACTCTACTCCCAGAAAGACAAGTGTAACCAATGGTGAACAGTTTATAGCAGTCTTTTTTTCCCCCAGATTTGCTGTTTCCCCATCTCCCTTTAAGACGCTGACTCTGCTGGGACACATTTCCAAGCGTGCCACCAATCTCTGGATTGCCAAGCAACTGATCAGCCTGTCAGTCCCAGGGTGTGTAACCTGATTTTCTCCAGTCAGCTGGTGCTAGGCAGTACTTGACAGCTGCAGTCCAACAGAGGGCAGTCCAACAGAGGGCATTGTCACTACTCTGCTGCACCGAATGTGCATTTAAACACTTTCCATTGAATGAACAAAATCGAAGAGGATGATGCTGCACTTTGAAGCTGCTGGTGTAGCAGCCCTCGTAGACTCCTGATGGTGGAATAAATCTTGCGCAGGAAAAATATACATTTCTGGGCAATGCCAATGGACAAAAATAGAAGTTTGAGTATCAGTCTGTGTCACACTCATTCTTTGTGGCTGTGATTTTTCACTCTGCATCTACGTTATGGTCAGAATTGTGGGGCTTTGCTTGCTTCAGCATTTCAGCACAGGCTGACACTCCCAGTGTAACACTAAGGGAATGCTGCACAGTTGGAGGGTTAGTGCCAAAGGAACACTGCACAGCTGGAGGGTCAGCAGCGAGGGAATGCTGCACTGTCGGGGGATCAGTAACAAGAGAACGCCACATTCAAGAGATGAGGACATAAAATAGTCAAAGGATCTGTTTTTCAGATAAAACATTAAACCAAAAGCCTGTTTCTTTTTTATTCATTCAGGGGATGAGAGTTGCTGGCAAGGCCCGTGGCTAATTGCCATTGAGAATGTGGTGGTGGTGAACCACCTTAAACCACTGCAGTCCCTGTGGGTACACCCACAGTGCTGTTAGGGAGGGAGTGCCTGGATTTTGACCCATTGACTGAAGGAGCTGCCCTTTCAGAAGCTTGGTAGAGATCCTGCAGCCACAATTTGAGCAAAAAGTAGACGGCTAGGGCCAACAATCCTCCCTCAGTCATAGTCAAAGGCAACCAGGGTGGGCAATAAAAGCTGCCCTTGTCAATGATGCCCACATCTCAACAACAAACAGAAAAAGGGAGGTTGCAGCAATGTTGTGGATGTTACTGGACCAGTAATCTAGAAAGCTCAAGTTCAAATTCACCCTGGCAGTCTCAGAAATTGAATTCAGATTAGAAAATCTGGAATGAAAAGCTGGTCTTAGTAAAAGTGACTGTGATATTGTCGGATTGTCTTAAAAACTCATCTGGGTCACTAATGTCCATTCAGGGAAGGAAACCTGCCATCCTTACTCGATTTGGGCATGTGTGTTTGTGACTCCAGTCCCACACTAACCCCTTTGAAGTGGCTGATCAAGACACTCCAGAAAAGAAAGCAAGACTTACATTTATATAGCACCTTTCACCACCACCAGATGCCTTAAAGCACTTTGCATTCAATGAAATACCTTTGAAGTGTACTAAGAAAAAGTAAAGTACTGCGGATGCTGGAAATCTGAAACATAAACAGAAAATGCTGGAAAAACTCAGCAAGTCTGACAGCATCTGTGGAGAGAGAAACAGAGTTAACATTTCCGTTTACTCTGTTTCTCTCTCCGCAGATGCTGCTAGACCTGCTGAGTTTTTCCAGCATTTTCTGTTGTTGTACATTTGAAGTGTAGTCACTTTTGTAATGTAGGTAACGTGACAATTTGCACACAGCAAGATCCCACAAACAGCAATGCGATAGTGACCAGATCACCTGTTTTTGTGATGGTGAGTGAGGGATAAATATTGGCCAGGAAACTGCTCTTCTTCAAATGTTGGCCATAACATCTTTTACATCCACCTGAGAGGACAGAGAGGGCTTCAGTTTAACATCTCATCTGAAAGATGGAGCCTCCAACAGTGCAGCACTCCCTTAGTATTTATATTGAAATGTCAGCCTTGAATTTTATACTCCTGGAGTGAGATTTGAATCCATACTGTTGTGACTTAGAGGTGAGATTGTTACAAAACCACTTCCAGGAGCTCAAGAAGTGCATGGGAACAGCACCACCTGCAAATTCCCCTCCAAGCCTCACACCATCCTGACTTGGAACTATAGGAACATATGAAATAAGAGCAGGAGTAGGTTATTCGGCCCATTGAGCCTGTTCCGCTATTCAATAAGATCATGGCTGACCTGGTTTGTATTTGAAGTTCCACGTTCACATCTAGCCCCGATAACCTTTGATTCCCTTGCCTAAGTGAACAGCTTCATATTTTCCCACATTACACTCCATCTGCCAGATTTTTGCCCACTCACTTAACCTATCTATATCCATTTGCAAACTCCTTATGTCCTCCCAACATACTTTCCTACTTAACTTTGTGCCATCTGCAAATTTAGCTCCCATGCCTTCTCTCTCCTCATCTAAGCCATTAATGTAAATTGTAAAAAGTTGAGGCCCCAGTACAGACCCCTGTGGGACTCCACTCGTCACATCCTGCCAATCAGAAAAAGACCCATTTATACATACTCTCTGCTTTCTGTTAGCCAGCCAATCTTCTATCCAGGCTAATATGTCACCCCCTATACCATGAGCTTTTATTTTCTGCAATAACATTTGATGTGGCACCTTATCAAATGCCTTCTGGAAATCCAAGTACAGTACATCTACAGGCTCCCCCTTTATCCACAGCATGTCACTCCTTCAAAAAACTCCAATAAATGGGTTAAACATGATTTCCCTTTCTACATCACCATTCCTTCACTGTGGCTGGGTCAAACTGCTGGAACTCCCTCCCTAACAGCACTGTAGATGTGCTGACACCTCATTGGACTGCTGCAGATCAAGGAGGCAGCTCACTGCACCCATCTCAAATGACCATGGTACATGAAGTCATTCAACTGGGGGGAATTAAAGGGAATGTAGTGGTAGTAGGGGACAGTATAGTCAGGGGGATCAACACTGTTCTCTGCAGCTGGGGAAGAGAACCCCTGCCTGGTACCGGGGTATCTGCCCAGGGGCTCTGCATAGGGAGCATGAGGAGCTGGGCACCAAATTAAGAAGCAGAAGCTCAAATCTTTGGATTATTACCTGAGCCACATGCAAATTGGCATAGGACAAATAAGATTAGAGAGATGAAGGCGTGGCTCAAAGACTGGCCTGGGAGAAGTGGGTTCCAGTTCATGGGCACTGGCACCAGCACTGGGGAAAGTGGGGGATGTACCATTGGGACAGTCTACACCTGAACCGTGCTGGGGCTGGAGTTCTAGTGAGTCATATAACTGGGGATGTAGAGAGGGCTTTAAACTAACTGAGGGGGGGTGGTGGGGGGGTGGGGTGTGGTGGTGGAGGGATCATGCAGGAGAAGATTGAGTAAATTGAAGGGAAATGACAGGGCAATATCTCAAGGTAACAATAAAGGTAATGATAGTCAGAGTCTGGCTGGAAGGGATAGTGATTGCAAAGTGTGTCAGCAGATAGGGCCAGAGTTTACAAAAACAGTAAAAAAAAATCTGAATTAAGGACTCTGTATCCAAATGCCCGCCACATTCCCAATAAAACAGATGAATTGTCAGCTCAAATAGAAATTCATATGTATGACCTGATGGCCGTTACAGAGACATGGCTACAAGAAAACCGGAGCTGGGATCTGAATACCCAAGGGTATGTGACATTTGGGAAGGTCAGGAAGCTGGGAAAAGGTGGTCCTCTGTTAATTAAAGAGGGCATTAGTACTGCAGTGAGAGATGACCGCCAGTCTAAAGATCAAGACATAGGATCAGTTTGGGTGGAATTAAGAAACAGCAAGGGGCAGGAACCATTGGTGGGAGTTGTTTATGGGACACCAAATAGCAGTGGTAATATAAATCACAGTATAAATCAGGAAATCAGAGGTGCGTGTAACCAGGTAATGCAGTAATCATGGGGATTTCAATCTACATATAGACTGGGTAAATCTAATTAGTACTAATGTTGTAGAGGACAATTTCTTGGAATGTATGTGAGATGGTTTTCTACAGTTGAGGAACCAACTAGGGAATGGGCTATTTTAGATCCAGTATTGTGCAATGATAAAGGGCTAATTAATAATCTTGTTGTGAAGGAGCCTTTAGGAAAGAGTGACCATAACACGATAGAATTTTACATTAAGTTTGAAAGTGATATAGTTCACTCAGAAACTAGGGTCTTAAATCTAGACAAAGGAAACTATGAAAGTATGGGGGGCAAATTGACGATGGTGGATTGGGAAAGGTGTGATAGTAGAAAGCAATGGCTAACATTTAAAGAAGCAATACATAGTTTACAACAAAAATACATTCCTTTAATGCAGAGAAAACCCAGCAAGGAAAGTGTTCCAACCATGACTGATGAAATAAATCAAGGATTGCATTAGATCAAAGGAAGAGGAGTATAAAGTTGCAAACAAATGGTAAACCTTAGAATTGGAAGCATTTTCAGATTCTGAAGAGGAGGACCAAGAAAAGAATTAACATAAAATGTGAGTAAACTGGCAGGAAACTTAAAAATGGACTGTAAAAGTTTCTATAGGTATAGAGAAAGGAAAGGATTAGCAAAAACAAATGTGAGCTTCATTAAAAACAGAGCCAGGAGAATTTATAATGGGGAAGAAGGAAATGGCAGAGAAATTAAACAAATACTTTGTGTCTGTCTTCATGGAGGAAAATACTAAAAAACCTCCCAGAAATAATGGAGAATCAAGGAATTAGTGTAATCAAGGAACTGCAAGATATTAATATTAGTTTAAAAGTAGCACTAGAGAAATTAATGGGACTTAAAGTAGATAAATCCCTGGGACTTGTTGATCTACATCCCAGAGTGCTGAAAGAGGTGGTTGTAGAGATACTGGATGCAAATTTCTATAGGCTTGAGAACTGTTCCTGCAGATTGGAAGGTGGCAAATGTAACCCCACTATTTAAGAAAGGAGGGAGAGAGAAAACAGAGAACTACAGACCTGTTAGCCTGACATCAGTATTAGGGAAAATGCTAGAATCTATAATAAAGGATGTGGTAACAAGACTCAGAAAATAATGGTAGGATTGGGCAGAGTCAACATGGATTTATGAAAGGGAAATTGTGTTTGACAAACCTGTTGGAGTTTTTTGAGGATGTAACTAACAGAATAGATAAGGAGGAGCCAGGGACATGGTGTATTTGAATTTTCAGAAAGTTTTTGATAAGGTTTCACACAGGAGGTTAGGAAACAAAATTAGAGCACATGAGATTGGGGGTAATATACTGGCATGGATTGAGAATTGGTTAATGGACGGAAAAGAGAGAGTAGGAATAAATGGGTCATTCTCAGGATGGCAGGCTGTGACTAGTAGGGTGTTATGACCGATGCAGTTGGTAAGGCGGAGTTAATTAAAAACCCCAGAGGGAAACTTTAAACAACTGTCATAACCTATAATTTTAAGCGTTATGTTTGAGATGCATCTCTAAATTCAGGAATCAGACCACCAGTTCTCGAGGTTTTACACTAAAATAAATTAAACATTTTATTAATTTACATAGGTTAAAATATATATACACATGGCTACAAATTACTATCATGACTTCTAACAAATTCCCAAACTGATCTCCATTAAGGCAACAGCAACCCATAGACTTAACCAGACACCAGGCAAAGCATTTTTCCCTTACAAATTCAAACTGAGTTTCTTTTCACTTTGGTTCCTGTGGAGCTAGTTTGATTTCACATCGCCTCCGCTCTGCACACCCGAAAACTGCTAAAGTTATACCTACCATTGCCCATTGAATATTAATTCTCATTGTATCAACAACCTCTGAATTAAACCTCTCTAACAATAAAACCCCTTTCATAGTACCAACTTTATTAGTAATATAAACATATGGCTTGGTATCTGCTAGATAGATGTCAGTTTTCACCCCACTTCTTGAATGCTCTATTCAAAAAATGCAAATGCATGCTATCTCTCTTACACATCAAAACTAGTACCCATCAAAGCACTGAGACTAGATGGCTTTAATCCAATTAAGACACACCCACAGACTAAACCTCTATTTTAAAAGAAAAATATTTTCCAAAATATTACATACATTAAAACTTTATGACACAGGGCACTACAAGGATCAGTGCTGGGGCCCCAGATATTCATAATCTATATCGTGAATGATTTGGATATGGGACCAAATGTAATATTTCCAAGTTTGCTGATGACACAAAATTAAGTGGAAGTGTGAGTTGTGAGGAGGATGCAAAGACACCAAGGAGATTTGGAGAGGCTAAGTGAGTGGGCAAAAATTTGGCAGATGGAATACAACGTGGAGAAATGAGAGATTATCCACTTTGGTAGCGAAAACAGAAAGAATATTTCTTAAATGGTGAGAGGCTGGGAAGCGGTGAACTTCAAAGGGACTTGGGTGTTCTTGTTCATGAGTCACTGTAAGCTAACAGGCAGGTGCAGGAAGCAATTAGGAAGATAAATAGTATGTTGGCCTTCATCGCGAGGGGATTTGAGTACAGGAGTAAAGATGTCTCACTGCAGTTATATAGAGCCTTGGTGAGGCTGCATCCGGAGTATTGAGTACAGTTTTGGTCTCCTTATCTAAGGAAGGGTATAGTTGCCATAGAGGGAGTGCAGCAAAGGTTCACCAGACTGATTCCTGGGATGGAGGGATTGTCCTGTGAAGAAAGATTAAATAGACTGGTATCTGAAGATGGGTCATACGGACTTGAAATGTTAACTCTGTATCCCTCTCTCCACAGATGCTGACAGACCTGCTGAGTTTTTTTCCAGCATTTTGGGTTTTTATTTTAAATAGACTGGGCTTTTATTCTCTGGAGTTTAGAAGAACGAGAGGTGATCTCAAAATTCATATAGGGCTCAACAGGGTAGATGCAGGAAGGATGTTTCCCTGGGCTGGAGGGGGGAAGGGGTGAGGCTGGGGGGAGAAGGTGTCTAGAACCAGGGGACACAGTCTCAGGATAAGAGGCAGGCCTTTTAGGACTGAGATGAGGAGGAAATTCTTTACCCAGAAGGTGGTGAATCTTTGGAATTCTCTACCTCAGAGGGCTGTGGAGGTTCAGTAGTTGAGTATGTTTAAGACTGAGATCGATAGATTTCTACATGTTAAAAATATCCAGGGATACGGGGATAGTGCTGGAAAATGGTGTTGAGGTAGATCAGCAAAGGGGGAGAGGGCTCGAAGGGCTGAATGGACCACTCCTGCTCCTATTCCTTGTGGTCTTATGTTATAAATCAATTTTAAAAACATAACAGGTTTCTGAAGCTCCCTTTGCCAATCCCAGTCACTGCTGACCTGGGGGCTGCAGCAAGAGGAACACAGGGTGGGCGAGCTTCCGCTCTAAGCCAGTGTTGTTAGACTGGGTGAGTGGGATTAGGGGAGGTTAAGGAATCATTGGGGTTCTGATCCTAACTGCAACGTGGTGACCAATGTACATTCTCTAAACTCGCTTGGCCTGAACACGGGATTGAATGTGGGATCTTCCTGACCTGTTTGTCTCTGTGCCGCTCTGGTAATGAGTGGTCATTTGGTCTGTTATGAGGTTTTGAACTTTACAAATGGCAGACATTGTCTTGCCATGACAGGTGAGAGAACAGGAGTAAACCGGGTGAGGTCAGGCTGCTATTGGAAAGGGTTAAGCTGTTCCTGCAGGAGGGGGAAGAAATTGGGTTGATTTGAAAAGGAGAAGGATTTTGTTTTTTTGTCTCCATAATGTATCGTCTAGACTGAAATACCTGAAGAGAATATTGTTTGGATTTGAATTTTAATAAACTGTGGAAGCAGCCAACCAAATGATTTATGCAGGCTTGTCTGAGTGGTGTGTTGCCATGACGCTGGCTTTCCCAACACTGACTGCTGCTGCCAAAGAAACATTAATTGTGAAGCGACAAAGGATTTGTTCGTTGTGGTTCCTTGGGTCAGAGTGAAGCTGTGCCCAACAGAGCCGACCCTTGGCAGAGACAATCATTCAGAAATCCATTGATGGGAGTGTGTGTGTGTGAGCGAGGATGATTCATACACTGTGTCTCTGTCTATCTGCCTGTCTGGCTGTCTCTCACTGTCAGTGTCTCCGTCTCTCTTTATCTGTTTGTCTACCTGTATGTCTCTGTTTCTCTCTCTCTCTGTCTGTCTCTCTGTCTGTCTGTCTCTCTCTCTCTGTCTGTCTCTCTGTCTGTCTCTGTCTCTCTCTCTCTGTCTGTCTCTCTGTCTGTCTCTGTCTCTCTCTCTCTGTTGTTCCTTCTCTTGCTATCTGACTGTCTGCCTCCCTCTCCCTCTCTGTGCTCTGTCTCTCTGTCTGTCCTCTATTCTCTGTCTGTCTCTCTCTGTCTATCTGTCTCGCTCTGTCTCTGTCTCACTCTCTGTCATTCCTTCTCTCACTATCTGACTGTCTGCCTCTCTCTCTCTGTCTTTGTTCTGTCTCCCTGTCTGTCCTCTGTTTTCTGTCTGTCTCTCTCTGTCTGTGATTCTGTCTGTCTCCATCTCAGGGTCAACCTACACCACATGGACTGCAGCGGTTCAAGAAGGCAGCTCACCACCACCTTCTCAAGGCTAAGGAGATGGGGAACAGATGCTGGCCCAGCCAGCGACACCCACATCCCATGAACAAATATAAAAGTGGTCTATATCTGACTCTCCTGCTCCAACTGCTGGCTCTCGCTGCCTCTCGTTTCTCCCCCCTCTCTCTCTCTCTTGCTCCAGCCCCTGTTTGTAGCTGGGCAAGGATTCCACCAGATACCCAACCAGTCCCCAGGCTCTGAGGCTGACCAGTGAGTGGTGAAAGCCTATTTGACCGTGGAGGCATCACCTGCAGCACCAGGTCTGCCAGCACCAACCTCCAAGCTCTGCTTAGGTGCCCTAGACATAGATCAGTTACAGGAATCCCATCCATTATTTCCCCCTCTCATTCCCTCCGCAGGGGCTCTGGGAGCCGCCCAGCTCAGCTCAGTTTTCTGGAGAGGCTGAGGTTGTTCTACTTAGAGCAGAGAAGGCTTTGATAGAGGTGTTCAAAATCATGGAGAGAGAGTAAATGAGGAGAAGCTGTTTCCAGTGGCAGGAGGGTCGGTAACCAGAGGGACACAGATTGAAAAGAATCGGCAAAAGAACCAGAGGGGAAATTAGACATTTTTTTTACACAGCGAGTTGTTGTGATCTAGAAGGTGCTGCCTGAAAGGGCGGCGGAAGCAGATTCAAGAGGAACTTTCAAAAGGGAATTGGAGAAATACTTGACAGGGAAAAACATTACAGGGCATTGGGGAAAGATGGGGGAGTGGGACTAATTAGCTAGCTCTTTCAAAGAGCTGGAACAGGCATAGCAAGTCCAATGGCCTCCTGTGTGGTGTCATTGTTTGATCAGCTAACACAGCACAGAACAGGTCTGGAGCCTGGGACATCCCCCTCATGACTGCACTGTGCATTGTCCCCACCAGCTAAGCCAAGGAAGGTTTCAAATACCTTCCATTAACTGGCAGGATCAAAGAGCGGTATCCTTAATCAAAACAGGAGGAAGCCATTCGACACATTGTCTGGCCCTTTGAAAGAGTTATCTAATTAGTCCCACTCCCTCTGCTATTTCCCCTATAGCCCTGCAAAATTCCCCTTCTCAAGTATTTCTCCAATTCCCTTTTGAAAGTTCCTATTGTATCTGCTTCTGCCGCCCTCTCAGGCAGCGCCTTCCAGATCACAACAACTCGCTGTAAAAAACACTCCTCATCTCCCCCTCTGGTTCTTTTGCTGATTCTCATCAATCTGTGTCCCTCTGGTTACCGACCCTCCCTCTCCACTCTTATCAAAACCCCTTTGTGATTTTGAACATGTCTATTAATATTCTCTACTGTAAAGAGCATGATCACAGTTTCTCTAATCTCTTCCAGCATTCATAATAAATTATTTTAAGAGCTAATTAAGGAAACTTTACAGAGCTCTGGGGAGAAAGCAGAGCCGAGTGGCGTTACTTGGACAACTCTCTCAGAGATCATGTACAGGCACTATGGGCTGAATGGCCTGTGCTGTGGGATTTTATGATTCTGTGCTCTTAACTGGAGCTGTCTGCTGTATCGGGAGGTGTTGAGCACAGTTAATGCCATTGGGTCAGTCAGTCACAGGGTTTCTCCTTCAAGAAGTAAATGTTTTTTTTGAATGGTTTGGATTATGTTTATTAAATGAACAGAGCTAATAAAGCTAGTAATACATCATTCACTGGGCATGGTACCGATATAGGAGCCCCTCTGGACAAGATAGGCTAAATCCTGTGAGCCCTTGTGTAGTTACTGCCCTCCCCTGTTACCATGGCAGCCTGGACTGCTCTCCCAGTGGTCTCAACGTGCCCAAGGGTGTTACACTCTCAATGTACATGAGCCACAGCTGTTTAATGAGATCATTCTCAGTTGCAGCCAAGACTGACATTTTCTGACCATCCCTCATTACCCTGAGAAGATAGATTTGATGCAACTGAGTGCCTCACTTGGGTCGCTTTCAGAGGGTCAGTTTCCGCCACATTAGTGTGGGGACTGGAGTCACGTCTCGGTTCAGACAGGGTAAGGACAGCAGCTTTCCTTCCCTATAGGGGCACTAATGAGCCAGTGGGTTTTGAGACACAGCAACTTCCCCAGATTGTATTCAGGTGAATTGAAATGTTTGAATTGACAAGATGGGATCTGAACTCACATTCTGGATTTATTGATAATGTTAAAATTACAAAGAATAGTCCAGGGTAAGGTCCCCTTTGAGCTCAAGGAACATCAAACTCTTTTCCAACCATAGATTCTTACAGCACTGAAGGAAGCCATTCAGCCCATCGTGCCTGTGCTGGCTATTTGAAAGGCCTATCCAATTAGTCCCATTCCTGTTGCTCTTCTCCGTAATTCCACAGATTAGTCCATTGCATGTACCTGTGCAATTACCTTTTGAAAGCTCTTATGGAATCTGATTCCACCACCCTTTCAGATAGTGCGTTCCCGATCTCAATAACCCTCTCTGTGAGGACATTTCCCCTCATCTCCTTGATAATTCTTTTGCCAATTATTTTAAACCTGCGCTCACTGACTCATGCAATAGGAAACAGTTCCTGTCAAAAGCCCTCTTAATTTTGAACACCTCTATTAAATCCCCTCTTAATTTCTCTGCTCTAAGAAGCACAACCCCAGCTTCTCTAGTCTCATCACAACCAAATTCTCTCATCCCTGGTACCGTTCCGGTTAATCTCCTCCACATCCTCTCCAAGGCCTTGACATCCTTCCTAAAGTGTGGGGCCCAGAATTGGACACAAGACTCCATGTGAGGTCCAACAAATGATTTGTAAAGGTTTAGCATAAATTCCTTGTTTTTCTAATTAATCACCCTATTTATAAAGCCCAACTTATCAATTTACCCTGACACCATCTAAGATTTGTGAATATGTAACAGTACACCCTCTGTTCTTGCCCCAACCCCAGGTTAGATTCCACTGCCTCTCTCAAAATGCATCATTTCATATTTTTCTGTATTAAATTGTACCTGCCATCTGTCTGCCCAGTTCAACAGTCTGTCCCAATACCCTATCCTCCCCTCTGCCTCACTACCCTATCCTCCCCTCTGCCTCACTACCCTATCCTCCCCTCTGCCTCACTACCCTATCCTCCCCTCTGCCTCACTACCCTATCCTCCCCTCTGCCTCACCACCCTATCCTCCCCTCTCCATCTCAGTATTATCCCCCCCTTCACCTCAGTACTATATCCTCCTCTTTGTCACAGAATCACAGAATCTTAACAGGGCAGAAGGAGGCCATTTGGCCCATTGTGTCTGCACCAGCTCTCTCCAAATGAGCATTAGGACCTAGTGCCATTGCCCTGCCTTTTCCCTGTACCCCTGCTCATTGTTTTTCTTTCAAATAATTATCTAATGCCCTCTTGAAAGCCTGATTGAACCTGCCTCCACCACACTTCCAGACCGTGCATTCCAGACCCAAACCACTCGCTGTGTGAAAAAGTTTTTTCTTATGTCACATTTGCTTCTTT
The DNA here is from genome assembly GCF_964194155.1 of Cetorhinus maximus. Classification (NCBI taxonomy): domain Eukaryota; kingdom Metazoa; phylum Chordata; class Chondrichthyes; order Lamniformes; family Cetorhinidae; genus Cetorhinus; species Cetorhinus maximus. The sequence continues at coordinate 1,835,633 of NC_135884.1, read as the reverse complement.
TGCAAATCACTTTAAATCTGTGCCCTCTCGTTCTTGATCCTTTTACAATTGGGAACAGCTTCTCCCTATCTACTCTGTCTAGCCTTCTCATGATTTTGAATATCTCTAACAAATCTCCTCTTAGCCGTCTTCTCTCCAAGGAGAACAGTCCCAATCTCTCCGATCTATCCTCAAAGCTGAAGTTTCTCATCCCTGGAACCATTCTTGTAAACCTCTTCTGCACTCTCTCCAATGTGTTCACATCCATCCTATAATGTGGCGCCCAGAACTGTACACAATTCTCCAGCTGAGGTCTAATGAGGGTCTTATATAAATTCAGCATAACCTCCCTGCTCTTGTATTCTATGCCCCTATTAATAAAGCCCAGGATACTATATGCTTTATTAACTGCTCTCTCCACCTGTCCTGCCACCTTCAATGATCTATGCACATATACACCCAGGTCTTTCTGCTCCTGTACCCCCTTCAAAATTTCACCCCTTATTTGATATTGTCTGTCCATGTTCTTCCTTCCAAAATGCATCACCTCACACTTCTCCACATTGAACTCCATCTGCCACCTATCTGCCCACTCCACCAACTTGTCTATGTCCTCTTGAAGTTCCACACCATCCTCCTCGCAGTTCACAACACTCCCAAGCTTCATATCATCCACAAACTTTGAAATTGTCCCATGCACACCAAGATCTAGATCATTAATATATATCAGGAAAAGCCAGGGTCTCAATACCGACCCCTGGGGAACTCCACTACAAACCTTCCTCCAGCCTGAAAAATATCCATTGACCATTACTCTCTGCTTCCTATCTTTCCCTTTTATTCCATGAGCAATAACTTTTCTCACAAGTCTGTTGTGTGGCACTGTGTCAAATGCCTTTTGAAAGTCCATGTACACTACATCAACAGCATTACCCTCATCCACCTTTTCTGTTACCTCTTCAAAAAACCCCAGAAAGTTGGTTAAACATGATTTCCCCCTTTAGAAATCCATGGTAAACTTCCTTATCAACCCATATTTTTCCATGTGACTGCTAATTCTATCCCAAGTAATTGTTTCTATAATCTTGCCCACCACTGAAGTTAAACTGACTGGTCTGTAATTGCTGGGTTTATCCTTTTTTGAACAAGGGCGTAATGTTTGCAATTCTCCAGTCCTCTGGCACCACCCCTGAGTCCTGGGAAGACTGAAAGATTATGGCCAGTGCCCCTGCAATTTCTACTCTCACTTTCTTCAATATCCTTGGATACATTTCACCCAGTCCCGGTGCCTTGTGAACTTTAAGTACCGACAGACTATTCAACACTTCCTTCTTATCAATTTTGAACCCTTCTAGTGACAGAGCTTCCTCCTCTGTTACCATGGCCTGGGTGGCATCTACCTCCTTGGTAAAGACATATGCAAAATGTTCATTTATTACCTCAGCCATGGCCCCTTCGTCCATGTGTAAATTCCCTTTTAAGTCCCTAATCGGCCCTACTCCTCCTTTTACCACCCTTTTACTATTTATATGTCTATAGAAGACTTTGGGATTCCCCTTTATGTTGGCTGCCAGTCTTTTCTCATAATCCCTCTTCGCTTCTCTAATTTGCTTTTTCACCTCCCCTTTGAACCTTCTGTATTCCTCTTGGTTCTCAATTATATTTTCTAGTTGACACCTGTAATAAACGCACTTTTTCTTCTTTATCTTAATTTCAATCTCCTTTTTCATCCAGGGAGCTCTGGATTTGTTTGTCCTACCTTTCCTTTTCGATGGAATATACCTTGACTGTGCCCAAACCAATTCTTTTTTGAAGGTAGCCCATTGTTCAGCTACAGTTTTCCCCGCCAATCTTTCGTTCCAGTCTCTCCGGCCCAGCTCCGTTCCTGCCCCATCGAAGTCGGCTCTCGTCCAGTTAATTATTTTCACTCTGGATCGTCTTTTTCTATCCATCATCCTAAAACGTACAATACAATGATCACTGTCTCCTAAATGTTCCCCCACTGACACTTGATCTACTTGGTCTGCCTCATTCCCAAGAACCATTCCCAACAGTGCGTCTTTTCTTGTTGGATTGGACACATACTGCTGTAGAAAATTCTCCTGAACACAATCTAGGAACTTTTCCCCCTCTCCACCCTTTACACTACCACTGTCCCAGTCTACATTCAGGTAATTAAAGTCCCCATTATAACTACTTTATAATGCTTGCATCTCTCTAATTTCCCTGCAAATTTATTCTTTTACATCCTTCTCACTGTTTGGTAGTCTATAGACTACACCGAGCAATGTAATTGCACCCTTTTGTTCCTTAGCTCGAGCCAAATTGATTCTGTCCTCTAACCCTCTGGGACATCCTCTTTCTCCAGCACTGCAATGCCCTTCCTTTCTTCTCCCTCCCCTCCTGTACAGCTGAGCCGCTCGTGGTGCCACAAACCTGGCTCTGACTGCACTCCTCTGAGGAACCAGCATCTCACCAGCTTCCAAAACGGAAAGCCAATAGTGAGCGGGACTCCAGGGGACTCCTGCACCACCTGCCTACTTCTCTTGGACTGCCTGGTGGTCACTCATTCCCTCTCTGTCTCCAGGCCCTTAAGCTGCGGTGTGACCACCTCTCTGAATGTGCTATCCACGTAGCTCTCAGCCTTCCGGATGTGCCACAGCGACTCCAGCCGCCACTCGAGCTCTGAAACCCGGAGATCAAGTTTCTGCAGCTGACAGCACTTCCTGCACACGTGGTCGTCTAGGACACAGGTAGCGTCCATGACTTCACACATATACAGGACATGCATCCCACTTGATGAGCTGCCCTGCCATGTCTTAACTCTACTTCCCTTGTGTTAACTTTATTCTACTTTGAATTATTTATATTACTTTATTATATTGGCCCTAAATTTCCCTTATTCCTGGCGCTCCTCAGTTAAATCCAAGATTGGAACTTTTAAAATATTACACTTTTCTAATTTACTCACCAGTTCCTATGTACCAAGGTCCCCGCTCTTCTTTCTGAGCAAAGGTAGTAAAAGAAAGGAGCACCTCCTCCCCTCTCACCGAACTCCCTCAGTCACCAAACTCCAACTGAAGCTCTCTACTGCAGCCAAACACAACACTCCAGGGCAGACAAAGTCAACACTGTATGATAGCCTACTTTTATACTCTATGAACCTAGCTTCTGAAAACCTGGTTAAGCCAGTTATCTAATTAACTAGTTGCAGTTGCAAACAGCCTGTATGAGCCCTGTTTTAAGGCTGGACTAAAACTCACCTTCTTCCAACCCCAACAGCAACTTTTAGTTAATTGCTAAATTAAAGAAAGACGAGACTTTAGATAGAATTTAACCCTTAATTTAACCCTTAAACTCCCTCAGTCACCAAACTCCAACTGAAGCTCTCTACTGCAACCAAACACAAAACTCCGGTGCAGACCCATAGTACTATCCCCCCTCTCTGTCTCAGTATTGCATTGCTCCTCTCTGTCTCAGTACTATATCCTCTGCTATGTCTCAGTACTATAACCTTCTCTCTCTCTCAGTACTATATCCCCCTCTCTGCCTCAGTACTATCCTTCTCTCTGTCTCAGTACTATATCCCCCTCTCTGCCTCAGTACTATCCTCCTCTCTCTCTCAGTACTATATCCCCCTTTCTCTCTCAGTACTATTCTCCTCTCTCAGTACTATTCTCCTCCCTCTCTCAGTACTATTCTCCTCTCTCTCTCAGTACTATTCTCCTCTCTGCCTCAGTACTATCTTCCTCTCTGTCTCAGTACTATATCCCCCTTTCTCCCTCAGTACTATTCTCCTCTCTCAGTACTATTCTCCTTTCTCTCTCAGTACTATCCTCCTCTCTGTCTCTATCCTCTACCCCGGCCATTCCCATGGGTGCAATGGAGCTAAGGGGTGGAGCTTTTGCACCTGCTGGCATTGAGGGCAGCTTTTGACCAGGGTTTCTATATCCAAGTCCATGCCTGGCCACCACAAATAGCTGCGTGTGAGCATCCCCATTCTGCTAATGCCCGGGTGAGCGCTATGTAGCTCGGCTAATAATGGCCTTCGCCCCCTCGGGGGCACGATGACCCCCGCTCCCCAGAGTAATATGCTATCCTGGCAGGAGAGTTCATATCTGCGATAAGAATAGGGCTTCATCTCCTCGGATTTAGATCCACCTGACCAACCATTCAAGACCGGCTCCCGGACGTTAGACAATAGCTGGTCCCGGCTTGTCCACTAACGGATTTGTCTGGTCTGAACAGGGGAGGAATCCAGAAAATTTAGCCCTAAGACCATTTCCTGGGGAACCGGAGCCTCCCTGGTATTAGGTGGCAGGGGAAGGCAGCTTAGTGAGATGGTATGTGTGTGATTGGAGTTCCTGAACAGTGAACAAAAGTGTATTCGTAGGCGGTTAATATTAGTGTCCATCCCTGGATGTGAGCCGACACGATAGGGGGTATCACTTTAGCTTCTCCAAATAATCCCAGTAGGGGCTTGTGGTCGGTTATAATATGGAAAAGGCGACCATGGAGATATTGATGAAACTTCCGGATGCCGAACACAATCGCTAAGCTCTCCTTTTCAATCCGGGAACATCATCGCTCTGCGAGACGGAGTGTGTGAGATGTATAACCAAAGGGTCGTTCAGAGCCATCCGCCATCCGATATGAAAGGGCTGCCCCTATTCCATAAGGGGACGCATCACATGTTAAAATTAGTTCCTTCTTGGGGTCAAAGTGGACAAACAAGGTCGGCGACCTTAACAATCGCTTCACTTTCAGGAAGGCATCCTGGTGTGGGACTTGCCAACTCCATTTCTGGTTCTTCTTAAGCAGGCCGTACAATGGGGCTAGCACAGCCGAGAGGTTTGGGAGGAATTGGCTGTAGTAGTTTACCAGGCCTAAGAAGGCCTTAAGCTCTGTGGTATTTATCGGGGCAGGTGCCTCGCGAATGGCCTGGACTTTTTCTTCCACAGGATGCAGGCCCTGCGCATCAACCTCGTGGCCCAAGTAAACTACCTACTTAGCTTGGAGCAGATACTTCTCTCATTATAAACAAAACCCCACTTGTGTGATGCATTTGAGCACCTCTTCTAGATTTGCTAAGTGTTCATTGTCGGGTCAGTCCCGTGACCAATACGTCATCCGAGTAAACGATAACATGGGGCAACCCTTGGAGTAAGTTTTCCATCGTTCTTTGGAAAATAGCACACGCTGAGGAGACCCCAAAGGGTAGACGTGTGTATTGATATAATCCTCGGTGCGTATTAATGGTGACGAATTCCCTAGAGTCCTTTTCCAACTCTACCTGCTGGTAGGCATGGCTCATGTCTAATTTCGAATATATGGTGCCTCCTACCAACTTCAAATACAGTTCCTCAATCTTGGGTATCGTGTGTCTATCAAGTTTGGCCACCTTATTGACAGTTAGTTTATAGTCACCGCATAAATGCCCACTTTGGTTCAGCTTTAGTACGGGTACAAAGGGTGCCGCCCACTCAGAAAATTGCACTGGTTGTAGGATGCCCAATTTTTCCAATCTGTCCAGTTCGGTTTCAACTTTGTCCCGTAGAGCATAAGGGACTGGTCTGGCTCTTATAAATCTGGGGGTTGTGTTTGGGTCTACGTGGATTCAGGCCTGTAGCCCTCGAATCCTTCTTAACTCATCGTTGAAAATGGAAGAATACATTTGCAACAATTCCTGTAAGCCTTTCTCTGTAATTTGAAAAATTTCTGCCCACTTCAATGTAATCTTTTTGAGTCAGATGATGCCTATTAAGCTGGGGCCCTCTCCAGCTGCCACTAACAAGGGCAGCCTTTCAGATTGGCCTCCATACATCACCGAGACTTGACATAGCACTTTCAGCCTTATATCTTCACCCGTGTATGTCCTCAGCTTTGTGTCTGAAACTTCTAACTTTAAAGGATGGGTTCCTTTACTCAGATATCTAAATGTACGCTCTCCAATGATGGATATCGACACTCCCGTATCCATCTTAATGGGTTGTCTGTTAACTGTAATGACTGTTTGGATTGGCTCAGTTCTACCCACGTTGTGGTTATATAATGAATGGGTGTCTGATTCTATTTCTTCCGGCTCTTCCATGAGGCATATTTCATGATTTTTCCTTCTGCCTTTATCGTGTTGTTTTAGCCTTTCTCTGCAGCACCGCCTTATGTGGCCATAGCGGTGACAGAAAAAGCACTCGGCTTGTTTGAGTTGTCATCGCTCACTCGAGGCCTGGGTGTATTTCTCTCAATCATTTGGTGGGTTTTCACTGCAGTGCTGTTGTTTCTCAATGGCCTGGAGCTAGAGAGCATTTCCTGTCTTTCCGTGGAGTCTGAAGTTTTTGTGCCTTTTGTTGCCGGATTGTCCCACTCGACCAGATGGACGGCGCCATTTTGTGTATTTTTTATAACTTTGGAATTTCTAACAGCACTCTCCATCGCGGTAGCTAATTCTAATGCCTTATTGAAGCCTAGATTAGGTTTGGCTAGCAAACGCCCTTGGATAGTAACATCTCCAATCCCACACATCAGCCAGTCTCTCAACATATCACTAATGGACGTTCCGAATTCGCAACGTTCAGTTAATGCCTTTAAAACAGCCACATCGTCAGCTATCGTCTCCCTGGGAAGCCTGCTCCTTGAATTGAACTTGAAGCGCTGCAGAGTAACTGGGGGCTTTGGTCTCAGGTGGCTCTGTACAATTTTATTAACTCATCAAAAGTCTTTGAGTCTGGGGCGCCAGGTGAGGTGAGGCTGAGGATCAGCCCCGCACGTTTTGCTCCCTCATGAGGATAAGAGAATTGCCCTCTTCTTCTCCTCCCCCACAATGTCATTAACAGTAAAAGAAGAACGCTAGGCGTTCGACACACTGAGACTAGTCACCTGCGATGGGGTCGAATGGATTGACACACCCGAACTGCGGCATTGTGAACGACCGTGAGGGGGCTGCGCTCCCGATAGGCTTTCCAGGTAATGACCGAATTTAGGTGTTTGGCTTACCACGGAGTCACCCTCTCTCTGGGGTTTTTTTATAATTTTCTGCCCATAACCATTTTTCATGTATTGACGAGTTTAAATGTATCGCTGCTTTAAGAGCAGTCACTGTTTTTTAAACTCTGTCTCTGCAGCTGTCAGCTTTTCTCTGCTGGGTTCCACGCTCATTTCCAGTTTTTGGTGGGATCCCTGCGATCACGATTTTGCGGGTTTCTTTTAAATTTAAACTGCAGCACTAATTTCTGCTCCAATTGACGGCTGTTGCCTTTTTTACAAGTTAAGTACAGATGCTCTTTCCGATGCATTGCTCACCCATCTTGAAATTTATTTTCTTTTGTTCTTTATCCTCGTCGCCACTTTTATGTCTTGGGTAAAATGAGTTCGCTGGTCAACCGAACTCTAACTGCACGCCTTCCTATATTCTCCTCAATTGATCCTTGCAATCAATAACGGGGAGAGACTGATGTAAGAATGAACAGTGATGGTTTATTGAGACATAGGGCAGAGCACCAGATCATACGTGCTCACTCAGAAACCTCCAGAACTACACTTACAGTTCCAGTTGCCTGCGCTGTACAGTGATTTGTCAGCACTGTCACATGATCAGTACACTTGCATTCTCTTAAAGGGACAGGGTACCTCACTTTACCACAAGGACACTTATTTAAAACTGAGATGCGAAGGAATTTCATCTCTCATAGGGCAGTGAATGTTTGGAATTCTCTGCCCTAGAGAGTTGTGGAGGCTAGGTCACTGAAAGTATTTAAAGAGGAGGTAAATAGATTTTTGAAATATTGGGGAGTTGAGGGCTATGAGGAGCTGGCAGGCAAGAGGAGTTGAGGCCTGGGGCAGATCAGCCATGATCTTATTGAATGGCGGGGCAGGCTTGAGGGACAGAATGGCCTACTCCTGCTCCTATTTCATATGTTCTTAAGCCTCAGGACTATCCTCCTCTTTGTCTCAAAACTGTCCCATTCTCTGTCTCAGTGCTAAAACCTCCTCCATGTCTCAGTACTACATCCTCCGCTCTGTCCCTCAGTACTATATCCCCGTCTCTGTCTCAGTAATATATCCCTCATTCTGTCTCAATACTATATCCTCCTCTCTGCCTCAGTACTATAACCCCCTTTCTGTCTCAATACTAGATAGCTCTCTATGTCTCAGTACCATATCCCTCTCTCTGTCTCAGTACTATATCCCTCTCTCTGTCTCAGTACTATATCCCTCTCTCTGTCTCAGTACTATATCCCTCTCTCTGTCTCAGTACCATATCCCTCACCCTGTCTCAGTACTATGTCCCTCTTTCTGTCTCAGTACTATATCCCTCTCTCTGTCTCAGTACCATATCCCTCACCCTGTCTCAGTACTATATCCCTCTCTCTGTCTCAGTACCGTATCCCTCTCTCTCTGTCTCAGTACTATATTGCTCTGTCTCAGTAATACACCCCTCTCTCTGTCTCAGTAGTATATCCCTCTCTCTGTCTCAGTACCATATCCCTCTCTCTGTCTCAGTACTATATCCCTCTCTCTGTCTCAGTACTATATCCCTCTCTCTGTCTCAGTACCATATCCCTCACCCTGTCTCAGTACTATGTCCCTCTTTCTGTCTCAGTACTATATCCCTCTTTCTGTCTCAGTACTATATCCCTCACCCTGTCTCAGTACCATATCCCTCTCTCTGTCTCAGTACCGTATCCCTCTCTCTCTGTCTCAGTACTATATTGCTCTGTCTCAGTAATACACCCCTCTCTCTGTCTCAGTAGTATATCCCTCTCTCTGTCTCAGTACCATATCCCTCTCTCTGTCTCAGTACTATATTGCTCTGTCTCAGTAATACACCCCTCTCTCTGTCTCAGTAGTATATCCCTCTCTCTGTCTCAGTACCATATCCCTCTCTCTGTCTCAGTACTATATTGCTCTGTCTCAGTAATACACCCCTCTCTCTGTCTCAGTAGTATATCCCTCTCTCTGTCTCAGTACCATATCCCTCTCTCTGTCTCAGTACTATATCCCACTCTCTGCCTCAGTACTATATTCCTCTCTCTGTCTCAGCACTATATCCCTCTCTCTATGTCTCAGTACTATATCCTCCACTCTGTCTCAGTACTATATCCCTCTCTCTGTCTCAGTACTACACCCCTCTCCCTGTCTCATTACTATATCCCAATCTCTGTCCCAGTACTATATCCCATTCTCTCTCAGTACTATATCCTCCACTCTGTCTCAGTACTATATCCCTCTGCCTCAGTACTATTTCTCTCTCTCTCAGTACTATATCCTCCACTCTGTCTCAGTACTATATCCCCCTCTCTCAGCACTATCCTTCCCTCTGTCTCAATATTATATGCCTCTCTCTGACTCAGTACTATATCCATCACTCCGCCTCAGTACTATATCCCTCTTTCTGACTCAGCACTACATCCCTCTCGATCTAAGTACTATACTCATCTCTCTCTTCCTAGTACTATATCCCTCGCTCTGTCTCAGTACTATACACATCTCTCTGTCTCAGTACGAGATCCTCCTCTCTGTCTCAGTACTATATCCCTCTCTCTGTCTCAGTACTATAACCCTCTCTCTGTCTCAGTACTATACACATCTCTCTATCTCAATACTATATCCCTCTCTTTGTCTCAGTACTATATCCCACTCTCTGTCTCAGTACTATATCCCTCTCTCTGTCTCAGTGCTATATCCCTCTCTCTGTCTCAGTACTATATCCCTCTCTCTGTCTCAGCACTATATCCCTCTCTCTGTCTCAGTACTATATCCCTCTCTCTGTCTCAGTACTATATCCCTCTCTCTGTCTCATTACTATATCCCACTCTCTGTCTCAGTACTATATCCCTCTCTCTGTCTCAGTACTATATCCCACTCTCTGTCTCAGTACTATATCCCTCTCTCTGTCTCAGTACTATATCCCACTCTCTGTCTCAGTACTATATCCCTCTCTCTGTCTCAGTACTATATCCCACTCTCTGTCTCAGTACTATATCCCTCTCTCTGTCTCAGTACTATATCCCTCTCTCTGTCTCAGTACTATATCCCACTCTCTGCCTCAGTACTATATCCCTCTCTATGTCTCAGTACTATATCCCTCTCTCTGTCTCAGTACTATATCCCTCTCTCTGTCTCAGTACTATATCCCTCTCTCTGTCTCAGTACTATATCCCACTCTCTGTCTCAGTACTATATCCCTCTCTCTGTCTCAGTACTATATCCCTCTCTCTGTCTCAGTACTATATCCCTCACTCTGTCTCAGTACTATATCCCACCCTCTGTCTCATTACCATCCTCCACTGTCTCACTAATATATCCCACTCTCTGCCTCAGTACTATATCCCAAACTCCGTCTCAGTACTATATCCTCCTCCCTGTCTGAGTACTGTATCCCCCTCTCTGTCTCAGTACCATACCCTCCTCTCTGTCTCAGTACTATATCCCCCTCTCTGTCTTAGTACTATATCCTCCACTCTGTCTCAGTACTATATCCCTCTCTCTGTCTCAGTACTATATCCCTCTCTCTGTCTCAGTACTATATCCCTCTCTCTGTCTCAGTACTATATCCCTCTCTCTGTCTCAGTACTATATCCCCCTCTCTGTCTTAGTACTATATCCCTCTCTGTCTCAGTACTATATCCCTTTCTGTCTCAGTACTATATCCTCTCTCTGTCTCAGTACAGGTCCCATATGAAAGACAGAACCATTGACAGTGCAGCACTCCCTCAGCACTGACCCTCCGACAATGCAGCACTCCCTCAGCACTGACCCTCCGACAGTGCAGCACTCCCTCAGCACTGACCCTCCGACAGTGCAGCACTCCCTCAGTACTGACCCTCTGACAGTGCGGTTTTAAACACAAAAGGATATGAGTTAGGTGGAGGAGTGGGCCATTAGACCCCTCGAGTCTGCTTTGCCAATCTATAAGATCGTGGCTGATCACATTTTCCCACATTACACTCCTTCTGCCAAATTTTTGACCACTTACTTAACCTATTGAGGTGCCTTTGCAGACTCCTTGGGAGGAACTTTACAGGTGCATCGTGGCAGGGGCGGGGCCATAGGATGTGGCGTGGTGTCAAAATGGCCATTGACTTTGGTGGGACCATGAAGCCGGCATAGAATTCCGCCCCTTATGTCCTCTTCACAACTTACTTAGCAACTATTCAATTGATCCCTTCATCTACGTCATTGATAGAAAGTGTAAATAGTTGTTGCCTCAGCACTGTTTCAGGTGACCCCACTCGTCACATCCTGCCAACCCAAAAAAGACCCATTTATGCCTACTCTCTGTTTCCTGTTTGCCAACCAGTCCTCTCTCAAAGCCCCTATGTTACCCCCTCCACCACTTGTCACCAACACAGCCAATCTCGTCCTCCCACCGCCAGTCAGAAAGTGAGTGGACATTGGGCAAGATATTTACCTCATCAGGAGGCCGCATACCCAACCCGAACAGGAGAAAAACAGTGGGTGATATTTTGGTTGGCGGGTGCGTGCGGGAGTTGGTAGCGCGCCCGCTAACAATTAAGAGGCTGTTAAGCCCATTAATTAATTAATTTAATTGAATATCTCCCTGCCCGTCAAACCTTACGGTTGGCGGGCGGGCGAATAGGCCATTTTGGCGAAACCTCATCCACGGGCAAGGTGAGGTTTTGACCAATGATTAAAAAAAATAAAAACTTTTAAAGCTCATTTTTAACATGTCCCTGTTTATGTGACAGAGTCTGATTGGATGATTCAGGTGTCGGCTTTTCTTAGCTGCTTTTCATCCCTGTCCCCAATATTTTAAAATTCACAAACAGAAGCTTTTCAAGGAAATGGAAAGAACCGAGGGCGGAATTGTCTCAGATTCTCACTAAATGTCGGAGCAGGTGGGAAAAAGGACATTTTATCTGCTAGTTGCAATGGCGGGTTTTCCTGCCATATTGCCCCAATCCCACGCTATTAATTACGCATTCCCGGGAAACACGCCAGGTCACTGACCTCTGACCTCTGGCCAGCCCCGCCATCACCTCTGACCTCTGACCTCTGGCCAGCCCCGCCATCACCTCAGGCCTTCAGTAAACCGGGCGCCATATTTAAAGGCTGCCCCTTCACAGAGTGAGCTCTCTTCAAGGGATAGGAAGCTGCTGGGAGCTGATGGCTGCCAAAGTGGGGAAACATGCTGCCCCCAGATTTAGCGACGCCTCCCTCGAGTGTCTAGTGGACGCAATGGCAGCTCACCACGATGTCCTCTACCCCAGCTCCTGGCAAAGGCCAGCATGCAAGGTTGCCAATCCAGCATGGGAGGCGGTGGCAGTGGTGCTCAGCACCAACGCCTTGCAAAAGAGGACAGCCACCCAGTGCTGAAAGAGGGTGAATGGTCTCATCCATTCCACCAGGGTAAGTCACTCTTCTCATCACACTCAACTCACACACTCACAAACCCATCACACATCCACAGGGATCTCACACCTCGAGGGAAAACACCACTAACTCTCACACACACCCTCACATCTCCATCAGGCTCATACCCTCTGGAGCTCTTGTCCTCATCCTGTCCATGTCTCCGCTCACCACACAAACATTCCACCCAGTGCCATGTGTCCTGCTCACACTCTCTCCATCTGTTTTCATGCAGGAGAAGCTGGCTCACATCAGCAGGGAAAGGTCCCAGACCGGGGGTGGAGTGGCCCACATTAGGCCCCTCACTCACTTTGAGGCATGTGCCATCGCACTGACTGGTGAGGGCATAGACCCTGCCTGCGGTGACAGTGAGGTTGGCGGTGAACACCCTCGTGAGGATCCTACACCACATCATCCCTCTCTCAACGCAACTGTGAGTGCTCTCTCTCTTTCCCTCTCCTGCTTTTGACTCTGCTGCCATGCGCTAATTATCTCTATGTTGGTTCACAGGGAGCTCTGCCAAGTGACCGACACCCTCAGCCAGCCTGTCCCTCAGCTCCATCTACATCCTCACCTCCAGCCAAGAGGACACCTCCTCCATTGAAGAGCTGGAAAAAAGCAGCCTGGAAGACCCGTCACAGCGCTTACCCATACCCTCCACCAGCGCAGAGACACACACCTCAGTGGGACCTAGATCTAGAGCAGACTCGGGTTCACAATCTGGCGGTCACCACATGGAGACATGTCCGCAGCAGGAGGAGGCAGGTTCAGCCGAGCTCCTGGCACTCAGAGGACTGATGGGGAACAGGCAACTGTGAGGTCCGAGTCAGATGATGAGCCCCTGGATTTGACCTTCCAACTCATCCTGGAGAGTCAGCGGAAGGCTTGGGAACATCACGCAGAGCAGTTGGAAGCCCTCAACAGAGAGGCAGGCGAGTTAGAGGAGTGTGTCCGCCTGTTCTCTGATGAAGTGGTGCCCACATGTGTGTGTATGAAGGTCTCCATGGAGAGGATGGTGGATGCCATGGAGACCCTGGTCCAGCAGAACGCGGAGATGCACGTTCCCCTGCACTCCCATCCCGGGAGACACGGGTCAGTTCCTGCAGTGGCAACATGAGAGGGGAACGGGGCACCTCGACATCCCTCCAGGTGCTCCTTCCCCTCAAGGAGTCAGGCCGGGGCCCTCGGGCACCTGGAGGGAGGAGGAGCAGCAGCTCAGGAATCCATGAGGTTGTCATCTCCTTCCGAGTCCCCTTTGCCTGTGACACCCTGGACCTCGTCCTCTGTCACCGTAGAGGGAGCAGCCGGCACACAGGAGGACAACCAGAGTAAGACAGGGCCCTCAAGGCCTCTCCAGGGGACACACATCAAAGTCATCAGAGGCAACAGGACCAACCATAGCACAGGCTGTCTCCACCTCTGCTGCGGATGTCAGGGCAGCACCTAGAAAACTTAAGAATTTCTGATCACAGTTGATTGCATGGGTGAACACACTTTGTCACTTTATAATCTGGAAATATATTCACTTTCACTGAATAATGTGTAATGGTGTCTCTCAGCTTCATTTATAGGCTTTACGAGTCCTCTCCCTGCATCCCTCCCCCTACTAGCTGTTCAGCTGCACACAGCCCAGCAGTGATTCTGGAGGGAGAAGTGTGTGTGGGGCAGGGCCTTTCAGAGCCTCGTGCCAGCCTCTCCCGGGCACACGGTGCCCTCCTCCCTCACACCCACCTCACTGCCCTGAGCATTTTCAATGCCGCCCGCTGGGGTTCACTTTCAGTTGTCTATCTGAGCCTGACCTGCATCTCCGCCCACCCCCTGACCTCACTCCCAGGCAGCACCTGTGCCCGTCCAACAGGAGGCGCCGCTCACTTTCGGATTTGCAAACCTGGTGTGTTTAACATCCTTGTTCAGTTTCCCCACCCTCTCCCCTCCCCCAGTCACCCATGTCCTTCCCCCCATCCCTGTCGACCTCCCTGACATCACCTTCCACCTCCCCACCGTCACCTTCCAACCACAACCCTTTTCCTTCCGGGATGTCCAGGTGAACGTGTATGTTCCCTATCTCCCCGGGAATCCCAACCCCATCCACATTGACCTCCCCGACCTCCTCCTTTCCACCCCCGGGGACTGTCTGCTTCTGAGTTACTACCAACCGCCCCCCCGCGTCCCTTCTATAGCTACTGATGTACCCTCATCCTCCCACCCTACTGGCTCACTCTGCCCTCTCTCAGTCTCGCCATTCCCTACTATCACACTCACCCTCACCACTCCTCAGGAGGCTGACTCACAGACCCCTTCCTTGCACATTCACTTGGATATCCCCCCACTTACTCCTTCCTCCCCCTGGACCCCTCCCCTCCACCCGAACTCCATTCACCGCCTGGACTCCTTCCCCCACCTCCGAACTCCTTCCCCCCCTCCGAACTCCTTCCTCCATCCGTACCCCACAACCTCACCCTCCCCAACAACTTTGTTCCTTTGCTACCCAGCACACCCACCCTCTCCCTACCCCCACCCCCCTCCCTACCCTCCTCTCCCACTCACAGCTGGAGCCTCCTCTCCACCCCCCTCGACAACCATGCACGACAGCCCATGGCCAAGACACTGATGCCCTGAATCAGACCCCAAACATCAGCGGTGAGCTTCCACCTTCCGGCAGCTGCTTCCCGGTGGAGCTGTGTCGGTGAGAACCTGCCTGGCGTGGCCATGGCTGTGTCCCTCCAGCGTCCGGTAGCTGTCCAGCTCCAGCACTTCCAGCTCCTGGGATGTCCGCGATCTGACCGAGGCCCTGATAGTAAGTCCTGTCTTCCACACGTCACGCTTATCCGGCCGTATTATGGGCTGAGGTGCTTTCCTGCTGACGTGGGTGGTAATTTTGACGTTGGGGGGGTGCTGATTCCGGCGAGCAGGGCTTATAATTAGATGCAAATGTATCAAGAAGGCGTTCCGGAAGTGCGGTGTTGGGAAACGTGGCCCGTTGGTGACGAGCGGAGCGGACAATCGCAAACTGGCTTCACAACGGCGTGAAATCGATTTTCCCGCCATATTGTCCGCTCCTGCCTGTCAAGATTCCCAACTCCAAGGGGGATGGAAAGTTCCCTTATTGTTCTCCAGGTTTTTACTCCCAGCAGCATTCAGGAGATTAATCTTTAATTACTAGAGACTGACGCAATCCTGGAGATTGGCAACTCCGGTTTAAGGGAGAAACTGGATAAACACATGAGGGAGAAGGGAATAGAGGGAGATGGGGATAGGCTGAGATGAAGTAGGGTGGGAGGAGGCTCATGTGGAGCAAAAAGACCAGTACAGGCCTGAAGGGCAGAATGGCCTCTTTCTGTGTTGTAAAACTTTCAAAAGGGCCAGAGGGGAGATGAGGAGAATGTTTTTTTACCTGGTGAGTTGTTGGGATCTGGAAGGCGCTGCCTGAAAGGGCGGTGGAAGCAGATTCAATAATAACTTTCAAAAGGGAATTGGGTAAATACTTGAGAAGGAAAAAGATTGCAGGGCTGTGGGGAAAGAGAGGGAGCGAGTGGAAACATTTGGATAGGTCTTTCAAAGTGCCAGTGCAGGCATGATGGGCTGAATGGCCTCCTCCTGTTCTATAATATTCTGTCATATTCGATGTGATATTTCTGAATCCAACACCTGCTGTACAATTCTGGTATTTTGTGTTTTTTTTGATTGCAATTATCAATTTATTAATTCCACTGATGCAGGGTTAAAATAAAACCTAAAAGATCTGGTTTGACTATTTTAGACTTGAGCTTGAAAATCGGAGGTTTTTATTGTGTTTGTGGTTCTTATTCTGCAGCCGGATTGTTCTGTCTTCCTGGCTGCTGCTTTTTTGTTGTATTAGGGGCCTGAACGTCAGGCGTTGTTGCTTCTGCTTTTGTTTGAAGCTCTTGGCATTCATTCTCAGCTGCAAAGCCCCGGTCAACAACAGCGGCAGACTGCAACTCCCAGACTGCAGCAGGAGCCAATGAGGAGTCTGGTGGGTGTACCCTCAGCCGGAGCTGTTGTATGAAAGGCTGTGTGTGTGTGTGTGTGTGTGTGTGGTATGTGTGTGTAAGTGTGTGATTGCGGACAGCGTCTGATGGAGAACAGCGAGAGAGGCAGCTCCAGCTCCTGTTCAGCTCTGCAGTCCCCGAGTGTCACTCTCGCCGTGTCGAGCATTCCCTCTCACCCCAGACTTCAGTTTCGATGAGATTCTTTAGGCTAACCTTCAAGTGTTTTGTGGATTGCTTCTGAAATCTTTCGACCTGCTGGCTTTGTATTTAAATCATCTCAGACCCATCTTTGTACCATGTTATCAGCCCCAAAACAGCTTCACTCAGGTAGGTGGTGGTTTGCCGAGGTTGCCTTGACTTTACACTGGTATCACAGCTGAGAATTTCTCACCTTCACTACAAAGCTACGTTTTTACTTATTCAGAGAAGGAATGCAAGTGAGAAATGTATTTTTTTAAAATATATATATACAGCCTTTCTAAATATATCCGGGTTTAATTTTCCTGCAGTCAATTAACAGCCTTTTTTCAAATGGGGAAGGATGGCTGTTTCTCAGGTTGTCTGACTGGCGCCAAGAGTCTGTGGTCAGAGAAATGAAGCTCCTGGTTTAATGTGCTGGCACATCAGAGAGCGTGAGTGTGATAGAGGCATTAAAGGGCTGACAGTAAGCTCACCTTCTGTGAGGTACTGAGAAGTGCATCATATGCACCAAGTCAGCAATGCAGTCAAATCTCGCCACTTGGTGAATTTAAATGAAAGAAATAGCACAACCAAAAGTACCCGTCTCAAAATGATGATTATTTCACCCGGCTGGTGTGTTAATGCTGCAGGAATTTGTGGTGGAAATTGTTTCCTAATGTGGGAACGTGGGCAGTTTGCCTCTCTCACTTGCCCCGTGTGCATCCCCTGTAAACACAACTCCCCACCCCCCGCCCCGGTTCGATCTTGAACAGGGCCGCAGACTGAAGGCCCGGCAGCAGCTTCGACGGGCAGCCTGTGCCAGGAGTTCACTGACTGCCGTCTTCCATTCATTGTCCTCTCTCCCCGCCTCCTCCCCTGCCCCGGTTTCTCACCTGCCTCCCGATCCTCGCAGCCCCACCATCCCGGTGCCTCGGAGCTGATCCCTGACTGGCCTGCCGAGGGAGCGTCACTCAATGATGCAATTTTCCTTCAAGGAGCTTTGACAGAATTAAAAATGAAAAAAACCTGTGGAAAACGACGTCAGGGTCCATCTGTGGGGTTTGTCTCCGATGGGTCCCTGTCACTCGGTTATTTGAGTGCAAGCAGAGCCCTCAGCTGGAACGCCCTGTACAGTTAAAACTCCTCAACGTCAAAATCAAACCAATTGTTCAGAGGTTCGAGGGGCAAAGTTGATCCCAGGACTGGCAAATGGTTCAAATACGGAACAGGGACAGAGAGATCTGGGCGTGTGCACAAATCTTTAAGGACACATTGAGAAGGCTGTTTATAACAGAACACAGGATCCGTGGTTATCAGGCATCGAGTACACAAGCGAGTGGTTATGGTGAACCTTAAACACTGGGTTAGGCCTTGGCTCAAGCATTTTGTCCCATTCTGGGCTCCACCTTACAGGAAGGCCTAGCAGAGGGCGAGATTTACTACAATGGTTCCAGGGACGAGGGACTCTAGTTAGTGTTGAAAGACGGGAGAAGCTGGGATTGTTATACTTGGAATGGAGAGATTCAGGGGGGATTTAATAGAGGTGTTCAAAATGATGAGGGGTTTTTATAGCGGAGATAGGGAGAAGCTGTTTGCAGTGGCAGGAGGGTCAGTAACCAGGGGGACACAGATTGAAGAGAATCGACAAAAGAAGCCAGGTGGGGCGAGTTGAGAATTTTTTTACACAGTGAATTGTGATCTGGAAGGCGCTGCCTGAAAGGGCGGTGGAAGCAGATTCAATAGGAACTTTCACAAGGGAATTGGATAAATACTGGAAAAGGAGAAATTTTCAGGGCTGGGGAAAGAGCAGGGGGAGTGGGATTAATTGGATAGTTTGTTCATAAGCACAGTGGACTGTAGATCCTCCCCCCTGGTTAGTCAGATACTATGATTCATTGCTGAAGATTCTAAATTATGGTTGATAGAGAGAAGCTATTTCCTCTGGTAGGGGGAGCCCAGAACAAGGGGGAAAGCCTTAAAATGAGAGCCAGGCTGTTCAGGGGTGATGCCAAGAAACACTTGATCACACAAAGGGGATGGGAATCTGGAACTCTCTCCCCCAAAAAACTCTTAACAATGGGGGTCAATTGAAAATTTCAAGACAAAGATTACTCAGATTTATGTTGGAATAGAGTGTGATCATTATGGTCATACTAACTGAAGCATAAATCACTCAAAACTTACTAATAATTGAGTGAGTTTGACAAATTCATCCAGACACTTCCCAGCTGATGAGTGTGGGTTGAAGAAATTGGGCCATTGTGAAGGTTTCCTGAGTTTTAGCTCAGATACAAAATTCGGACAAGTTTCCTTCTACAATTAATTTACACGATGTCAGAGCTGGTGGTGTCAGTGCAGAAGGAGCTTTACTCTGTATCTAACCCTGTGCTGTACCTGTCCTGGGAGTGTTTGATGGGGACAGTGTAGAGGGAGCTTTACTCTGTATCTAACCCCGTGCTGTACCTGTCCTGGGAGTGTTTGATGGGGACAGTGTAGAGGGAGCTTTACTCTGTATCTAACCCCGTGCTGTACCTGTCCTGGGAGTGTTTGATGGGCACAGAAAGAGAAAGCTTTACTCAGTATCTAACCCCGTGCTGTACCTGTCCTGGGAATGTTTGATGGGGACAGTGTAGAGGGAGCTTTACTCTGTATCTAGCCCCGTGCTGTACCTGTCCTGGGAGTGTTTGATGGGGACAGTATCGAGGGAAACACGCTCCGTTGCCAGTATTTGCATTTTGTTGAACACAGTGCGGTCGGTGTGATTTTCATTCTCATTATATTTTCCCTGGTTTGTGATTGTTTACCCTCAGATGAGGGAGTTGTGTCCTGATGAGTGTCAAGGTCCCAGATCTGCATCACTGTGCAGTGGGATTGCCAATACTTGCACAGCATCTTAATTCTCAATGTGACATTCCCAGTAATATGCATTGGAGGAAACCTTCCCCCTTTGCTGACGTCAGTGATGATGTGGTTTGTTGTGCGTTGCAGGTTTTCCCTTCTCCTCCCATTATTTTACTGGGCTGATTTTATTTTATCCTCAGTCAGTCCCCCACCGTCTCTCTGTTATCTTTCTCATTCTGCTCCCGATGCTGTTGGCTTGAGAAATGATGGGTCAGTTCATATTGATAATTAGACACTCTGTCCCTGGGAACCCGGTCACATCCCTGCCAGAGTTTAGTGATGAGGGAGCATCAGGAAGGAAAGCAAGGCTTCGATTCGGGCCCGGTTTCAGGCTGGGCTCTGAATTCTCTCACAATCAATGCCGAGAGATAATCTGCCAGCAGAATGAAAGGTCAGAGCCTGCCTGTGTCTGCTCCATATTCACAATTACATCTTGCCAGAGAGACTCCGTGATCCTGTATCTCAGGCAGCAGCAGGATAGAGAGAAACTCCATTGTGAAAATCGATCAGGGCTGTGATATTCCCAGGAGACGGGGAGCTGTTCCAATGTCTTGGTGGCACATGCACTGTACGGAGTCCCACACTGAACAGGAAACACTTACAACCGAATCCCTCTGAATTGCTGCATTATTTACAGAGCCCCGGCACTCTTTGCATGGGTTGGTTTTGCTTCAATATGAGAGAAAGAGAGAAGCAAAGAGGAGAGATAGAATTGAAGCAGGTGAGAGAAACGAAGGGAACAAGAGACATGTAAAGAGAGACAAACAATGAAGCACAAAAACTAATAAAGGAGAAATAGAAACTGAAGAGACAGAAATAAGGAGAGGGGGAGAGGAAAGAGGGAGAATAGGAGAGAGAGAGAGAGAGAGAGAGAGTGAGTGATGAAGGTTTTGGGGCTACATTGCTCCATAGACTTGGATATCAGAAGAGATTGGGGCTCCTATATGATAATTCTTCTTGTGGTAACCATTCACTGTTTGACACACAGATCCTCTCGACACAATCCTGACTCCTGTGCTGTCTGCAACCTGGCTCTGTAACTACCTCCCCTTTTAATAATATATTAAACAAAAGTACCCTGGAGCTGCTCAATAAAGTATTGCAGCTGTTCAGTTGGATTTGGCTATCTCCCATTACTCACAGAGACAGAGAGAGAGATGGAGAGGAACAGAAAGGAAAAGAGGGAGAGCAGTGAAGAGAAGGGGCAAGAAACAGAGAAAGAGAGAGAGAGTGAGAGAGGGGGAGAAACAGAGCAAGGCAGTCAACGCAGCGAGAGGGAGAGAAAAATAGAGCGAGGGAGTGAAACATGGGGAGACAGAGGGAAAAAGGGACAAGAGAGAAATCTTGGAACTCACAAGGAACTCTGTAATCACAGCAGAATCCTTGCCCTGATTTAAAATAGTTTTGGAAGTCAAACCTAACTCAGCAGCTTTTTAAATCATCAGGTATTCTATCATTTTCAATACTTTGAGGGAACGAGGTCAGGAACAGAACCTGTTCCTGAATTTACGGATTGGAGATCATTGCTGCCTGTTCAATGTTGAGACAATAAAGCTCCTTGTTTCTAATGCGTTCTGTAACTTCAAACCACCTGCAAATAGGATGGGTGTGTGTGTGTGAGGGAGTGTGTGTGTGTGTGTGTGTGTGTGAGGGAGTGTGTGTGTGTGTGTGTGTCTGTGTGTGTGTATGTGGGTGTGAGGGAGTGTGTGTGTGTGTGTGAGGGAGTGTGTGTGTGTGTGTGTGTGTGTGAGGGAGTGTGTGTGTGTGTGTGTGTGTGTGTGTGAGGGAGTGTGTGTGTGTGTGTGTGTGTATGTGGGTGTCAGGGAGTGTGTGGGGGTGTATGTGTGTGTGTGTGTGTGTGAGGGAGTGTGTGTGTGTGTGTGTGTGTGTGAGGGAGTGTGTGTGTGTGTGTGTGTGTGAGGGAGTGTGTGTGTGTGTGAGGGAGTGTGTGTGTGTGTGAGGGAGGGTGTGTGTGTGTGTGTGTGAGGGAGTGTGTGTGTGTGTGTGTGAGGGAGTGTGTGTGTGTGTGTGTGTGTGTGAAGGAGTGTGTGTGTGTGAGGGAGTGTGTGTGTGTGTGTGTGTGAGGGAGTGTGTGTGTGTGTGTGTGTGTGTGAGGGAGTGTGTGTGTGTGTGTGAGGGAGTGTGTGTGTGTGTGTGGGTGTGAGGGAGTGTGTGTGTGTGTGTGAGGGAGTGTGTGTGTGTGTGTGAGGGAGTGTGTGTGTGTGAGGGAGTGTGTGTGTGTGTGTGTGAGGGAGTGTGTGTGTGTGTGTGTGTGAGGGAGTGTGTGGGGGTGTATGTGGGTGTGAGGGAGTGTGTGGGGGTGTATGTGGGTGTGAGGGAGTGTGTGGGGGTGTATGTGTGCGCTCTGAAATTACTGTGCCCTTGGTCTATAACCACTTGAATTGAATTCCTTTCCCTGAGACATTGTGTGAATCACTGAGGTATCATTTGGTTCATTCCTGCAGTTTGTGTCTATCCTGCAGTGACACACACCATCCACTCTGATCGAGGTGAATGGCTCATGTGACTGACGCTGCAGTGCTGTTCCTCTGCCTGATTTATAATCACCCAGACCTGCTTTCATCTCTCACTGAATCACAGAAAGGTTACAGCGCAGACAGAGGCCATTTGGCCCATCCTGTCCGTGCCTGCTCTCTGCAGGAGCAATTTACCTCGTCCCACTGTCCGGCCTTTTCCCTGTAACCCGGCACATTCTTCCTTTTCAGATAATTATCCAATTCCCTCTTGAAAGCCCGATTGACCCTGTCTCCCCCACACTCTCAGGCAGCACATTCCAGACCCTAACCACTCGCTGTGTGAAAAGGTTTCCCCTCCTGTCGCCATTGCTTCATTGGCGAGTGACGGAGGGAATTAGGAGCAGCTACTCGGCTGCATCTGTGACCCCACGTGACCCATGCTCTGTGACCTCACACTCTATGACCCTGTGCTCTGTCACCCCGCGCTCTGTCACTCCTGTGCTCTGTGACCCCGCGCTCTGTGACCCCGGCTCTGTGACCCCGTGCTCTGTGACCCCGGCTCTGTGACCCCGGCTCTGTGACCCCGGCTCTGTGACCCCGCGCTCTGTGACCCCGGCTCTGTGACCCCGCGCTCTGTGACCCCGGCTCTGTGACCCCGGCTATGTGACCCCGCGCTCTGTGACCCCGCGCTCTGTGACCCCGGCTCTGTGACCCCGGCTATGTGACCCCGGCTCTGTGACCCCGCGCTCTGTAACCCCGGCTCTGTGACCCCGGCTCTGTGACCCCGGCTCTGTGACCCCGGCTCTGTGACCCCGGCTCTGCGATGCTGCTGTTGTCATTTGGTCAGGAGGAACCTTCCCCACCTCCACTTCATTAAACTGCCCCAACCTCCCTCCCTACAACCTCGTCCCTTTCCCTCACCCCCTCACCCCCCTAACCCTGCTCTTCGTCACTTCCGCTGAGGCCTGTTACACAGGCTCTGCCCCCTCACCCCCCACCTCACCCCCTCACCCCCTCACCCCTTCACCCCCTCACCCCCTCACCCCCTTTCACCCCCCTCACCCCCTCACCTCCCACAGCCTCTCAATCTCGTCAGCTGCCGAGTGGGAAACCAGGGCCAGTGTTAAATTCAGCAGCACTGGCACCTTCCCTGTAAGAGCCGGTTTCTCCCAGCCCTGTCATAAATATCAAGGCCAGCGTCTCTACCAAGTATTAAAATGCTGCAGCTCGGATACTGTCAGTGTGTCCCTGAGCTGTGAGATAGCACCAAGCCTGAGAGATAGACCAGGAACTCTGAGCTGGGCTTTTAAAACCCTGGCCCTGACCTGCAGGACGAGGATGAGGCTTTCAAAAGATCAACAAAGCTGCAGTGGAATGAGTTTAATGACAGTGCAAATGCATCTTAGTGAAGACACAGGGGGCAAGGAAACTGACATTAACAAAACAGAGGGGCTGGAATGACTACAATGGCAGCCGGAGGCACGGGAGACAGTGATCAGCATTGGAGAGCGGGGGTGACGCAGGTGCAAATGACGCCTGGTAGTCCTCCAGTGTCAGGGGGGCTCTTCGGGGTCCTGAGGTTGAGTGGCTGCTGGCAAATCAAAGGGAGAAGGAGGACATGTCACTAGTTACAGTCATCACACTGTCACTGCACATGCCAGGCACCCTGGTGAGACAATGGAGATCTGCATCATGGAGCCATCGTCCTTCAATGATCAATGGGGACTCCAGGTTTGAGGCTCCCATCGATGAAGAGACTGCACTAGAATGATTGCTCAATCTGAAACTCTCACCTCAGCGCACTGCACTCTTACCTTTGTCTGACACTCCCACCTCTCCACACCCAGTTACCCGGGGAGTGTGCCGGCTCTCCAGCTCTAGGGCCTCCTGCTCGAACCTGGTGAGCAGGAGCAGGTTGGGTGGGTCTCCGCCTGTACATGCCCTCTCTGCTGGTTATGGCTCATCTTCTCCTGAAAGGACAGAGGAGCATTGATGAGTCCACTCTCTACCTGCAGCGCCATTGCAGCCTGGCCAACCCCAGCTGAGGGACACGTTGCTGGGCACATCCAAATCGTGGCCCTCGAGCTGCAAGACACTCAGTCCAAGCAGCCAGGGCTCACCCCCTTGGCCAGCTCCGGCATCATTGGCAGTTGGCACTCAGACTCCAACGCCCCCGAGGTCCACGGGGTGGGGGAACGGCCACACCCTAACACTTCAACACGCTGACCCATAGCAACACGGTGCTCACCCTTCCTGAGCGCAGCGGGTCATGGAAGCTCTTCCAACACTGCACCAATGTGCGTCGCACCATGTCATGGCTGCTGACCAGCACTGCCACCTTCTCCCTTTCCCTCTTTGTGAGGTGTGGTGGCCGCCTCCCCCCACCTATGGGTACAAGGGTGTCCCTCCTGGCAGCCACCTCCTCCAGGAGGGCAACAAGGCACTCATCCAAGTGGGGGAGGGGGGGGCGAGTGTCCACCCAACCTGCCCTCCCGCCTGGCATCTCCAGCCATACTGGACTCCATCACGTTAGGTAATGAGAGACAGAAGAGACGTTCTTCATGGACAGTCTTCCGGGAGCTGCCTGTGCTGTTTTAAAACCAGCCGCCGGGTCACCATTAGACCCCCCATTGAACAGACCCCAACCCCTGCCTGGCCCTTCTTGACCACTGGGGAGCTGCATTTCACGCTGGGCGGGCCTTAATTGGCCCCTTTCCTGGCCAATCCCGGGCCCGCCGAAAATTCTGCCCATGGTTTTCAACATGGGAGGAGGGGGTGGGGAGGGGGGGGGGCGTTCCTGAGACCATAGTAGCAGTGGCGGGGGTGGGAGTGGGAGAGGGGGTTTAAAAATCAACTAAAACTTATAGTTTGTCTTCTTGAGTTACATTATCATCTCTCTGCTGGCCGACACATTCACTTGCAGCTAGTCCCACTCGGACCAGCCAAACTCACCCTGGACACCCCCAGGCTAATGTCAGGCTCTCTGAGAAAATATGGGACAAGAGTGTCCCTTAAGGTCCACAGGACAAATAGTCAGAATAGGGAACAATCCCTTAAGGGGCAGTTGGTCGGCCAGAGCAGCATTGTGAATCTGGGGGCCCTCATTCTGTAAGTTCATTTTGTCCTAATGTTTTCTAAACTGAAGCAGCAGTACTCATTTTTTTTTAGAAATTATCTTTTCCAAGAGAGAAAACCGGTGCTGTGTTATGAAAGGGCCTGCTGGATATTCTGGCCATAGAGGGGATTACAAAATGGACGCCCATAGCAACCTGGAGGGGAAATTGAAGCCAATTAACTTGATTTGTGAAAGAGTCACTGGGAGTGGGATGGTTTCTCTTATTGACGCTGATTGTTCAGGCAGTGCCTAACATTCAAATCCACTCCAGCTCGAGTGATTTTAATTAAATTACGCAGTTGCTGCAGGCAGTTACACCTGCTGATTCGAACTGGCTTCACTAAAGTGACCTGAAATTGCTCTCACGGGTGGTAAGTGCCAGTAACAGTGAGCGGCCTCCTGGTTGCTATGACTTTAGATATTGAGACATTTACTTTTATTAACTTTAACAGTATCAGAACTTGCTGCAGTTAAAGCAGAATACTGTGGATGCAGGAAACCTGAAATAAAAACAGAAAATGCTGGAAAAACTCAGCAGGTCTGACAACATCTGTGGAGAGGGAGAAACAGAGCTAACGTTTCGAGTCCATAAGACTCTTCTTCAGAGCTAAAGAGAAGTAGAAATGTGATGGATTTTATACTGTTTCCTCCTATCTTGACTCCATTCTCTCTCCCCTTGTCCAGTCCCTTCCCACCCACATCCGTGATTCCTCTCACGCCCTACATCATATCAACAATTTCCAGTTCCCTGGCCCCAACCGCCTCCTCTTCACCAAGGACATCCAATCCCTCTACACCTCCATCCCCCACCGGGATGGTCTGAGGGCTCTCCGCTTCTTCCTTGAACAGAGGCCCGAACAATCCCCATCCACCACTACTCTCCTCCGTCTGGCTGAACTTGTTCTCTCACTGAACAATTTCTCCTTAAACTCCTCTCACTTCCACCAAATAAAAGGTGTGGCTATGGGTACCCGCATGGGCCCCAGTTATGCCTGTCTCTTTATGGGGTATGTGGAACATTCCTTGTTCCAGTCCTACTCCGGCCCCCTCCCAAAACTCTTTCTCCGGTACATTGATGACTGCTTCGGTGCTGCTTCATGCTCTCGTCTGGACCTGGAAAAATTAATCTATTTTGCTTCCAGTCTCCACCCCTCCATCACCTTCACATGGTCCATCTCTGACACTTCCCTTCCCTTCCTTGACCTCTCCGTCTCAATTTCTGGTGACAGGCTGTTTACCAATATTCATCATAAGCCCACTGACTCCCACAGTTACCTCGACTACAGCTCCTCACACCCTTCTACCTGTAAGGACTCCATCCCATTCTCTCAATTCCTTTGCCTCCGTCGCATCTGTTCTGATGATGCCACTTTCAAAAACAATTCCTCTGACATGTCTTCCTTTCTTCTTAACCGAGGTTTCCCACCCACTATTGTTGACAGGGCCCTCAACCGTGTCTGACCCATCTCCCGTGCCTCTACCCTCACACCTTCCTCTCCCTCCCAGGACCATGATAGGGTCCCTCTTGTCCTCACTTTTCACCCCACCAGCTTCCACATTCAAAGGATCATCCTCCACCATTTCCGCCAACTCCAGCATGATGACACCACCAAACACATCTTCCTCTCAGCCCTTCGTAGGGACTGTTCCCTCCGTGGTACAATACAGAGAGATGTCCTGAGTTCTGGAGATCAAGATGTAGAATGAGTTTTGGAGGAGATGGGAAATAGTAAAGGTAAGAAGTCACTTGTGGGAGTTGTTTACAGGCCCCTAACTGTAACCATACTGTAGGACAGGGCATACAGGAAGAAATAATGGGTGCTTGTGAGAAAGGTGCAGCAATAATCATGGGTGATATTAATCGACATATAGATTGGACAAGTCAGATAGGCAAAGGTAGCCTGGTTGATGAGATCATAGAGTGTTTTCAGGACAGTTTCTTAGAGCATTTCATTTTAACACCAACCAGAGAGCAGGCTATACCAGATCAGATAATGTGCAATGAGACAGGATTAATTAATGATCTCATAGTTAAGGTGCCCTTAGGTAGCAGTGATCATAATATGATTGAAGTTCACATTCAGTTTGAGGGAGAGAGAAGTGGATCTAAGACTAGTGTTTTAAACTTAAATAAGGGCAATTAAAGATAGTGTCAAATTGAAAGAAAAAAACAATAATTCCACCAAGATGAGTGGTAGATCAGAAGATTGGACAGAATATAAAGAAAGCAAAAAATGACGAAAAGGTTAATAAGGAGGGAGAAATTAGAGTTCAAGGGAAAGCTAGCTAGAAATATAAAAACAGATAGTAATAGTTTCTACAGGTATTTAAAAAAGAAAAGAGTAAGCAAAGTGAATGTTGGTCCTCTATAGAGTAGGTCTGGGGAATTAATATTGGAAAATAAGGAAATGGCGGGTGAATTGAACAAATATTTTGCATCTGTCTTCACTGTAGAGGATACAAATAACATCTCAGAAATAATTGAGGATCAGGAGGTGAAAGGGAGGGAGGAACTTAAAACAATTCCAATCATCAGGGAAAGGGGACTGAGAAAATTATTGGAACTAAAAGCTGACAAGTCCCCAGGTCCTGATGGATTTCATCCTAGGGCCTTAAATGAAATGGCTGCTGAGATCGTAGATGCCTTGGTTTTAATTTTCCAAAATTTCCCAAATTCTGGAAAGGTCCCATCAGATTGGAAAATAGACAATGTGCCTCCTCTATTCAAGACAGGAGAGAGACAGAAAGCAGGAAACTACAGGACAGTTAATATAGGTCATTGGAAAATTGCTGGAACCTATTATTAAGGAGGTCATAGTGGGGCACTTAGAAAATCTCAATGCAATCAGGCAGAGTCAACGTGGTTTTGTGAAAGGGAAATCATGTTGGACCAATTTACTGAAGTTCTTTTAGGAATTAACAATCAACATGGATAAAGGGGAACCTGAACCTGTGGATGTGCTGTACTTAGATTTCCAGAAGGCATTTGACAAAGTGCCACATCAAAGTTTACTACGCAAAATAAGAGCTCATGGTGTTGGGGGGGTTAACATATTATCATGGATAGAGGATTGGTTAGCTAACAGGAAGCAGAGAGTAGGGATAGGTGGGTCTTTTTTGGGTTGGCAGGATGTGACAAGTGGAGTGTCACAGGAATCAGTGCTGGGGCCTTAACTATTTACAATCTGTATCAATGACTGATGAAGGGATGGATGGGATGGTTGCTAAATTTGCTGATGACACAAAGATAGGTAGGAAAGTAAATTGTGAAGAGGACAGAAGGAGTCTTCAAAGGGACATAAATAGGTTAAGTGAATGCGAGGAAATTTGGCAGATGGAGAATAATGTGGGAACTTGTTCACTTTGTCAGGAAGAATAGAAAAGCAGCTTATTAATTAAATGGAGAGAGATTACAGAACTCTGAGGTACAGAGGGATCTGGGTGTCCTGGTACATGAATCACAAAAAGTTAGTATGCAGATACAGCAAGTGATTAGGAAGGGAAATGGAATATTTGCGTTTATTGCAAGGGGAATGGAATATAAAGGTAGGAATGTTTTGCTACAGCTGTACAGGGCATTGGTGAGACTACATCTGGAGTACTGTGCACAGTTTTGGTCTCCTTATTTAGGAAAGGATATAATTGCATTAGAAGCAGTTCAGAGAAGGTTCACTTGACTGATACCTGGGATCGGGGGGGGAGGTTTGGATACACTGGACTTTCATCCATTGGAGTTTAGAAGAATGAGAGGTGATCTTATTGAAACATCTAAGATCCTGAGGGGACTTGACAGGGTGGATGCTGAGAGGATGTTTCCCCTCGTGGGAGATACCAGAACTAGGGGACACAGTTTAAAAGTAAGGGGTCTCCCATTTAAGATGGAGATAGGAGAATTTTTTTCTCACAGAGGGTCATGAATCTTCCAAACTCTCTTTCCCAGAGAGCGGTGGAGGCTGGGTTAATGAATATTTTAAGGCAGAGGTAAGTAGGTTCTTGACTACCAAGGGAGTCAAAGGTTATCGGGGGTAGGGAGGATATGGAGCTGAGGCCACAATCAGATCAGCCACGATCTTATTGAATGACAGAGCAGGCTCGAGGGGCCGAGTGGCCTACTCCTAATTCGTACATCTGTATGCAACTGGATCCAATACTTTTGCTGTGCTCTAACCATGAATTTATAAGCTTGTTTTACAGAATGGAGACAACAATCTGGAATTCCTTCCCCCCTCCCCACCCCTTGCTGGCCCCTTATCCATTCTCAGACCTCTGGGTAGTGGCACAGTAAAAACAGCACCACAATGTCAGCTCCTCGTTACACCAAGTGCCCGTGCCCATTGACACCACCTGAAGTGCCCCATCCTGTAGCTATGCAGATTGTAGTTCATTATTGAATTAATCAGTCAGCCACAGAGAACTGAAATGATTATTCCATCCATTAACATTGAGAATGTATCATCATCTCTTGCTTGAGGATGACTGGCACTCCTTGAGGTGATGCACTGTCGGAGGGTCAGTACTGAGGGAGTGCTGCATTGTCAGAGGGTCAGTACTGAGGGAGTGCTGCACTGTTAGAGGGTCAGTACTGAGGGAGTGCTGCACTGTCAGAGGGTCAGTACTGAGGGAGTGCTGCACTGTCGGAGGGTCAGTACTGAGGGAGTGCTGCATTGTCAGAGGGTCAGTACTGAGGGAGTGCTGCACTGTTAGAGGGTCAGTACTGAGGGAGTGCTGCACTGTCAGAGGGTCAGTACTGAGGGAGTGCTGCATTGTCGGAGGGTCAGTACTGAGGGAGTGCTGCACTGTCGGAGGGTCAGTACTGAGGGAGTGCTGCACTGTTAGAGGGTCAGTACTGAGGGAGTGCTGCACTGTCAGAGGGTCAGTACTGAGGGAGTGCTGCACTGTTAGAGGGTCAGTACTGAGGGAGTGCTGCACTGTCAGAGGGTCAGTACTGAGGGAGTGCTGCACTGTCAGAGGGTCAGTACTGAGGGAGTGCTGCACTGTCAGAGGGTCAGTACTGAGGGAGTGCTGCACTGTCGGAGGGTCAGTACTGAGGGAGTGCTGCACTGTAGGAGGGTCAGTACTGAGGGAGTGCTGCACTGTCAGAGGGTCAGTACTGAGGGAGTACTGCACTGTCAGAGGGACAGTACTGAGGGAGTGCTGCACTGTCAGAGGGTCAGTACTGAGGGAGTGCTGCACTGTCACAGGGTCAGTACTGAGGGAGTGCTGCACTGGCAGAGGGTCAGTACTGAGGGAGTGCTGCACTGTCGGAGGGTCAGTACTGAGGGAGTGCTGCACTGTAGGAGGGTCAGTACTGAGGGAGTGCTGCACTGTCGGAGGGTCAGTACTGAGGGAGTGCTGCACTGTAGGCGGGTCAGTACTGAGGGAGTGCTGCACTGTTAGAGGTGCCACCTTTCCGATGAGACATTAAACTGAGGTTCCCTCTGTTCCCTCAAAAGAATGTAAAAGTTCCTATTGCATTATTTCATCGAAGAGCTGGGGAGTTCTCCTTGGTGTCTTGGGACCAATATTTACCCCTTAACCAACGTCCCTGGAATGCAGATTGTTTGGCCATCCTCTCATTGCTGTTTGTGGGATCCTGCTGCGCACAAATTGACTGTTGTGTTTCCGACATTACAACAGTGAGTACAATTCAAAAGTACTTCACTGAGTGTAAGACGCTGTGGGACATCCTGAGGTTGTGACTGATGCACATTCATTCTTTGCCTTCTCTTCATTATTACCTTGTGTCTGTTTTTTTAGGTGGAAATGGCGGTCCCCATGCCCCTGAAACAGAAAGTGCTGAACTGGTTGGTGACCCAGAGTCTGTTCATGAAGATAAATCAGTTTTGACTCCTCTTGTTGTCACAAACGGTTGTGTCAAGGATCCGGTAGTTGAACGTGAGACCTGGACCCGTCAGATGGATTTTATCATGTCTTGTGTGGGGTTTGCTGTGGGACTGGGGAATGTTTGGCGATTTCCTTACCTTTGTTATAAAAATGGAGGCGGTGAGTATGATGTTCAATCTCCGGGATGACAATGACTTAAAATTTTATCAAAATTCTAATTTCATTAAGTAGAAGTCACATCATTGGCACAGGAGAGGATTTACGAGGATGTTGCTAGAAATGGAGGATTTTAACGATGAGGGAAGATCGGATTGGCTGATAGGCTCGGGCTGTTTTCTTTGGAGCAGAGGAGGCTGAGGGGAGGGAGATTTAATTGAGGTGACTAAAATTATGAGGGTCCCAGATAGCATCTTTCCCTTAGTGGAGAGGTCAATAACCAGGAGGCAGGGATCTAAAGCAATTAGTGGAAGGATTAGAGGGGAGTTGAGGAGAAATGTTTTCACTCAGAGGGTGGTGGAGTTCTGGAACTCACTGTCTGAAAGGACGGTAGAAGCGGGAACCCTCACCACATTTTAAACCTACTCAGATATGCACCTGAGGTGCTGTAGCCGACAGGGCTACACAGCCAGAGCTGAAAGGTGGCATTGGTCCGAATCACTCTTTCTTCAGCTGAGACAGACATGAAAGGAGTAAATCTCTCTCTGTTCCAATGTTTCATCTTCCCCTGGTATTAACTCACAATAAATCAGCGGTGAATAAGAAATGAGATATTGGGATATCTGTATAGAACAGGAAGATCTCTGGTTCCATCTCTGGGCTCTGCCAGAAAGCACCAGAATTAACATCAGTGTCTTGGTGTAGATGGCAGCCAATGATTGGTGTAGATGGCAGCCAATGATTGGTGTAGATGGCAGCCAATGATTGGTGTAGATGGCAGCCAATGATTGGTGTAGGTGGCAGCCAATGATTGGTGTAGGTGGCAGCCAATGATTGGTGTAGATGGCAGCCAATGATTGGTGTAGATGGCAGCCAATGATTGGTGTAGATGGCAGCCAATGATTGGTGTAGATGGCAGCCAATGATTGGTGTGTCTGGTGCCTGTGTAGTGAGTTCCAAGGGATAAGGTGTCAAAAGCCAAGCTTGGCACAAATACTCTTCGTGGTCAAATATCTTGGCAATGCTGGCCGCCAGATTGGAAACCTCGCAAGTCTCCACACCCCAGGCCTGATGAGAATGGGGTGAGAGTGGGGAGGGGAGGTGAGGGGAGGGGAGGGGAGGTGAGGGGAGGGGAGGGGAGGTGAGGGGAGGGGAGGTGGGGGGAGGGGAGGGGAGGTGGGGGGAGGGGAGGGGAGGTGGGGGGAGGGGAGGGGAGGTGGGGGGGGGGGGAGGGGAGGTGGGGGGGGGGGAGGGGAGGTGGGGGGAGGGGAGGGGAGGTGGGGGGAGGGGAGGTGGGGGGAGGGGAGGTGGGGGGAGGGGAGGTGGGGGGAGGGGAGGTGGGGGGAGGGGAGGTGGGGGGAGGGGAGGGGAGGGGAGGGGAGGGGAGGGGGGGTGAGGGGAGGGGGGGTGAGGGGGGGTGAGGGGAGGGGAGGGGAGGGGGGGGTGGGGTGAGGGGAGGGGGGGGGTGGGGTGAGGGGAGGGGGGGGGTGAGGGGAGGGGGGGGGTGGGGTGAGGGGAGGGGGGGGGTGGGGTGAGGGGAGGGGGGGGGTGGGGTGAGGGGAGGGGGGGGGTGGGGTGAGGGGAGGGGGGGGGTGGGGTGAGGGGAGGGGGGGGTGGGGTGAGGGGGGGTGGGGTGAGGGGGGGTGGGGTGAGGGGGGGTGGGGTGAGGGGAGGGGGGGTGAGGGGAGGGGGGGTGAGGGGAGGGGAGGTGGGGTGGGGTGGGGTGGGGGGGTGGGGAGGGGGGTGGGGTGGGGTGGGGGGAGGGGGGGTGGGGTGGGGGGAGGGGAGGTGGGGTGGGGTGGGGGGAGGGGAGGTGGGGTGGGGTGGGGGGAGGGGAGGTGGGGTGGGGTGGGGTGGGGGGAGGGGAGGTGGGGTGGGGTGAGGGGAGGGGAGGTGGGGTGGGGTGAGGGGAGGGGAGGTGGGGTGGGGTGAGGGGAGGGGAGGTGGGGTGGGGTGAGGGGAGGGGAGGTGGGGTGGGGTGAGGGGAGGGGAGGTGGGGTGGGGTGAGGGGAGGGGAGGTGGGGTGGGGTGAGGGGAGGTGGGGTGGGGTGAGGGGAGGGGAGGTGGGGTGGGGTGAGGGGAGGGGAGGTGGGGTGGGGTGAGGGGAGGGGAGGTGGGGTGGGGTGAGGGGAGGGGAGGTGGGGTGGGGGGAGGGGAGGTGGGGTGGGGTGAGGGGAGGGGAGGTGGGGTGGGGTGAGGGGAGGGGAGGTGGGGTGGGGTGGGGTGAGGGGAGGGGAGGTGGGGTGGGGTGGGGGGAGGTGGGGTGAGGTGGGGGGAGGTGGGGTGGGGTGGGGGGAGGTGGGGTGGGGGGAGGGGAGGGGAGGTGGGGTGGGGGGAGGGGAGGGGAGGTGGGGTGGGGGGAGGGGAGGGGAGGTGGGGTGGGGGGAGGGGAGGGGAGGTGGGGTGGGGGGAGGGGAGGGGAGGTGGGGGGAGGGGAGGTGGGGTGGGGGGAGGGGAGGGGAGGTGGGGTGAGGGGAGGGGAGGTGAGGGGAGGTGGGGTGAGGGGAGGGGAGGTGGGGTGAGGGGAGGGGAGGGGAGGTGGGGTGAGGGGAGGGGAGGTGGGGTGAGGGGAGGGGGAGGGAGGTGGGGTGAGGGGAGGGGAGGTGGGGGGAGGGGAGGTTAAATTAGGAACCAGAGTAATATTCACTGGCTGTATTCTGTTATCCGGTCTCTGAGCTGAATTAAACAGGTGAATCTACCCACTCCCCCAAAAACGCCCAGGGCACAGGACACTCACTGAGGGTCAAATAAATCTTGGGTTGAGGTGAACTTTCTTCAAATGTTAGTTGCTTTCAGAGTGAGCCAGCAGCAGCTTTTCCAGGACTCCTAGTGGATCTTGGGCTTCCCCAACTCAGGATTTCGCCCTGCCCCCAATCACGACTGCCCACCTCCCCTCCCCAGAGGAATAGAGGATTTCCAAACAATGGACAAGTCCATCGAGTTTACCTTCACACATCCTGGTGGTCACATGATACAATGATAATAGGGTTATTGACCAATCACAGTGATCAATCTCTACCAATGAGTCTACAACAGACCCAGACATGAGATGAGGAAAACCCCCAGTGGGGGAGGGATTTGGAAACCATAGGTCCAATCACCTGTTCCTCCAGAGTTCCACTTGTGACACACCATAAAAAAACAGATTTTCATTTATTTACCACATTTCACAAACCCAGGACACCCCAAAGTCCTTAACAGCCAATTAAATACCTGCCCTGGGAGTGTTTGATGGGGACAGTGTAGAGGGAGCTTTACTCTGTATCTAACCCCGTGCTGTACCTGTCCTGGGAGTGTTTGATGGGGACAGTGCAGAGGGAGCTTTACTCTGTATCTAACCCCGTGCTGTACCTGCCCTGGGAGTGTTTGATGGGGACAGTGTAGAGGAAGCTTTACTCTGTATCTAACCCCGTGCTGTACCTGTCCTGGGAGTGTTTGATGGGGACAGTGCAGAGGGAGCTTTACTCTGTATCTAACCCCGTGCTGTACCTGCCCTGGGAGTGTTTGATGGGGACAGTGTAGAGGAAGCTTTACTCTGTATCTAACCCCGTGCTGTACCTGTCCTGGGAGTGTTTGATGGGGACAGTGTAGAGGGAGCTTTACTCTGTATCTAACCCTGTGCTGTACCTGTCCTGGGAGTGTTTGATGGGGACAGTGTAGAGGGAGCTTTACTCTGTATCTAACCCCGTGCTGTACCTGTCCTGGGAGTGTTTGATGGGGACAGTGTAGAGGGAGCTTTACTCTGTATCTAACCCTGTGCTGTACCTGTCCTGGGAGTGTTTGATGGGGACAGTGCAGAGGGAGCTTTACTCTGTATCTAACCCCGTGCTGTACCTGTCCTGGGAGTGTTTGATGGGGACAGTGTAGAGGAAGCTTTACTCTGTATCTAACCCCGTGCTGTACCTGTCCTGGGAGTGTTTGATGGGGACAGTGTAGAGGGAGCTTTACTCTGTATCTAACCCTGTGCTGTACCTGTCCTGGGAGTGTTTGATTGGGACAGTGCAGAGGGAGCTTTACTCTGTATCTAACCCCGTGCTGTACCTGTCCTGGGAGTGTTTGATGGGGACAGTGTAGAGGGAGCTTTACTCTGTATCTAACCCTGTGCTGTACCTGTCCTGGGAGTGTTTGACGGGGACAGTGTAGAGGGAGCTTTACTCTGTATCTAACCCTGTGCTGTACCTGTCCTGGGAGTGTTTGATGAGGACAGTGTAGAGGGAGCTTTACTCTGTATCTAACCCTGTGCTGTACCTGTCCTGGGAGTGTTTGACGGGGACAGTGTAGAGGGAGCTTTATCCTGTATCTAACCCCATGCTGTACCTGTCCTGGGAGTGTTTGATGGGGACGGTGTAGAGGGAGCTTTACTCTGTATCTAACCCCGTGTTGTACCTGTCCTGGGAGTGTTTGATGGGGACGGTGTAGAGGGAGCTTTACTCTGTATCTAACCCCGTGCTGTACCTGTCCTGGGAGTGTTTGATGGGGTCAGTGTGGAGGGAGCTTTACTCTGTACCTAACCCTGTGCTGTACCTGTCCTGGGAGTGTTTGATGGGGACAGTGTAGAGGGAGCTTTACTCTGTATCTAACCCTGTGCTGTACCTGTCCTGGGAGTGTTTGATGGGGACAGTGTAGAGGGAGCTTTACTCTGTATCTAACCCCGTGCTGTACCTGTCCTGGGAGTGTTTGATGGGGACAGTGTAGAGGGAGTTTACTCTGTATCTAACCCCATGCTGTACATGCCATTGGTTTTTATATGTTGAGATACAGCTGGACAAACAAATAATGATCTATCTGGATTCAGTTTCCACCCTGTGACTCATTCTCTCTACCCGGGTTTTAGCTGCAGTTGTAGTTTTCAGTAATGTCCTGTCAGATGCTGATGTGCTAACAGTTACTGTATCAAAACCAGACACAAATGTGGGAGAGAGGCTATCCACCAAAAACACCCTCCCAGGATTTGCTGTGCTAACATTTGACCTATTTATGATTGGCAAAAGCACAAAATATTCCAAATTCAAACCTCTTTTCCCAGTACAAGGTTATTCTTGATGATGTTTTCACTGGGTCAAAAGCTTTGTGAGATTAGCAAATCGATCCAGTGTGTTTCTCCCTCAAATCTTAGATTTCTTAATTGTGGAAAGAGTCGCAGCCAATTTAACAATCATTTTTCCCCTATCACTGGCTCTACCCACCCATTCATTCCCCTCCCACATCCCCATGTACAGTCTCCTCTACATGGATTCTGTACAGTTCAATCAATTGTATCTACAATCGGATCAATTTTTTGCACAACTCCCAATGTTTGGAATGATTAATTAAAACATTCATATATCGCAACAAACAGCCACTTAGTCAGTGACCAAGGATCTGATTATGGTCCTTGGACCTCGAGCAGAATGTTGTCTCCAGACAATTTGATTGAAATACTCCATTTTATATAAAGATGTAGAATCTACTTCATATTTATGTGAAAAGCAGTATTTTGTTTTCAATTCAATGCTCTGATGGATATTGCGCCAATAGGTAAGTGAATGTTTTATCAGCATTGTTGATGAAATGGCAGGCTTGTATTTGTATAGCGCCTTTCACAACCACAGAATGTCTCAAAGCACTGTACAGCCAGTCAAGTGGTTGACTGAAGGGCACTCTCTCCTGCCGCTGAATCAGCACTCTGTGGGTTTAAGTCCCACTCCGGAGACTTGAGCCCATGCGCTGGGTTGACATTGGCAGTGCAGTAAGGAGAGCGTGTTGCACTGTTGGAGGGGTTTTGAAACCTCTCTCGGGTGGATGTAAGTGATCCTACCACCCCCATTGTGAAGAAGAGCACGGGAAGTTCTCCCCGGTGTCCTGGCCAGTTTTTATCCCTCCACGAACATCACTAAAACTGATTATCTGGTCATTATCACGCTGCTGTCTGTGGGAGCTTGCTGTGTGCCAACTGGCTGTCAGGCTTTCTGCTTTACAACAGTGACTAACCTTCAGTCACCGTGACACTGATAGCCCTGTTACAGGAACCACTCTGAGATGCTGTCCAGATATTGATGTACGTGTGGGAGGGTGTATTCTGTTATGTGTTCCCATCTCTCTGCTCATTCATGCCTCTTCTACAGAATATAACACTCAGACAAACTGTCACTGTGTCAGGAATTGGGGGAAATTAAACATTTCCATGGACAATGGGTTAGCAGTGTAACCATGAACTGGTAGAACAACAGAAAGAGATTTACAACCTCTCAGCACAAACCATGAACAAACTTGATATCATCTTTCTGAGAAAGTATTTGGCGAACATTTTGTTTGGAAAGAGAGAAAATGGTTTTAAATGTTTTGAGTCACACTGAATTCCAAACAGAGGGTTTTCTGATATGTTTAAGTTGTTAGCCATGTCACACTGTCAGGAGCAATCGCTCTCACCTCTCAATTAAAAGGCTGTGAATTTCAGTCCAACTCCAGAGACCCGAGAACAAAAATCCATTTGTCCTTTTTTATTCGTTAAAAGGATGTGGGCTTCGCTGGCTGGGCCAGCATTTATTGCCCACCCCTAGTTGCCCTTGAGAAGGTGGTGGTGAGCTGCCTTCTTGAACCGCTGCAGTCCATGTGGTATAGGTACACCCACAGTGCTGTTAGGGAGGGAGTTCCAGGATTTTGACCCAGCGACAGTGAAGGAACGGCGATATATTTCCAAGTCAGGATAGTGAGTGACTTGGAGGGGAACTTCCAGGTGGTGATGTTCCCATCTATCTGCTGCTCTTGTCCTTCTACATGGTAGTGGTCGTGTTTGAAAGGTGTTGTCGAAGGAGCCTTGGTGAATTCCTGCAGTGCATCTTGTAGATGGTACACACACTGCTGCTACTGTGCGTCGGTGGTGGAGGGAGTGAATGTTTGTGGATGTGGTGCCAATCAAGCGGGCTGCTTTGTCCTGGATGGTGTTGAGCTTTTTGAGTGTTGTGGGAGCTACACTCATCCAGGCAAGTGGGGAGTATTCCATCACACTCCTGACTTGTGCCTTGTAGATGGTGGACAGGCTTTGGGGAGTCAGGAGGTGAGTTACTCTCCGCAAGATTCCCAGCCACTTACTGGTTTAAGAATCTGAAAATGAAGCTGCCCTCAGTAAAAGTGACCATGAAGCTGTCAGATTATTGTAAAAACTCAACTGTTTCCCTCATGTCGCTGTAGGGAAGGGAACCAGCCATCCTTACCTATCCGAGTCGATATGTGACTCCGGACCCACAGCAAGGTGATTAACTCTAAGATTTCTAAAGACAACTTGGGATTGGCAACAAATGCAGCTTTGCCAATGTTGCCCACATCCTGAGAATAAATTTATAAACATAAATCAAAACAGAATATTGGGATAGATGTTGACTGTGCAATGCTATCAAATAAGAATAAAGATCGTGTGAGCCACTGACTCACTCACTGGCTTTACAGTATCACAAAATCAAATTCAATCCGACTGAAATAGGGACTCAGAGAGAGGCAGAAAGTGGGTTTATACTGTTTCCCTTTTTAATATCCATGTTGAAGGTCGTGTGCAGAGGAACATAGGAAATAGGAGCAGGAGGAGGCCATTCGGCCCCTCGAGCCGGCCGCACCCCCATTCAGCTAGATCATGGCTGACCTTCGATCTCAATACCATTTCCCCCAGATCCCTGGATATCTTTAATATCCAGGAATAATCTAGTAACTTCACCTCATTGTGCTGTAAGTTCAGGCCTTGAGCTGTGGGCTGTTGAGATCCTCTGGGAAACAGTAGCCGGAATGCCAGGTCAAGCTAACTGGCATCTCCGAGGGAGGCTGAAAAATCTGTGCTTCTCCACAAACTCGACTGGAACTCACTGCGTGGGGAACCGCGATCGGCTGATAGTGCAGTTGAATTAATCAGTTGTTGTCTGCTGCAATGTCACACAGATGAGAAGTCAGATCAAGAACATTGTTAGTTATCTGGACAGCAATACCTCCCTCACTGTAAAGTGTGTGGCATTGATGGAATCAAAGGCACTGATCCTGACTGGGTCCAGTTTCATGAAGTCAATTTTCCATCCCCTGCTCTGATAATGATTGAAGTATTAGCAGGAGACGGAGTGAGGGACTGTACCCCAGAGAGAGTCAGTGTCTGAGAGGGAGAGAGGGACTGTACCCCAGAGAGAGTCAGTGTCTGAGAGGGAGAGAGGGACTGTACCCCAGAGAGAGTCAGTGTCTGAGAGGGAGAGAGGGACTGTACCCCAGAGAGAGTCAGTGTCTGAGAGGGAGAGAGGGACTGTACCCCAGAGAGAGTCAGTGTCTGAGAGGGAGAGAGGGACTGTACCCCAGAGAGAGTCCGTGTCTGAGAGGGAGAGAGGGACTGTACCCCAGAGAGAGTCAGTGTCTGAGAGGGAGAGAGGGACTGTACCCCAGAGAGAGTCAGTGTCTGAGAGGGAGAGAGGGACTGTACCCCAGAGAGAGTCAGTGTCTGAGAGGGAGAGAGGGACTGTACCCCAGAGAGAGTCCGTGTCTGAGAGGGAGAGAGGGACTGTACCCCAGAGAGAGTCAGTGTCTGAGAGGGAGAGAGGGACTGTACCCCAGAGAGAGTCAGTGTCTGAGAGGGAGAGAGGACTGTACCCCAGAGAGAGTCAGTGTCTGAGAGGGAGAGAGGGACTGTACCCCAGAGAGAGTCAGTGTCTGAGAGGGAGAGAGGGACTGTACCCCAGAGAGAGTCAGTGTCTGAGAGGGAGAGAGGGACTGTACCCCAGAGAGAGTCAGTGTCTGAGAGGGAGAGAGGGACTGTACCCCAGAGAGAGTCAGTGTCTGAGAGGGAGAGAGGGACTGTACCCCAGAGAGAGTCAGTGTCTGAGAGGGAGAGAGGGACTGTACCCCAGAGAGAGTCAGTGTCTGAGTGGGAAAGAGGACTGTACCCCAGAGGGAGTCAGTGTCTGAGTGGGAGAGAGGGACTGTACCCCAGAGAGAGTCAGTGTCTGAGAGGGAGAGAGGGACTGTACCCCAGAGAGAGTCAGTGTCTGAGAGGGAGAGAGGGACTGTACCCCAGAGAGAGTCAGTGTCTGAGAGGGAGAGAGGGACTGTACCCCAGAGAGAGTCCGTGTCTGAGAGGGAGAGAGGGACTGTACCCCAGAGAGAGTCAGTGTCTGAGAGGGAGAGAGGGACTGTACCCCAGAGAGAGTCCGTGTCTGAGAGGGAGAGAGGACTGTACCCCAGAGAGAGTCAGTGTCTGAGAGGGAGAGAGGGACTGTACCCCAGAGAGAGTCAGTGTCTGAGAGGGAGTGAGGGACTGTACCTCAGAGAGAGTCAGTGTCTGAGAAGGAGAGAGGGACTGTACCCCAGAGAGAGTCAGTGTCTGAGAGGGAGTGAGGGACTGTACCTCAGAGAGAGTCAGTGTCTGAGAAGGAGAGAGGGACTGTACCCCAGAGAGAGTCAGTGTCTGAGAGGGAGAGAGGACTGTACCCCAGAGAGAGTCAGTGTCTGAGAGGGAGAGAGGACTGTACCCCAGAGGGAGTCAGTGTCTGAGAGGGAGAGAGGGACTGTACCCCAGAGAGAGTCCGTGTCTGAGAGGGAGAGAGGGACTGTACCCCAGAGAGAGTCCGTGTCTGAGAGGGAGAGAGGGACTGTACCCCAGAGAGAGTCAGTGTCTGAGAGGGAGAGAGGGACTGTACCCCAGAGAGAGTCAGTGTCTGAGAGGGAGTGAGGGACTGTACCCCAGAGAGAGTCAGTGTCTGAGAAGGAGAGAGGGACTGTACCCCAGAGAGAGTCAGTGTCTGAGAGGGAGAGAGGGACTGTACCCCAGAGAGAGTCAGTGTCTGAGAGGGAGAGAGGACTGTACCCCAGAGAGAGTCAGTGTCTGAGAGGGAGAGAGGGACTGTACCCCAGAGAGAGTCCTTGTCTGAGAGGGAGAGAGGGACTGTACCCCAGAGAGAGTCCGTGTCTGAGAGGGAGAGAGGGACTGTACCCCAGAGTCATTATTGGCAGAGGAGGAACCTCTTTTAATTCTAATTTGATTTGTGGGAGTGCCTGTTCTCATCTACATTTCCCTCAGTTTATCGAATGTTTAAAATATTAACTCCTAATCTTTGCTGAAACAATCACCTTCTGTCTGTTTCACTGCCAAACTCTCAAGGTTACTATGAATAGGACCTGTTCAATCACACATTGTCCTATCATTGATATCATCGCTGTGCACAGATCAAACACTCTCTGATGTTTCTAATTTAACGCTGAAACACAAGCGTGTGGATTGTACAGACTGTTCCTGGCGATCGGTACTAACAGAATCATTCTCCATTGGAAAGCCCTGAGATTCTGTCAGTTAGAGTAGAAATTGTCCCTTTACATCTCCATCAATCTTAGAGACTTAATAAGCAAATCAATAGATATATTCCCCCCTCTATCTCACACACCTCTCTCAGGGTATTCGCCTGTACTCCCTTCCCCTCCAGCAGGTACTGCTGACCCTTGTTACAGTTCCATAACTCTGTTTTCTCATTCCTGACATCAGCCCGCAATATCTTGTTTGAATTTCCTGATTCTGTCTCTTTGCTCTGGGTCCTTCACCAGAGGGAAGAGGTGCAGATAGAGAAAAACGGTCAAATACTTTAATCATCTTGAAAACCTCAATTAGATCACCAGCTTAATCTTCTATGTTCAAAGGAATACAGTCCTTGACTTTACAACCTGTCTTCATAATGTAATACATTCTGCTGAATCTATGCTACACACTCTGAAACCAACTTTGAGATAACTGTGAACTGAATACAATTACCACAGATGGGGCCTGAGCAAAGATTTATACAGGGGAACACCACCACCTGCAAGTTCCCCTCCAAACCACTCACCATCCTGACTTGGAAATATATCGCCGTTCCTTCACTGTCGCTGGGTCAAAATCCTGGAACTCCCTCCCTAACAGCACTGTGGGTGTACCTACACCACATGGACTGCAGCGGCTCAAGAAGGCAGCTCACCCCCACCTTCTCAAGGGGCAATTAGGGATGGGCAATAAATGCTGGGCCCAGCCAGCGACACCCACACCCCATGAATGAATAAAAAAACCAATAAAGAGAGACCAGTTGAGCGGGAGTGGGAAGGCAGCGCAGGATGGACTGTGGTTGAATATTAGAGGAGTTTGGTAGATGTCCATTTTCATTGCCTACACATGAGAAATCCACATCAGGTGTGTGTTCGATATCCTGGGGCTATTGATACTTTAATTCTAATTTTTAACTTTCATATGGAAATCACAAAAAACATCATAACTTGCATTTATATAGCGCCTAACACATTCCAAGACGTTTGACAGGACACCAGAAATCTGACATCGTAGCACAGAATGGGAATTTACAGAATCAGAGTCACAGAATGGTTACAGTACAGAAAGAGGCCATTCGGCCCATTGTGTCTGCACTGACTCTCTGATTGAACAATTTCCCCTGCCTTCTCTCTCTAACCCTGCACATTCTTTATTTTGGGTAGATGGTCACAAGCTTGGTCAAACAGGGTTAGTGACAGGAATGTTTTAAAGGAGCAGAGTCTGGGAGAGTCTCAGAGTCAGGACTCCAGATGTGGAGCTGTGCGCTTGGGGTTGGGCACACCCATTGTCCGACAGCTTTTTCTGGGAGTTAGAGGGAGTTGCCATCAGTCTGACGTCAGTTTAAATCCTGTCAACTGACATCTAGTGACAGTTGTCAGTTGTGACATAGGGTGAACTCAGTAAACCTCTGAGGCAGCTAATCTTCCCAGATAACTTAGTGCATGTGCAACAAATCACAGAGCCAAGCACCTCCAACCCACAACTCCATCAACAATACCCTCACCGTTCACAAATAGTGAACAGGCCTTGTGCTACTCAAAGGGGTTATCAAGGCAGGTACAGCCCGGGTTAGATACAAAGTAAAACTCCTTCTACACTGTCCCCATCAAACACTCCCAGGACAGGTACAACACGGGGTTAGATACAAAGTAAAGCTCCCTCTACACTGTCCCCGTCAAACACTCCCAGGACAGGTAGAGCACGGGTTAGATACAGAGTAAAGCCCCCTCTAAACTGTCCCCATCAAACACTCCCAGGACAGGTACAGCACGGGTTAGATACAGGGTAAAGCTCCCTCTACACTGTCCCCGTCAAACACTCTCAGGACAGGTACAGCACGGGGTTAGATACAGAGTAAAGCTCCCTCTACACTGTCCCCATCAAACACTCCCAGGGCAGGTACAGCACGGGGTTAGATACAGAGTAAAGCCCCCTCTACACTGTCCCCATCAAACACTCCCAGGGCAGGTACAACACGGGGTTAGATACAGAGTAAAGCTCCCTCTACACTGTCCCCATCAAACACTCTCAGGGCAGGTACAGCGCAGGGTTAGATACAGAGTAAAGCTCCCTCTACACTGTCCCCATCAAACACTCCCAGGACAGGTACAGCATGGGGTTAGATACAGAGTAAAGCTCCCTCTACACTGTCCCCACCAAACACTCCCAGGACAGGTACAGCACAGGGTTAGATACAGAGTAAAGCTCCCTCTACACTGTCCCCATCAAACACTCCCAGGACAGGTACAGCA
The DNA here is from genome assembly GCF_964194155.1 of Cetorhinus maximus. NCBI lineage: Eukaryota > Metazoa > Chordata > Chondrichthyes > Lamniformes > Cetorhinidae > Cetorhinus > Cetorhinus maximus. The sequence continues at coordinate 1,792,056 of NC_135884.1, read as the reverse complement.
TGGGGTTAGATACAGAGTAAAGCTCCTTCTACACTGTCCCCACCAAACACTCCCAGGACTGGTACAGCACGAGGTTAGATACAGAGTAAAGCTCCCTCTACACTGTCCCCATCAAACACTCCCAGGACAGGTACAGCATGGGGTTAGATACAGAGTAAAGCTCCTTCTACACTGTCCCCACCAAACACTCCCAGGACTGGTACATCATGGGGTTAGATACAGAGTAAAGCTCCCGCTACACTGTCCCCATCAAACACTCCCAGGACAGGTACAGCACGGGGTTAGATACAGAGTAAAGCTCCCTCTTCACTGTTCCCATCAAACACTCCCAGGACAGGTACAGGACGGAGTTAGATACAGAGTAAAGCTCCCTCTGCACTGTCCCCATCAAACACTTCCAGGACAGGTACAGCACGGGATTAGATACAGAATAAAGCTCCCTCTACACTGCCCCCATCAAACACTCCCAGGACAGGTACAGCACGGGGTTAGATACAGAGTAAAGCTCCCTCTAATCTATCCCCATCAAACACTCCCAGGACAGATACAGCACGGGGTTAGATACAGAGTAAAGTTCCCTCTACACTGTCCCCATCAAACACTCCCAGGACAGGTACAGCACAGGGTTAGATACAGAGTAAAGCTCCCTCTACACTGTACACATCAAACACTCCAAGGACAGGTACAGCACGGGGTTAGATACAGAGTAAAGCTCCCTCTACACCGTCCCAAACAATGTCAACATGTTTTGCGATTTGTTCCTTTGGATTTAGGTTCTCTTTTGATCTGATGAATTCAGGTTTGTAGGATTAGAATTGGTTGTTTTTGAGGAGTCTGGAGAATCTAACATGATCAATGAGTATTGTAGATATTTTGTTGTTGGGTGGTGGAGGGGGGTTGTTACCAGGCTATGTTTGCACTGCAGAAATGGCCGGTAGCTATACTCAGAGATGTGTGCAGTCATTGAGACAGGGTCCAGCTGGCTTGAATGGAGCCAAGTTTTCCAATTCTGCCCTGATGGTCATGCCCCTCCCTACCTCTGTAACCCTGTCCTGACCCACAACCCTCTGACATTCTTGCACTCCTTCAAATCTGGCCTTTTCCTTCAGCATCCCCAATTTTAATTGCTCCCAGATGCCTCCAGCTGCCTGGGCCTAAGCTCTGGAACCTTCTCCACCTCTCTCTCCTCTAGGATGCTCCTTAAAACTTATCTTTTTGACCAAACATTTGGCCGTAGATGACTCTTAACATCTTCCTGGATAGTTTTCAAACTTTGGTTTGTCTCTATGACTCACTTGCCTACACTTACCTTAGACTGTCCTATCAACATATTGTGCTGAACGTGGAGTGAGAAAGTCAGGAATGCCCTGGTTTTCTGATCAAGCTCAGAGCTGAATCTTCTGAAGATGAGATTCTGAACAATCTCTTTGTGCTGTGGTTTGAAGATCAGGCCCTATTGTGAGGTCAAAGTTCCCATCTCCAATCTCCTTGCAAATACAGACAGATGTGGGGGAGGTGAGGTCAGAGAGTTCACCATCATTTCAGTCACTTGGAGGGAATCATTTGTGGGGC